>NC_058133.1:195471417-195508677 GCF_016433145.1 Gracilinanus agilis
CCCTTCTTCACGGTCCCCCTTGACCCTCTTCCTTTCCTCTCTCCACAGATCGGATTGAGCTGGAAGCGGCGCAGAAGTTCCTGGAGAGGGCGGCTGTGGAGAACCTGGTGCGTTTTGCGCCTGGCCCCCTCCCATCCCCCCAGGCTGGGGCCTTCCCGCCCTCCCCGGGGCCCAGGCCTAGGGAACCCACCCCGCCCCATCTCACCCCCCCTCCCCCTTCTCCCTCCCTTCCCCCCTTCTCGGACCAACCTAACCCCGCCATCGGGAAGCCGGTGGGTGTGTCCCGCCCCAGGCCCCGGCAGCTGGCCAATAGCGAGGCGCGCCGGGCGAGGGCTGCCCAATCACTGCCCGGCCTGAGGGCGGCGGTGCAGCGGGAGGGAGGGGAAGTTAGGTTGCACGGCGCTGCGTGTTCAGTAAGGGTGGGGGTTGGGGCGCCGGGGCCTAGGGACCATGTGGAAGCCCTAGGAGCCCGGCCAATCGCCCCGCCTAAGGGCCTGCTTCTCCTTTCCCATAGCCCCTTTCATTCGCCGTCCACTTAGTTGAGCTGGTCTCTTCCTGTCTCTGTTGCCATAGTAAGGCCTGGTACCCCCAAATCTCCTTCCATTTAATGTCAATATGAAACCCCCTCCCTGAGGGTTGGCCCTTTGCTGCCATCATGGAACTAGGTGGGTATAGTTTTAGTCGGTCAGGGAGTTGGGCTTAGACTAGGCTATGTGGCCCAGCAGTGAGATGATGAGGCCTATTTCCTGTTACAGTTTCTGAGGAAGTATATTGTATTCCTTATCTTTAAAATTTTAAGAATTAGTAAAAATTATACAGTTGGCCCCATTGGATAGGGGAGCTGTTTCTCTGGATAAAATTAGATTGAATAGGACAGTCCAAATGTTCCCCTTTTGGCATTTTTCTGACAAAAAAAACTGAGATGGGGATGTATGTGGTATTATATTTTTTAAATGTCTCAGAAACCATAATATTAGAAGAATTTATTAATTTATATCACTTAAAATAGGCATAGGATAAACTTCATGCCAAAAGAAAAAAAGAGTAGATAGATGTGAGGTTTTTGGCTGATGTCTTTAAGCGATTTTGGGGATTTTTTAAGGTCAGTGTTGGTTGACACTGCAACTTTAGCTACAATTAGGGTATTTTATTCCTCAACTTGCCTCTGTGCCCTTCATGGCAAGCCTTCTTACTGATATAAATTATTTTCGTAAAGAACTGTAAGAAGTCTCTCTGACTTGTTACTTAATAATGTCCTGCTGTTGAGAAGATTAATTCTTGCATATCTTGAATTTTATAAACTGTCAGTGTCCATTTGTGAGTTAGCCTATGAACTTTGGGAATAGGGTTGAGAGACTTTGGGGAGAGTATATTTGTTAAATTCATAAATAGTTATGATTTGGAGCGCAGATTTCTAGCTTCTGTGGAATGTTCAGCTCTAGAAGGATTAGAATCAGAAGCATCTGATAAATATAAATTAGTAATTGACTTTACCTGATTTAGTTTGTTGTAGGCTTGCCTTAAAATTTTTCACTTCCCATTTTTGAAATTCTGTTTCCTTTAGTTCTAAAAGTTTGGTTTTTGTCACCAACTTTCATATCTTTCCTTGCACTCATCCTTCCCATCTTTAATTTTATTGCTTGCTTTTGGCTTAATTTTCCTTTTCATGCCTTTGACTGAGCAACAAAAAGAATTCTTGAAGCCTTATTTTACTTTGAGTTCACATAGATATAATCACAATTTCAGAATTAGAAGGAACCTCAGTGACTAGCTAGTCTCCTCTATACTATGTACTTGACAAGTGGTCACCCCTAGCCTTTGCTTAAAGATCTTCAGTGAGTGGAAACTCTTTACTTCCTTAGACAGTCCACTCTTTTGTAGACCTTTACATCAAGAAACTTTCTTACATTAAGGCTTAAATTGTTCCTTCTGCTGGTTGCATCTACTTCTTATCTTCCCTCCTGCAAAAATTAAGCTGATTTTGTGGGGTGGGATTCCTGATTCTTTTAAACTAGTTGTGCCACCTTAGACAAGTCTTATCTATATTTTCTTATCTGATCTCTTATATATAATGGGCATAGTAAAGGATTTCCAAGGCCTGAAGGGTTAAGAATCTAGTCTTTTTTTTTTGAATGAACATTCCTAAGAGGCAATTGTGAATTATTCCCTTTCTGCATCTGTCATAGAAGAAACCTATTGACTGCCAGATCACCAGACTAACTTCTACTATGGACAGATTTAATGTAGAGATGAAAACAGTTTACAAATGATATCAACTTGGAAAGAAAAATGGGCTTGGGAGTTGGGGAAGGAAGGTGGTAAATTTAGGGTGTTCCAAAAGTCTTAGTGCAGTTAAAAAATATATTATTAGTGTGTGACTAAATCAATTATGTAGAGTTTTGCAATTGATATTTTAACATTTTTATGAGAACCTCTTGGCTTGCCCCACTTTATGAGTTCTTAACCAAGTTAGCCTTAATCTAGGACATTCCCAGAGACTTGTTTCCATTCACCAATATTTCTCTTCTCCTAAACAGCCCACTTTCCTTGTGGAACTGTCCAGAGTGCTGGCAAATCCAGGAAATAGCCAGGTTGCCAGAGTTGCAGCTGGGCTACAGATCAAGAACTCTTTGACATCTAAAGATCCAGACATCAAGGCACAATATCAACAGAGATGGCTTGCTATCGATGCCAATGCTCGAAGAGAGGTCAAGAACTATGTAAGTAACTTACATACAAGATGTTTCTTTTCTCTGTATATGAGAGAGGGAGTAGTAAGCACATTTCACAAATTCTCATTTAGCCTTTTGTCATTTGCAAGTATTAGAGCTACAAGGTGAGAAATTACTTAAAGCTCAGGCTCTCTTCAAATCATTTAAGTCTTTGTTTTTGGTTCAGAGGCTCACCCTTTGTTGTATAATTGTTATTTCCTTGCAAATAACTGTATTAGATAGTAAAACACCATAGTTCTGCAAATGTATTGTTAAAAGTTGTTAGATCCCAAATTTAGCAACTGAAGAATTTGGGAGACCAGCCTTGTCTGTGACCTTCAGGATATGTTGAAAACAATCATGCCTAGGTGATTCTGATGAGCTCCTATTTGAGGAGTTGGATGGCCCTAAAAAGGCTTTTCGAATCAGATTTTATGACCTGAGAATGTCAAACTTTTTTGGTGGATACATTGACTTGATGTGATCTGAATGATTTTTTTGGAAATGCTTAGTTTTTTTCATTTTCTCAAGAGGACTTTTGGAAGGTATTCTTAATCTTTAGGAAAATAGAATTTCCCTTACTGAGCTGTTGGGAATTTCCCAATTGGTCTTGATACATGTAACCCAATGATTGAAGTATGGAGATCCAGTTCTATGGATATCAAATACTTTTTAATTTTTCTCTTTCTCTGGATAAACAATTGCTTTTACTATTCTTATTTTCCACTGGGCAAAATTAATGGAAACATTGATATATTTGGGGAGCAGTGAATCTGAGATTGAAATAAAGGGAATTTTCCTGTCTGCTCAGTGTTCCCTATTAAGTTGCAGCCATGGAACAATCCAGGTGATGCAAGTTTGAGGGGGACCAAGGATTCATTTCCTTAAAATTCTCACCTGTTATTTCTTGGCATTAGGTCTCAGCTTAGGTAAGTCAATATCAATCTGGTACCTTCCTCTACTTTGATAATATTTATTATTCACAAGGATTAGAGGTAAAGGTGTTTCCAAGATTAAGTAAGTTTGCTGTCATCAGTCTTTAGAATACAAAAACAAAGATTATCATTTTCAACTATGAATTCTTTTTAAGTTAACAAGTATGTTCTTTTATTACTGAAAAACTTAGGACACATAATGCTGTTTTCCTTTCATCTCCAACTGATACAAAGTAAATAAAGAGATCAAATTTAAGATTTGTAAATATAAGATAAAGTTTGGGGATGCATCACTTCTCACATTCAGAGTTTAGATGAGGATGACCTGGTACAGATCTTGTTTTATCCCCTTTATGTAGATTAGGAAGAAATTGATTAGTGCTTGCCTTTTCCCATAAAAGGCCTGATGGCTATAGTGTGAAGGAGTATTAGTGTTTAGGTGATTCCCATTATCTGTCTATTTGAAAATCCATATCTTGGGCTTATGCTTAATAAACTTGTATATATGGACATTTTGTTAGGATCAGGGCTTAATTGTAGTTGACAATCAGAGGGCTTTGATGAGTGAGGTAGGATGTTAATGCATTTGTGCATCATATCCCCTAGAACTACTTTAGGCAATATTAATTAGTACTTCTTGGTAGGTTGGTTCTTCAAACTAAGATATATGTTGGATAGCAAAGTAGTGTGATATAGTAAAGAGGACACTTGAGTTTTCTTACTGTCTTGGGACAAGTCATTTAATCTGCCTCCCTTTCCTCATTTGTAAAATAGTTTCAACTGGATGATTGCTAAGATCTCTTCTAGCTAAAAAAATTCTAATTCTAGGGATATCTTCTGTTAATTAGAAGCTAGTTATTGATGGGTTATTGGTGGTCTGTTTGATTTCTTTTATTTAATCATATAAATGGGGTGGAGGTGATGGGAGAGAAAAAAAATTGAGAATACATTGTTAACCACAAAATATAAGATACATGGTTACCTGACCTAGGCTGTAGAGCTATCCTGAAAAATCTGGCAACTTTTCACTTGTCCTCTGACCAGCACTTGTAGGAACAGTTAACTGTTTGTCTTTTAGGTGGCCTGGTGATTTCATTGACAGAATTAGCTCTTATGGTAATGATTAACCCTTAGGCCCATTGGTGTCATTAGTTTCTACCTTGTCATTTTGTGTCTTAATATAAAACTGTGCTTTCTCCTTTTAATAAACTATTGTAAAGGAACCATTTAAAGAACTATTTGACAGGAGGAATAATTCTGACCATCTGCAGTGAGAGAATAGTCTTAATCTTTTTGGGAAAGCAGGAATAATTCTTTCCTTGAAAACAAATTATGGGAGTAGCACTTAAGTTTTATTAAATTTATTCAAGATAAGATAATAGATTTAAAGCTGAGAGAGACCTTGGAGATCATTGAGTCATTTTATAGATGAGGAGATTGACGTTCAGAGAGTTACTTCTCCAGCATCTCTGTCTCTCTCTCTCTTTCACACACACACACACACACACACACACACACACAGTAAATGACAGCCAACAGGTGAAATCAGTTCTGCTAAATCCAGTGTTCTTTATCATGCTATGCCTTTTAGGTTATAGGATTATTAGTGAACAAACAAAAGAGAAAATAGAGATGTTTTTTTCTTCCCATCACATATGACAAGTGTTTCTCTTTACTGGTGGTTTGACTTCTTATCTTGTCTGCATTCTATTTTATTTTCACCAGTTTTTGGAATTTGGGGCATTGGGCAGACCAGCTTCACAATGCAGTCCTGGAAATTGGCAATGAGACATAGTACCACTGTTACTTTCATATATTTTCCTTGAGCCTTATTTTCTAATCTCTTACTACCCTTATCTAAAATGGGCCATTGGAATATTGTGAAAATTACCATCAGCATTTTCAAAAGATATAATAATCATTATATCTTTTATATTATTATATACAAATAATCATTATACCCTCTAATGTCTTTTTTTTTTTTAAACCCTTACCTTTTTTATCTTTAGTATTCTAGGATAGAAGAGCAGCAAGGGTTAGTCAGTCGGGGTTAAGCAACTTGCTCAGGGTCACATAGCTAGGAAATTAATAGGATATCTTAAAAGAAATCTCAAAACTGTTTATCTTTTTTATTCTTGTATGCAGGTTTTGCAGACTTTGGGTACCGAAACCTATCGGCCAAGCTCTGCTTCACAGTGTGTAGCTGGTATTGCCTGTGCAGAGATCCCAGTAAACCAATGGCCTGAACTCATTCCTCAGCTAGTAGCTAATGTCACAAACCCTAATAGCACAGAACACATGAAAGAGTCAACATTGGAAGCGATTGGTTATATCTGCCAAGACATTGTAAGTATTTTCTTCAGTAGACACAGTCCATACTTATTATTCTTTTTGTTTCAGAGACTGGATGATATTAAATGAAATTCATAAAGGTAATGCAAAAAACCTCAATGAGTGGGGGTGGGGGTAGGTGTATATGTAGTGGTCATGGAGGATGCTGTCCATGTAGACTTATTTCCTTGAAGCTCCTATAAGGAAGAAGAGTTAACTTAAGAGAGACCCAAGTGTCTAAAAAGATTGTCTTAAGAGAACTGTCTTAGTTGATGATACATTCTTAACATTTGTGGTTGTATTGTCATTACATTACCTAAGCACAAGTTTTTTGATAACTATTTCAGTATAATTGTATTCCTTTGTAATACAGTCCTATGTGTGTTATTTTATTCATTAAAATTTATTTATTTTATTTTTTTTAACCCATACCTTCTATCTTAGAATCAATAATGTGTTTTGTTTCCAAGGCAGAAGAACAGTAAGGGCTAGGCGGTGGGGGTTAAGTGTTAAGTGACTTGCCCAGAGTCACATAGGTAAGAAGTGTCTGAGATCAAATTTGAACCTAGGACCTCTTATCTCTAGACCTTACTCTCAATCCACTGAGCCACCCAGATACCCCCTCATTAAAATTTTTTGAGAGGGGGTCCTTAGGCTTTATTAGACTGCCAGAAAGGTCCCTTATGCATAAAAAAGGTTAAGAACTCCATTATTAGTTTTGATTTTTGACAGTGATTGATTCTTGTGACTACTGGGTTTGGTGTTTCCTTTATTGAAGAATCCCAGCAACCTTTATAATGGCTTTATTTTTCTGCTCTACAGGGTTACTATGAATGGGACCTTTTCCAACTGTCTTATGTCTGACTTAATTACTAGATTTCACAAACTGTCATTTCTTAAGTGATCCTCTTAAGTAGTATTTAGAGCTGGAAAGACTTGGACATCAAGAGACTCTAGCCCAACTCCCCCATTTTATACATAGGCAAAACTGAGGTGGAGGATGTTGACACTGATCTGCTAGCACCTTTGTCTTGATACTTTAACCTGATAAAATGAAGTCTTTACATTCTGAATGATAAAGCCAGGTGGTGATTTTCAGCCCTCTGGTATTTCATTTGTTACAGATAGCCTGGAAAGAACACTGACTACAACCCCATTTTCACTAGAAAACTCATGTGATATTACTAAGTAGGTGCTTAAGATGGATCAAATTTTACCCACCTTTTATTTTATTTTATTTTATTTTTTTAAACCATAGTGGTCTTGAAGGATTATGCAGTGGTCTGCAATATTGTTCCTAATATTTAAATATACCTATTTGGTAAGGATTCTCTTTACTGCAAGTTGCAATCCAGTGTTATTCTCACAAAATAGAAAACAAAGTAGAATTTCACTCAAAGTAGCTGTGGTCCTAGAATTTTTTTTTTTTTTTTTTTTTTTTTTTTTTTTTTTTTTTTTGGTCACTAGTTATTTATCCCTTATGTTCCATGTTACTCTCAAGTCAACGTTGGATATATGCTAGAGATTCCTTGGACCTTCCATGTAGTCTCTTTAGTAAACACACAACTTTGATTTGAGACCTGGAAAAGAGAAAGAGGGAGCTTAATTGTGGTATATCAGGATTTGTAATCTTGTCACATATTTAGGGGAACTTTTGTACCTTTATCAAAATGAGAGATTATTAGGAAAATAGAAAGAAAGGAACTCGGGAAAGTAGCCAGAGATCAAGGAAATGCACCTCACAATGAATTGAATTCCCTAACTATACGACTATGGGATGTGTTACTAGCATAACTTGTTGGGCTTTACTTCTCATTTTAGGACCCAGAGCAGCTGCAGGACAAATCCAATGAGATCCTAACGGCCATAATCCAGGGGATGAGGAAAGAAGAACCTAGTAATAATGTGAAGCTAGCAGCTACCAATGCACTCCTGAACTCATTGGAGTTCACCAAAGCAAACTTTGACAAAGAGGTAAGATTGTTTTGGAAAGGGGTGTAGATTGGGCACTAGGGGTCAAGGGGCTACATGATCCCTCAGTAATCTGTAATCAAAGGAAATGTTATCTTTGCATTGATTGCTCTTCTGGAGGAAGTTTAAATTTGTGTTGTGTAAAGATCTGTATAGGGTTTGCCATATTGCTAGTCCTCGCATTAATTTCATCCAGACAAAGCTTCATATAGCTAGAGGTACTTTGGCCTAATAAGAAAGGGTCAAGTCTTGAGTTTTTCTATTCAGAACCTAAGGTACTGTGGTTTTTCTCCTAACTCCCTGCTATATTTTCTCAAACCCTTTTTGTGCAATAGAATTAGAGTTGAACCACCTCAAGAAACATATTTACTAAAGCTACTTCAGAAAATATGGCAATCAAACCCCCAATCATTTCTTGTTTGGAAGTGAGTTTTTTTTTATTGTTTGTTTTGTATAAGTGTATGTTTTGCATTTCCCTTTTGGCCATTTGGGAGCTTTTTGCCTTTCCTTGGCCTTTCAAGAGGACTAGGAAATCTAAAACTGAATTTCTAATTGATTAAAAAGGCAGGGACATTTTTCTTTTGGATCTTAGAAGATACTTGGGGTTTTAACTAAAAGTTTGCTATTCTATTCTCTCTTGTGCCTCTGTATCTAATATGTCTGCCATTTGATTCTGTTTCTGCCTCCTGCCAGTTGCCATCTCTCAGGGTACAGATTTATGTTTGAAACAAAGCAGATGTTGAGAATATATTTGTTTTTATAATTACATTTTTAAATAATTGTAGGGAAATTCAGTCATATGGGATTCCCTTCACCCACTTTTTTTTCCCCCAAGCTCAGATGACCCACTTAAAAAATTATTCCTTCTATTAAAGTCTGGCATTCTTAGGTCTTGCTAGTGATTGTCCATCCTCAAGATTAAATGAGCAGCTTTGGAGTTTAGGTCATGTAGCAGATATCAGGATAAATTTCTTATATGCCTTCAAGTATACCTACTCCAGAACTGATGAATTGGCTTTTGTGTTGTGTTATGTACTCATTGGAAGTGAGGTGCTCATTATAGAGAGGGTCTTCCCATGTAAGTTTTACGCCTGTCTTAATTTTTCTTCATGTGTTTTTTTTACCCCTGCAGTCTGAAAGGCACTTTATTATGCAGGTAGTCTGTGAAGCAACCCAGTGTCCAGATACAAGGGTAAGTGAAACCAAATGAAATCTCAATCTATCTTTGTGGCATTTACAGGATCTGCTTGCTCTGGTTTAAGATCCCAGTGTTGACTGAACTGAATGTAAAGTAATAGGGCTATTTTAAATGTTGATAGGACTTTTTTGTTTGAGATCTGTAAAATTATCAAAACATAGTGCTTATCTTTTAAAAAGATTAAAGAGAATTACCTTCTGTCTGGGTAATTGCTCTTCTATGATTGCTTTGAATTTTAGCCCGTGAAAGATCTGTGAAGTTGCCAGTGCCCCCAAGTTGAACTTTACTTTGTGGGGAAAAGCCCCAAAACTTGTTATGGTAGTACAAATTTTAAATCCTGCTCTACTTTCTTCAGACCTGTGTTTTACCGTTGATTTAGATTTACCTTTATCTTCTGTCTTCACTCCAAGAGAGAAGAATGGTAAGGGCTAGGCAACTGAGGTTAAGTGATTCTGAGGTTAAGTCCCCTGGGGTCACCCAGCTTTAAGAAACTTCTGAGGTTAGATTTAAACCCAGATCCTCCCAACTCCAAGCTTGGTACTCTATCCACTGTGCTACCTAGCTGCCCCTTTAACAACTGGATTTGAATAGTACCATGGCTTCATTGATGAGCCTCAGATGGGATAGGAAAAAAAAGTAACATCTACATATGATGGAGAGAGGGCTAATCCTTAGTTATATTAGTACCTCAGGATGTGAAGTTACTTACCTTTTGTCACTTAGCTCTGAGATATTAGTAATTTCTGATTCGTTCTTTTCCTTCCTAGGTTCGAGTAGCTGCCTTACAGAATTTGGTGAAGATAATGTCTCTTTATTATCAGTACATGGAAACATACATGGGTCCTGCTCTTTTTGCTGTAAGTATTCTGTTTTAGATGATTTTGAACTTAAGCCTGTTACTAAAATCTGTTAGAATCTATATATAGAATCTATAAGATGCAACTTCTAAAAGACTTGTACATAGATCTGGTTCCATTATTAGTTTAAACTCCTTTACCTGGAATTCTAGATAGTTAGGTGACAGGATGGAGCCCTGGACCTGGAGTAAGGAAGACTCGAGTTCAAATCCAGCCTCAAAGTTTATTTGCTATTTACCCTAGACAAGCCACTTCTGCCTGCCTAAGTGCTCAGCTGTAAAATGGAGACAATATTTACTTTTCAGAGTTACTAAGAAAATCATATGAGGTAATATTTGTAAAAGTGTTTGGGATACTACCTGAAACATAAGTGGTGCTATATAAATGTTTATTCTCTTAGTTAAGTTGTAAATAAATTAGCCATTTTTTAAAACATTACTGTCAATTTCCAGAGACAACCACTTATAGAGTTGTCTTCTATAATGAAGTACAGTAAAGCAAAACAAATCAGCCCCACAGCCATCTCTGAGAAAGTTATGTCCCATTCTGTATCTGTAGTCTTTGACCTTTCTGCCAAGTAGAGAAAAACACATTTCATAATTGGTCTTTATATTTTTAAAAATAGGGTTTTTTCAGTGTTTTGCTTCATATTTTTGTGGTCTTTTTTTTTTTTTGCCTTTTTGGTTTCTGACTTAATACTCAACTCGATCCATAAAGCTTTTCTTGATCCTTAGAATATGATTTTTAAAAAAATCCTTACCTTCCATCTTAGAATGAATACAAATACTAATATTAATTAAAAGCCAGAAGAATGATGAGAGGATTAGGCAGTAGGAGTTAAGGGACTTGTCCAGGGTCACATAGCTAGAGACCTCCTGTCTCTAGGCCTGGCTCTTTCTACTGAGTCACCTAGCTGCCACCAGAATATGATTTTTAAAAAGTATATATTTGAGGTACCATGGAATAATGGGTAGAATACTAGACTTGGAGGTAGGAAGAGTTGGATGTCTCACTATACTTAATAGCTGTATAGCCGTTGGCAAATAATTTCGTTTCTTTACCTGTTTCCTTAGCTATAAGGTGAGAGGGTTGGAGTGATTGTCCTTTAAGTTTTCTTCGAGCTCTAAATCTGTGATCCTAAATGTCATATTTAGTTGTACATAAATCACCCTCCCCTTCTCCTTCCAACTTCGTTTGATCTAAATTTGAATGTTTGTTCTACACATGGTAGATACTAAATGTTCAGACAAATGGAAGGATCCCTAACTCAAGGAAATACCTTGAACCAGTGCTTTTGTTTAAGCTTAGCTATAGTCAAATGGTGGAAATTTAACATAATGCTTTTATGAACAACAACCTAATTTCTCTTTTTAATCCTTACCTTCTATCTTAGAATTGATACTAAGTATTTCTTCCAAGGTAGAAGAGCAGTAAGGGATGTGCATTTTGTGGTTAAGTGAATTGTCAAGGGTCACGCAGCCAGCAAAATGTGAGACCAGATTTGAATCCAGGACCTTCCGTCTCTAGGCCTAGTTCTTTATCCACTGAGCCACCTAGCTGCCCCAACTTAATTATTTTTTATGTTTTCATGGAAGTAGGGAGACAACTACTAAATGAAGAATTAATTGGGCTGGGGGCATTTCTTTCTTGAAGATCACAATTGAAGCAATGAAAAGTGACATCGATGAAGTAGCCCTTCAGGGGATAGAATTCTGGTCCAACGTTTGTGATGAGGAAATGGATTTGGCCATCGAAGCCTCAGAGGTGAGCCAGGGTCTGTGGGTGGGAGACATAAGGTTCTGTTTGGAGACAAGATTAAGGAGAAACAACTGGGGAGGTTAATCATGCTAGCACAGACCAATTCCCTTTCAGACAGTTCAAAATGAAATCACCTTTTTTTTTTCCTCTGCTGAATTACAGAAACCTTGAACTGAACACCAGGGGGCAGTAGACCAGTACCATAACTTGGTAACATTAGACTGATGAAAATCTGGCATCTGTTATTGATCTTTTGCCAGTAGTGGAGTTGATAAAAGGGAAAGGGCCTTTCTCTGATTCAGCCTCTTTGATCATAAGTTTTTCTAAAACCTCAGCTTCTCCAAATGCTCTAGGTATCCCTTATATAAGCATGGAGCCCATCAACTTTTCTTAAAAGAATCCTTAAATAACTAATGTGAGTTGAGCCTATGAGAGAAGAGGTTTTCTTTTATTATAGTTTTGTTGAAAAAAATTCAAAATGAGAACCTCTAAAACAGGGATTCTTAACCTTTGTTGTGTCATACATGCTTTTGGTAATTTGGTGAAACCTGTGGATCTTTTAGAATAATGTTCTTCAAGCAAATGCATAAAAGAAACCAATTATATTGGGATGCCATTATCAAAGTAATTTAAAAATTATTTTAGGCCTCAGATTAGATACTTCTGCTCTTAAGGGGAGAAATGCTCCAGATTTCCCTTACCAATAGTTTGCTTTGCATAGACGAGAACATAATATAACTCACATTTAAATAATGTTTTAAGATTTATATGGTTATATATATAAGATTTATATATTTTATGAGCCTCTGAGAAAGTAGTATTTTCTTTATTTTGAAGAGGAAGAATTCCTCATATAAAGCGATCTTTGGATCCAGAACTTAATTTCCTTCTCTAGAATTTTTTGCACTGTATTTCATACTTCCTTTTGCTAGCTGGCATATGTTATAAAGATTGAATTCTTGATAATGTATGTCATCCTTTGAGGACTAGCACCTCTTCTCATAGTGCTATTGAGGTGCCTTAGAGCTTACAGGCATTTTGGAACCTTCTAGTGCTCCAAGAATGATTTAACCACTTACCCTCCATAGGAGTCAGGCTACTAAGGGACCTGTTTGATGGTAATAAGGTAAAAATATGTGAAATTCTGACATTCCTGTTTTCCTCACTTTTATCTTCAGATATCTTTTGTGTCACAAACTGATTTCCAAATGTTTCCCTAACCAGGATTTTTTGATGTATCTTCTCCACAGGCAGCAGAACAGGGACGACCCCCAGAGCATACCAGCAAGTTTTATGCCAAGGGAGCACTACAGTATCTGGTCCCAATCCTCACACAGACACTAACAAAACAGGTGAGTTTTCTCTAAAATTCAGACCATGACATGAAACCACCTAAATATTCCTTGGCTTTCTGCAAGTCCCACTCTGAAGGATGATAGGGTTTTTAATGCGTGAAGTTGGCATCTCTTCAACAGCTTAATGTTCTTACAGATGACTCAGGAACAGCTGAGCTGGCTCTGGGAGATCCCTTAGGCTTTTTGAGTTGTTTTTGAAGGCAAATTGGGTCTGAACAATTCAAGTAGAGATGGGGCTTGGCCACCAGAGATGAGACAATATGTATTAATAATTACCGAATTTTTCTAGGTGCCTTATCAGTGGGTTTTAGGAACTTAAAGATCAAAGGACAGTCAGAAATTCACTTTGATTATTTGTCTTCTTAGAGGACAATAATAATAGTAATAATAGAGAAGTCTCTTCTAATATATAAGGAGATTTGCAACATTATCATTTTGATAGAACACGCCTTTTGTTTTTAAGTGTTTGCAAAATTAGAGACTAAGTTTTTGCATTCGTACTGTGTAAATTATCAGTAATGGTTCTGCTATACTTCCAAGTTTGAAATGGAAGAATTTCACATCCTTTTTTTTTTTTTTTTTTTTTTTTTTTTTTTGGCAATAAGACTCATAACAAAGTTTTTTCTGTAAACGGTTTCTTATCTTACCTTTTTTTCCTTGCTTTGGACTATTCTCTAGCATTTCATTTTGGGAGGCCTTATGATAATAGAAAAATTCATATCTGTATTTTATCCAAAACACTATTGTCAAAAAAAAAATTGAACCAAAATTGCTGGAGATTCTGGTGCCACTGTAGAATTCTCATAGAGCTAGGAGGGACCTCAGAGGATTTCTGATTTAACCATTTTCTTTTATAGATGAGGAAACTGAGACCCAGAGGAGATTAAGTGGTTTGCCTAAGGCCACTGAGGTAGTAATTGTCGGAGATGATGGCATTTGAACTTAGAAACTATGATTCCAGAGTTAGAACTTTCTATTGTGCCAAAATTGCTCTTTTAATGTTAAAATTTTTTTAACGAGAAATAACAGTACGATCCAATTAGTAATTTTTAAAAACTTACTATTATGTAGGTAAGTTGTTAATTTTACTAGCTATTTTTTCTTTTGGTCTTGATTTCTCATGTTTCTATCTGTTTTTGTTCGTCTTTTTCCCATTGAATGACATTAAATTATACTCATCTGAAACTGCATAGGGAAATCAATTTCAAATCATGTGTACAGATTACATATTCATGCTAGCCAGGGAAGAGGTAGACTGAATTCCATGTGATCACCTTGGAAAGTTGGAATGGAATTTTATTTTTGTGTTCCAGGTTTAATCAGCTCAGGCCTACTATTATCAAATGAAAAAGTCATAAGTGAGATTCTTTATAGAGTTCACTTGCTGACCCGAAATTAAACCTAATCATCTTTTTAAGGTTGCCTCTAGGATGATTGAGAATAACTTTTTAAGTATTTTGACTAGTGCAATATTCTTTTGCTAGGATGAAAATGATGATGATGATGACTGGAATCCCTGTAAAGCAGCAGGGGTTTGCCTCATGCTCTTGGCTACCTGCTGTGAAGATGACATTGTCCCTCATGTATTACCCTTCATAAAAGAACACATTAAGAACCCTGATTGGCGATATCGGGATGCGGCTGTCATGGCTTTTGGCTGCATTTTGGAAGGGCCAGAACCCAATCAGCTCAAACCACTAGTTATTCAGGTGAGACCAAGATAAATATTTTGGAGTAGAAACTGGGTAATAATTCATCTTTTTGAACTTATCTTGAGATTGAGCAAAAACTATTTTGAAGCAAGAACTAACTAAGTCCATGCATGCAAACTATTTAGCTACCTAAGGACTATCTACAAAATGATAAAGTCTTCTTTCAAAGTATAGTTTTGATGCATTGGTGATAATTGGGTATGGAAAGGTGATAGAATTAGAAGAGTTGTAAGACACTTCAGAAAACCTGAGCCCTACCCTGTTGGATACAACCTCATTTTTGCCTTTTAGTTCTAGTTTTGGAACACTGTGTCACCAAGCAGAAGTCTTAATTCTTCTTTCACATAACCCTTGAGGTATTTGAAGACAACTATTATGTCTTTCTCATCTTCTTACCTCCAAGCCTTCTGCAGACTCTTTAGATATAGATGTTGGTATTATACAAGTAAAATCTTGTTCTTTTTTTTTTTTTTTTTTTTTTTTTAATTTTTATTTTTTTATTGATGTCCTTTATTTTTCTACTGGCTATTTTCATCCTATAAATCCCTCAGAACCAGGAGGACCTCCATTGAAGTTAGAAAACATGTTAGCAGTTATCCAACATAGCACATGTGCCTAAGAATACATGGCAGCCACCTACCTGTATTTGACATTTCTTCTTTAGGACCAAAATTGGTTGCTATCATTGGGGTATTTTTTTGTTAATGTTTATTAAAGGCAGTCATTGTTTATTAGGCTTGTTCATTCAACCCCTCAATTATTGGGTACCCTTTTTGTTTTCATTGTTTTACTACCACAGAAATGCTGTTGTGAATATTGTAGTGTTTGTGGGGTCCCTGCTTTTTTCTTAACCTCATGGGGCACCTACCTACTTAGAGGCATGTCTTTTTGAGAAACCTGGCATTTTAACTTTATGACTTCTTGACAGCATTTGCAAATTTAATTGCTATGAATTCACCTGAGCCATATTGTTGGTTTAAAAATGCAATTTTTAATGAATAATTTTTATTATATTAAACTAAAAAGATTTTGTACAAACAAAACCAATGCAACCAAGATTAGAAGGGAAACAACAAACGGAGAAAAAATTTTATAACAAATTTCTCTGATGGTCTCATTTCTCAAATATAGAAAGAACTAAGTCAAATTTATAAGAATCTAAATTGTTTCCTAACTGATAAATGGTCAAAGGATATGAACAGGCAGTTTTCAGATGAAGAAATCAAAGCTATCAATAAGCATATGAAAAAATGTTCTAAGAAATCCCTCTTGATTAAAGAAATGCAAATTAAAACAATTCTGAGGTACCATCAGTGTTGGAGGGAATGTGGCAAAATTGTGACATTAATGCATTGCTGGTGGTTGTGAACTGATCCAACCATTCTTGAGGACAATTTGGAATTATGCCTAAAAGGCTATAAAAGAATGCATATTGATCCAGTAATACCACAACTAGTATCTCAAAGAGATTTTTACAAATGAGTACAAAAATATTAATAGCTCCCCTTTTTGTGGTGGCAAAGATTTGGAAACTAAAGGAATGTCTATCAATTGGGGAATGGCCGAAAAAATTGCGGTATATGATAGTGATGTTAATACTACTGTGCTGTAAGGAGTGATGAATAGGATGATTTCAGAAAGAGCTGGAAAGACCTACATGAACTGATGCAGAGTGAAATAAGCAAAACAGGAAAACATTGTACACATAACAGTAGTAGTGTGGAATGATCATATGTGATAGACTTAGCTACTCTCAGGAATACAATGATCCAGGACAATTCTGAGGGACTTATGACAAAGAATGCTCCCCATCTACAGAAAAAGAACTGTAGGAATGCAGATAAAAGTGTATGATTTTATCACTTGTTTATTTGGGTATATATTTTGTGGTTTTAGTTTTTAAGATTATTCACTTATAAAAATGACCAGTATGGAAAGTTTTGCATGATAATACATATATAACACAGATTGAATTACTTGCTATTTCTGGGAAGAAGGGAGGGAGATAATTGGATCATATAAATTTAGAAATTTTATAATGAATAAATAAAATGCCTTTTTTGGAGGAAATCCTTTTCTGGTTGGGTGAAATGTGTTTTGTAGTTCCTTTCCTTGCCTGGTAATGCTGTGTTATGTTTCAGGCCATGCCCACTCTCATAGAATTAATGAAAGATCCCAGTGTGGTGGTTCGAGACACAACTGCTTGGACTGTGGGCAGAATCTGTGAGCTGCTCCCTGAGGCT
This sequence comes from Gracilinanus agilis, assembly GCF_016433145.1. NCBI lineage: Eukaryota > Metazoa > Chordata > Mammalia > Didelphimorphia > Didelphidae > Gracilinanus > Gracilinanus agilis. The sequence goes on from NC_058133.1 coordinate 195,488,489, forward strand.
GCCATCAATGATGTCTACCTTGCTCCTCTACTGCAGTGTCTGATTGAGGGCCTGAGCGCTGAGCCCAGAGTGGCTTCCAATGTGTGCTGGGTAAGAGTTTGGCTTTATAAGGGAGTGCAGTATGGGTGGGAGAACTAGATTGACTGGCTCATTGTCACAAGAGCAGAAATTAGGGAGAAAGATAAATTTTTTACAAGAATGCCTCCATTCTCATTTCTTCAATTAACATGTGGGAGAGCTGCCTCAGCCAATGGGAGCTGTTGACTCATGGTGAACCATTAAGAACAGTCATGCTACTCTAGCATGAGAACTATTTGGAGCCAGGCATCTATTTTGAGTTTTTGGAGAACTCAAAATAATGACTGAGGGGTATGAGTTGCTAGTTGCAAGGATGGCTGGAAGGAGGAAGGTAGGTATGAATATGGAATGTAGTTAGTCCTTTTGTTTTCTGGTGGTAATAAGGCCCAAGAGTTTCTGAACAGAAGTAAAAGTGGTGGTAGCGGTAGCCTTGGTCTAGGGAATTGTAGAAGTTTGGAGCCACAGACTGTCAGTTGTTACAGAGCAACAGGCAAAATGCTTCCTTGCGTTTTGTTTTTGAAATATGGAAAAGTGCCAAGTTGTTTGGCATTTGGGATAGAAATTTAAAGAATTCTCCACCAGGTTATTGAAAAGTACAACTAGGTAAGACATCTTGAAAACATTGTTAAGCCTGAGCTAGTTGAGCCTAGTGACTATTCTAAGCCCAAGGTCTCTTCTTTGGGTTTCAGGCTTTCTCCAGTCTGGCCGAAGCTGCCTATGAAGCTGCAGATGTAGCTGATGACCAAGAAGAACCAGCTACCTACTGTTTATCTACTTCGTTTGAACTCATAGTCCAGAAGCTCCTAGAGACCACAGACAGGTAACTTGTGTTCTCTATAGATGATATTTTTGTATTTCAGCTCTTCGACCTTCCTGTGGTAGATAATGGACATGTTGAGTTTGGAAGGAGAAAGCCATAGAAATATTTCCTCATACTGTAAGAGGGTGACCACTTATTAAATTTCATGTCTCATTTCATTTATTCTTAAATGAATACATTCCTTAAGAGTGTGCAAATTAAATATCCACAAATCAGATTCTCTTAAAACTCATTAGGACCTGGGGGCAGCTGGGTAGCTCAGTGGATTGAGAGCCAGGCCTAGAGACGGGAGGTCCTAGGTTCAAATCCAGCCTCAGACACTTCCCAGCTGTGTGACCCTGGGCAAGTCACTTGACCCCCATTGCCCACCCTTACCACTCTTCCACTTATGAGCTAATACACAGAAGTTAAGGGTTTAAAAAAAAAAACTCATTACGACCAATGTAGAATCTTTTTAGTGAATACATGTAACCTCCTCTTATGTAAAAGATAGGGAATCAGTAAGTATGAGGTGTTCATGAAACTTTCAAATTTACCTGAGGATCATTGAGAACTGACTTTCTCTTTGGAACTCTTAATTCTGCTTTTTAGCATATCTGAGAAAGTGCCTATTCAGTGCCTTCTAATACAGATCTAAATAGTCATTTTGAGGGTGTCACTTACACTTCCCAGAAGGGGGATAGATTTCTGACATGGTTTAGAATTGTGAGAATGCATTTTCTTAAAAATGTTCTAAATGATGTTAACAAAAGCTATTAATAATAGTATTATAACTAAGCTTTTAGAATACGACCTGCATAGAGAAGTTCCTTAACAATTTTTCCTTGATTTATGAAGCCTGGGTTTTTCTATGATAGTTTGTCTAGGGCCAAGTTAGAAATGAACCAGTAGGGATATTTGAACTTATTAATTAAGGCTCATTGAGTGCCAAAGGCAGTGGTGGGTGGATATTAGATACTCAGTAAGCAGATGAATGCTCCATCCATCTCCTTCATTCTTCTTTGTTCCTGATGCCATTAGGAGCACAGGGAAGGTTTTGTTTCCTTCTAAACTCTTAAAGGAGACAGTTTGTAGAATTTTAGAATATCAGATCTTAAAGAACCTTGCATTGCATGTAGTAGGAACTTTAAATAGTTAAGTGAATGAATATAGTCCAACAGAGATCATGTGATACATAGGTACCATAGCTGGACAAAAATCATCCTAACACTATATCTGGGACTCCTGACTCCCAGGCCAGTACTTTTTCTTCAAATGCTTTTGCCTAACTCATTCTATTAGAATTTTAGCCCTTTCCTCAAAGGGCCATTTGATGGTTTGGTTCACTATGAAGGCGATAATAAATATGGTCTTAAGTTTAATGAACCTTAGAGGATTTGAAGTCTGACTTGCTCATGGCCAAACTCAGGTCAGGGTCTATTTCCCCATTATTTTCTGGCCTCATATTTTCATTTGGAAAACAGGTAATAAAAACTCTAGGTCCTTATTCCTTGTTCAAGGGAGTGGAGGGGAGAGCCATTGAACTTTGTTAGGATCCAGAAGACTTAATCCATTTTGTTCCTGATCAGACCTGATGGACACCAGAACAACCTGAGGAGTGCTGCCTATGAAGCCCTGATGGAAATAGTGAAGAACAGTGCCAAGGACTGTTATCCCGCGGTCCAAAAAACGACCTTAGTCATCATGGAGCGATTGCAGCAAGTGCTGCAGATGGAGGTGAGACTCAAGAGGAACCATTATTGGGAACAGTGGAGTCAAGAATGCAGCAGAGGAAGAATGCGAAACGCCATGCTTTTATCCCCTCTTTGGCTTCTTCTGAATATATATCAATTCCCCAAAGGTGTCTTCATAGCAGAGCCATACTTTGGGGATTTGGCGCTGCCTAGGAAGCTGGTAGATGCATCAAACTGATCAGTCTATAAGGAAGGGTCCCTAGTCTCATGGTGATTTTTTTTTTTCCTCTCTTTACCCCAGTCTCACATCCAGAGCACATCAGACAGAATCCAGTTCAATGACCTTCAGTCTTTACTCTGTGCCACTCTTCAGGTATGGTCTTGGTCTTTCTCATTTCTAATACCTTGAAGGAGGGGAAAGGCCAGTCAGGAAGAGAAAGAAAAGGGAGAGTCAACTGTCTTGGGATGACAAGTTCATGCACCACACAGACAAAACTGTGTTGATGACGCTGATCTGAAGACATTTATTGGAGGCAGGCAAGCCCCTTTCTGCCCCTTGACTGATTAGGACACTGGAGTTTACCACAACTAGATCAAACTGAAAAGCTATTTCCTTTTTTTTGTTGTTGCATTGTGCATTTTTGGGCAGGGCAAGTCCATTCGCACATGTTTCCCAGTCAATCCCCCTTTCCTTTTGCTAACAATTCAGGCTATTGTTTCAACCATTGTCTTTTGAAATAACCCTGGTCTTGTCATTTTGCTTTAAAACTTGACAGCCTGTGTTATCATGAGGTTTCTTTTTTTCTGGGCCATTTATTCTCCAAAGTTCAGATCACCTGGTAGAAATTAAGGAACTACTAGAAAGCAAAATAGTTTTCAAGGGTTAACTGTTAAGGTGCTTCCTAACTTCATACAGACAAATCAGAGAGCTGCTGATGCTTGACTTTTGGGGAACGTAGGAAAGATGGGAGCTAGGGAAAATGGAGAAAGGAGGCAAGTTCTGTTTCCATTAGTAATAGACTAATGGCAACAGTAGGAGGTGATAAGACTTTAGTGTCTTGGATAGGAAGTGAACTTCAGTGTCTCTACACCTACAAAGCTGAAAAACGAAACCATTATTGTCATGGGAGAGTTCAGCAATAAGGATTTGCTACAGCTAGCTTAATTATAGGCATAAATGAAATGCAGAGAGAACGGTTTTCTTTACCAGGTTGGATAAACCCTGTTTGGCAACACAGGAAAGAGCTGAGGATTAAAATAAAGAGTGTTTTGGTGAAGATGATTTGCATTGACCAAACACTTAAACATAATACTGCAAGTTGGGCTTAAAAAAATGGTTTTTTAATCCAAAGGGTTCATTTGAAGAGAATTAAAGAATTACCTGAGACCTTTTGTGTTGCCTGGTTTAGAGCCTATAGATACTAAACTCTTACTCATTTTTGTAGAATGTTCTCCGGAAAGTACAGCACCAGGATGCTTTGCAGATTTCTGATGTGGTCATGGCATCCTTGCTAAGGATGTTCCAAAGCACAGCTGGATCTGGTGGGGTTCAAGAAGATGCCCTGATGGCTGTGAGCACATTGGTAGAAGGTCAGTGAATTTGCATAACTTAGGATAGATTTGAAAGTTTTTTTGTTTTTTGTTTTTTAAGAATCTCAACTTATTCCCCTTTAGCCTAGATCTAAGGTCCAAGCCCAAAGTTCTAACGTTGCTTAAGTTTAAATTTGTTTATGTAACTTTACAACTGTACTTTGGAGACCATGGAGGAACTAATTTGAGATTGAGCTTGCTCTGAGACAGCATAGTACCTATCTATTAATCACCAGATACTTTTTCCTCAAAATCTTCAGAAGAATCTAGCTCTTACTGTAGGTTGTGATCATAGAATTGAGATGGCATATAGTGGTTGGCATGGAGTAGAACCTTGGAGTTTTCTGATTATTTCATGTCTGAATTCAATTATTAAAAGATCATTAAGAATTCCATTAAAGAATATTTAAGAGACAAGGAATAGTTTTAGGGACAGCTTTTAGGTAGTATTTCTAGGAATTTTCCTGTTTCTGAGGCCAGTGTCATTCTGAGGGACCATCCTCTGGAGGACAAGATCTATTTCTGAAATAAGAATATAATATTATTCTGGGAACATGTGATAGCCCTAAAAGAGAGTTTCATTGTGGATCCCAAGAGTATCTTATTGGGACGTTCCTTTTCCTGGATGTAACCCATTTCAAAACCTTGGGGAAAGGCCTGGGGACCCTATTCAGAAGCTGGTATCCAGGGGGACCTAGATGAGGAGATGGACAAGAGGCAGAATTGCTGGCTCAACCAGACCAAAAATTAACTGTGCCATTCCTTTGGGCCATGCCACTTTCTCCTCCATTCCAAAGTAAGATACTATACTATGGAGAGTTGGCATCTTTGAGAGCATTTGAATAGAATCTCTAAATTCCAGTCTAGCAGTTGCAGGAATTTGGCTTGTCCTCTTAAAACAGCTTGTTAATGTCTTTGTGTTCAAGTTCTGTTATCTAACCCATTTTGATTTGCAACAATCTGTATACAGTAATTCATTTAAAAAAACCTGACCCAAGAGGAATCCAAGTGCTTTCCTCTCTAAAGAGGAAAAATGTCTAAAGCTTTCTTCTCAGTATACTAACAGATTTTGTTTCTGTGCAGTGTTGGGTGGTGAATTCCTGAAGTACATGGATGCCTTTAAACCCTTCTTGGGCATTGGTTTGAAGAATTATGCCGAGTATCAGGTGGGACATACTTCTTGACATTAACATAACACTTTGAACTTTTGTGTCCCTAGTGGAGGATTGAGTGAATCAATTATCCCTTCCCTCCCCTTTCCCCAACCTACAGTAGCAAAATAATTGATTCAATTATATTTTCAGGGTATTTTCTTTATCTGTAATTGTTAATTGTTCTTCCATTAAGCTAGTATTTAGATTTCTGTGTTTGGTGCAGCAGGTATCCCTGGAGGTGTTGGACTTCTTACCTTTTTCAAAACAACTTTTGTTTAGTTCCTATAATGCTTGGTGAATTGAAGGTTTCCTTTCTTGCTGACATTTTCCATCTCCCATATTCCCTATTCATATTTCTTCCTATCCAATTAGTTTCAAAGATATATATCTTTCTAAAGAGAATAATTTGTTGACTTTGGATTCTCTGAGCTTTTGAGAATAAAGCAGTGGGACTCTTTCAGTTCCATTCCATAGGGAGTCCCCTGCTAAGCAGCTCAAGTTATTTTCATGTTTTCCTCTATAGGTTTGTTTGGCAGCTGTGGGCCTGGTGGGAGATTTATGCCGAGCCCTACAGTCCAATATTTTACCTTTCTGTGATGAGGTGATGCAGTTGCTTTTGGAGAACTTGGGAGTAAGTATTAACAATCTCAGTAATCCTTATTAATTGCTTACTGTGTGTTAGGCACTGAGAATTTAAAGACATAAACGAAGTAGTCCTTGTCCTTCGAGGAGCTTATATGTACACAAGTTTATACAAGTTTGGGCAAGGGGCAGTGCCAAGAAAGCCCTTATTTAGAATGTGATGTTTGAGCTGATCTTTGAAGGAAACTAAGAGGCAGAAGTGAGGCAAGAACTCCATACCAGGATTGGAGAGGTTGGGGGTGGTACAGACAGCTGATGGAAAGGCGAGAGCCAGGAGAGAGAATGTTATGTGGGAAGAGCAAGATGGCCAGTATGGCTGGAGCATAGAGTGTGCAAAGGGGAGTAATGTATATATGAACTTGGAACAGTAGATTGGGAAGCGGGTTGTGAAAGGCTTTAAATGCTAAATAAAGGAATTTGTATTTGATTCCAGAGGTAATATGGAACCATTGGAAGGGAATGACATAGTCACTTTGGAGGCTGGATTGGAGACAAGAGAATGATGTCGTGGGGGTAGAATGACAATTTGGCAACTGATTAGATAGTTGGAATGAGGGACAGTGAGGAATTGAGGATGACTGAGGTTTTGAACTGAGTGATTAGAAGGATGGTGATGCCCTTGACACAGTTGGGGAAATTTGGAAGAAGGGTAAGTTGGGGCAAGATAAAAATGAACTGTTTTGAACATTGTGAGATTGAGACCTCTACAGAATATCCATTTTGAAACATCTAGCAGGCAATTGGTGATATGGGACTAGAACTCAAGGGTTAGGCTAGGGCACAACCAAATTCTAGCAAAAATTACCATTGAGAAGCAGTAAGACTCCAAATCATTGGTTCTGGTGGAGACATTTGAAGAAACAAGTGAGAGTATAAAATTTCATTAAAGGTCCCATTAAACTTAGGTATTGAAAATTGGAATTAGCTAGGTTTATGAATTCTGACCTTTATTAATTTTTTTTCTTGTTCATCAGAATGAAAATGTCCACAGGTCTGTCAAGCCACAGATTCTTTCTGTTTTTGGTGATATTGCCCTTGCGATTGGGGGAGAGTTTAAGAAATACCTTGAAGTGGTATTGAATACTCTCCAGCAGGCTTCCCAAGCCCAGGTGGACAAGGTAATCAATCAGTCATAGGCTAGATGTATCTCTAAGCCTGGGATGGTGGGGAGCTTTGGATGTATCAGAAGAGGTGACCTGCCTGGGGATGTCTGTGTTTGTCTCCTGTAGTCGGACTACGACATGGTGGATTATCTGAATGAGCTAAGGGAAGGATGCTTGGAAGCCTACACCGGAATCATCCAGGGATTAAAGGGAGACCAGGAGAATGTGCACCGTTGAGTATACATTATAATTTGGTCCCCTGGCCAGTGACTGCGGTTGAGACAAAAAGGATATGCTTAAATTTCTCATTTTAGAAGCTTTCCTTGTGTGGCAGTGGTATACTTACAAAAAGGAAAACTTGATGGGAAGCAGGGAAAGAGAACATTGTTTTTTTTTTCTTTCTTCCTGTGCCTACCTCTCATCCCTTTGTCTTATAATTAGTTGTCTTCATGAAAGTTCTGAAAGAATTACCCAAACAAAACTACAGAAAGAAAAAAAAACTTGATTATTTATTTATTTATTTATTTATTTGGTTTTTGCTGGGGTCCTGACAGGAGTCTACTCCTGTGTCAGGCATGAATGGAAGGTAGCAGTATAATGTAATTGGGCTGTGAAGAGGAGGAAACCTCACCTGCCAGGAGTACTCTCATTTCTTGTATCTGGGACACCCCCCTCTGACCTGATATGGAGAGCTTATGCCAAACTACTTTTTTATTAAACACCACCTGAAAAGCAAGCCCTGACTTTGAGCTGAAAGGTGTTTGTATTTCTCTTTTGAGCTTTCTCCTGTGTCTGAAGACACATAAGTGCTAATATCTTGGGAAATGCATGTTGTAGCAGACCTCAATATTTCAAATCATCTTCTCAAACTCTGGTTGGCTAATAGTCCCCTTCTGCTTCCCCTGCTAAGGGATGTTATTATACACTTGGAAATGTGGAAAGGAACTTTGTCCCTAACTGAGAAAAAATCCAGCAAAAAAAATTTTTTTTTTTTTTTAATAGCGGATGTGATGCTGGTGCAACCTCGAGTAGAATTTATTCTTTCTTTCATTGATCACATTGCTGGAGATGAGGATCACACAGATATAGTGGTAGCTTGTGCTGCTGGACTGATAGGGTAAGTTTTACCTTTTGGCTTTAATAATTAAATCACTTCTACAGAGCATCTCATAGAAGCTGACTTGTAGGCCAGAAAGTGAGTATTTGGAGAGGGTTTACATTGTAGAACCTAGGATGGTATAATGTTATGGGTTATTTCTCTATGTCTTACTAGGATTAATTCAAGGGTAATGGTTTTATGAGTGTACAGAAAGGACTGTACTTCTCCATTCACCACTGAATTGTTAGGTGAAATCGTCAAAAGACCAGATTCATCCTGTTGGTCCTTTTTTTGGTTCTACAAACACAGCCAGCATAGGTTGAGGGTAATGATAATACGATCTGGTTTTTTATTTTTCTTTTGTGCTTGATTTGCTTAGAGACTTATGTACAGCTTTTGGGAAGGATGTACTGAAATTAGTAGAGGCCAGACCCCTGATCCATGAACTGTTAACTGAAGGAAGAAGATCCAAGACGAACAAAACAAAAACCCTTGCTACCTGGGCAACAAAAGAACTGAGGAAATTGAAGAACCAAGCTTGGTGAGATCTCTTGTTTCCACTGTACCCCCTAAGTAGGTATTTCTTGACTGATGGCAAGAGCTCTCTTACAAAATAACTTCTTTATCATTTGGGGTTTGGGCATTTCCCTACCTGTGTTTCTTAACCTTAAAATATGTAAAACTTTAGCCAAACCCTTGATGATCTTTAGTGAAAAAGGATGGGTTACAGCTTTAAGGAAACTTTCTGACATAACAGCTGACTGTGTGGACAACACTGCTCTCTTATAGACCCTTCTCCCTTTCTAGCCATACCCTTTTTTTTTACACCCCATGGACCTTTATTATCAGCCTTCATAATGGAACTTGGAACTAGGGAAATTACCACTCAAGAATTATTCGCCTTAACTCTCAGCAAAATCAGCTAGTTTGATGTGAGGGTCATCTATTCTCCCATACTCCGTCCTTTGGTGTAGGTTTTAATGAATTAGGCTAGAAGGTAAAGTAAAAAGCTTGGGAAATGGAAAACTAGCTATAAGAATGTTGTAGAATTTGAAAGGCCTTTATTTCTGCTAATTGCATATGATGAGTGTGCTACATTTAGTTTCAAGAGAAGACTAGGTGTGTTGATTCTTTTTCTCCTCTTTTCAGATCTGTTACCATTGGGATGACACCCGAGACCCCCACTGGAAATCTCCAATCTTTTGAAAAACCCGGAAGTGAGGAGTGTGCACGGATGCTGAATGTTTGGGAATGAGAGGATGAGTGAGTGAGGCTTGAAAACACACCACATTGAAAATCCTGCCACGGCAGCAGCAGCAGCAGCCAACAGCAGCGCTGTTAGTGAGCTAAGCACTGACTTCCGTAGAAAACCATAACATCGGCCGTCTTGGAAAAGAGAAAAGTGACGGGATTTATGTGCTTTTAAAAAAGAGAGAGATAGAGAGAAAGAGAGCTATCTCTTCCCAAGAGAGGCTAGAACTAGCTTTTCTGTCTTTCGGCCAGTGCTGAGCGGAATGACTAGTGTGGGAGAAAAGGGACTGGGTTCAGCTGTGGTGCTTTGTTGTTAAAGGCCTGGCCTTTGCTACTGATGAGAGATGGAGCCTGGGTCTCGAGCCCACCTTCGGTGTACCTTTGCCACACGGTACTGTACGCGTGCGGGCTAAAAGGAGGGTGAGGGATTTTTTCAGTCTAAGAGTGAGTGTGTGTGAATGAGGCGGTATCCACATTCTCAACTTCAAGTCATTGCAGTTTATCTTTTTCCCAGAAAAAAAAAGGGGTTAGACGTTACATTTCATAAAACTAACCGAAGTTCTGTCTACTGATGCAGCACAAGAGATATAAAAAAGAAAAAAAAAAAAGAGGAAAGCCGCTCTTTAGGGTCTTTTTTTTATTTTTAATTTTAGGGAAAACACTGACGTGTTCAGTTTCCATCCCAAGTGACGCTTTTCATGATCTCTTTTCATCAAGGCGCCTTTCCTATATGGTTCAACTGTGAATGTAGAAGGGGGGGAGTGGGGGGAGGTGGGGAATGACAACTCTGATTAGAGGATATAGGAAAAATGAGATTGTCAAAAACAGACTTCAGACAACCCATAACCCAAACCAAAATTTAAATGCTCAGAATTGGCAGCACAAAGGGAAAGCTCTCTCCTGACTTGTACTGTGACAGTCTGAACGCCCCAAAAATTGTGCCAAAGAGTAAAAAAAAAGAAAAAAGAAAAAAAACAATAAAAACAAGAAAAAACCCATAACAAACTTCAGGTAACTATTTTGGATTGCAAAATGAGGATAAATTTAATGTTCAAACAAAATCTGATAAAATAACCATTTGGAAACTGCTTGGCCTTCTGTTCTTTATTTGATTGACTCCAATGTGATAATGGTCTCTTGCTGCACTTCAGAAACCAACCAACCGACAAAATGAAAAAGGAGAAAAAAAAAGAATTTATATAAATATATATATTATATATAGACATACTGACAAGCTCTCATGATGAAAATGGCACTTGTAAAAGGTTATATTTTTCCACTGCAGTTGAAGATTAATAAAAGTGTCAAACATTCCCTAAAATTTACTTTTTGTATATTTGGTCTTTCCAAATAAAAGAGATCCCACTCACTGATCTTTTTAATTTAAAAATGTAAGTCAACAATAACAAAAAAGATTCAGAAGCCCAATGGACAGTTAATCTGACCAATCAGGGATGTTGCTGCTTCCCTAATTATCTACTTGGAATTTTCTTTAAAGGCATGATGCATCATACCATCTTCATAAATCAAGACTATTATTTTTTAGTTGGGAAAGGAGCAACCCTGATTTTTCATTTTGGCATCAGCAGTAAGAAGGCATATAGGGAGCTTGATTCCCTTTATTTGTTAGCCAGTTGTGGTTTTTACCAGCATCTTTAATGTGCTGCTTTGAAAGAATGAAAGATGGTCTGGGTTTGGGAGGTGAAAATAGGACACTTCCCTTCTTTACCTCCATCCCTATAGCTTATATGAAAGGGGTCTAAAATCTGTCCTTTTCCCTTGATATCATTTATTCCACCAGCCTAATTTTTTTTCATCCATAAGAGGGATTGGCTAAAGTTTGCCCATCTGCACTGCAGCATTTCTAATAGCTCTTGTACAGGGTATCAGATATTGTGCCTTTTTGGTGCCAGGTTCAGAGTCAAAAGTGCCGATCTATGAACCAGTGTGCAAAACAAAACAAATCCAGGTGTTTGAAGGAGAGAAGCTCCATTTGTGAAAAGAGCTTATAATCTCCTGAACCCTGATTAGAAGAGGCCTGGCTCTTAATGCCTTTTTTTTTTTTTTTTTTTTTTTTTTTTTAAATTAGAGGGGGTGATGTTACTTACAAACCATTCCTGAAAATTAGGGGAGGGTGGGATAGGGCTTAAGATGTGGGGGGGAGCAGGGGGAATGGGGAGAGAAATCTGATCATTCCTCAGTGCTACCCATTTCTGTCCCCTGTGTGGGCTGCTCAGCTGTAGACAGCAGGAGAATAAAGTACACTGAGAACCATAGTGAAAACAAAACCTTCCGTGTGTTTGTCATGTTTTGTTCCAGGGAAGCAGTTCTGAAAGCTGCTGTTAAAGCTCTCCCAGACCCATTCAGTTATGGAGGGAGGAGGGAGGGTTGGGTGGGAGGGTTGGTTGGGATATTGCCAATTGATTGGGTTTTGGTTTTGCTCTTGGCACCTCTAGGTTTATGTCTTGCATCCTGCTATCTACCTTTGGTTGGTGGATTTTCCACATCATCCTTTGGAATCTTTTCAATTATGCTATCTTGGGAATAGGATGCAAAATACATTTTTAGCTGAGCATCCTGTCCACTTGCTGCCTGGGCCTCCCCATGGCCAAATCTTGGAGAGTGTAGTTCCTGCCTATTTGGAAAGACAGTATTGTGTAAGATTTAAAGAGCAATTATGGGACTGGTCTTTGGTCACCTATGCGGGGCAAGCTGCATCATACCCTGTATCAATTATTTCTGTCACTTGGCTTTTCATCTATTATCCCAAGTAATTGACCATTGTGATGGCCATCAAAGGCAATTACTACATTGCCTTAAGAACCAAATTACTTTTGTGTGGGGGTGGGGTATGGGGAGTTGGGGGGAAGGGGACCTGTGTCAGTGTACTATTTGGAAGTGTCCATTTTATGCAGCTATTAGCATTTTAACTTTTTGAACCAAGCAACTGTCACTCGGTCAAATGAGTATTAGTCCAGCATAAAGAGGAGCCCAAAGGCCAGGCTTTCCAAGCTTCTGATTGCAACATGGCTTTGGATCCAGCTTCTGTAATCTCACTGGGAGTGTCCTTTCCTGGTGTGCCATTCCATATGATGGCATTAGTGACGTGTTATAATTGAGCCCTACTTTACTAACCAAAACTGGTACCATCATCATTATCTTCAAAATAAAGTCCGCTTTATTTTTATTTTCAATACTTTGCTGCTTCATTTTTGCCTCATTATTCTAGACATTGGCACTTCCTTGGGGATAAAATGCGCTAGGACGGATGCTTTACCTCAGGTTCATGAGTTTTGGAAATATGGTATGATTGGTTTCCTTTGTAATTGTAATGTATTTTGTGCATTTAAAAATCAGAGGGGTTGATTAGGCCTCATATCCAAAGGGGTCTGTGACACACACAAAAAAAGTTAAACCTCCAGTAGAGGAAAAGCTGAAAGTGTGAGAAGTAGGAATTGTGCTTATGTGGCTTTTAATAATAGATAATGAAGAGTAAAATTAGCAAAGAGATGCTAATGATTTGCCTTGAGTGAACTGAGAGTCAAACTACCTAGTTAGAAATGATTGCTTATTATTGATTGGTGTTAAAATGGGTAGCAAGTTCCTTTTGGGTCTTGTTTTTCAGGAGCAAGTGCTTTTTGACTGGTGAGCAAACCTTGGCAGGGTCCCCTCCCATGCCTTTTGCAGGTGATGCTGGCAGCCAGTCTGGAGATGCCAATAGCTAGCCACTCGTAGACTCCATTCTGTTTTGGGTAGATGTTACCAATGCTTCATTGCAGAGACCACAGGAGTGATTCCCTACCCATTGCTAGGAGTTTGGTTCAGCAAAAGGGTAACTTGATCAACATTAACTTGACTAGCTCAGTCGATTCCAAAAATACTTGTATCTAGTGAGCAGCTGTGTTGTCATGGAGTGTCCTAGCCTGGGATTCAAGAGGCCCGAGTTCCTATCTCAACTCTAATTCTGTTGGATGTTGAGCAAGTCACTCCCCTGCTGTGGACTTTAGTTTCTCCTTCCTGTTCTGACTTTGTAAAGCCATTACATTACCTTTTCCTTATTTGGGGGATGGAATGGTGACCTGAATTCTGTGATGTTCTTATGTAAGGAAGAAAGAGCAGATTCACTGGTGCTTTAATCCTTTGATGTGCATCTTTGGGGCTTCAGACACTTCCTAGCTGTGTGACCCTGGGCAAGTCACTTAGCCTGTATTTACCTCAGTTTCCTCATCTGTAAAATGGTGATAACAGCATCTACCTCCCACCATTGTTAGGAGAATCAAATGAGGAAATTGTGAAGCACTTAGCACAGTTCCTGGTTCCTGGTAAGCCTGATTTTTAAACCTTCACCTTCCATCTTAGAATCAGTACTGTGTATTGGTTCTGAGGCAGAAGAGCAGTAAGGGCTGGGCAGTGGGGGTTAAGTGACTTGCCCAGGGTCATACAGCTAGGAAGTGTCTTGAAGTCACATTTGAACCCAGGACCTCCCTTCTCTGAGCCTGACTCCATCCACTGAGCCACCTAGCTGCCCAATCCCTCCCCCCCCCCCCCAATAAATATTTGTGAGCCTGAATCTTGACTTCCAAGCCAAAACCAAATTTGAAACCATAAAGTTGGGAAATGAGATTTCCCCCTTCACTTATTTGTGTTCTTTTTGTCTTCCACAGATGACTCCTTACCCACCTCATACGGTATCATTTTTGTCCCAACCCAATGTTTGCTAACATTTAAAACTTTCCTGTTAATAGATGCAGATGGAATTACATATTGCAGAAAATGACCTCCTGCTGAGAGGAGTGCTACTAAAGGTGACATTGACAGGACAAGTCCAGATAAGACAGACAAGCAGCGCCCACGAAGATGACTATTTTTGTGGACTGACTGACCTTCCTAATGCCATTGGACCCCAACCACCAATTTGAGCTTCCTAAAACATTCGACAATATAACCCCTTAATCAGAAATCCTTAGTACTTCCTATTGCTTCTAGTTTAAAATACAAACTCCTCCCCGGTGTCATTTAAAGCCTACAACAACCTGACTCCTTTCTGCCTCTCCAATCTTAATATTTCCTTTCAGGAATTCTCTGGCATATCAGTTGTTTTACCTTCCTCAGCATTTCTGCCTCTTGCCTTTGCCTTTGCACAAGGGATCCTTTGGATCTATATATCTATATTTAAATTCTTTCCATTTGTCTAAGAATCAATTTTAAGACAGAAGAGCAGCAAGGGCTAGGCAATTGGGATTAAGTGACTTGCCCAGGGTCACACAGCTAGGAAAAGCCAGAGGTCAAATTTGAACCCAGATCCTCCGGATTCCAGGCTGTGGAAAGAGCGCACTCCAACCTAATTTTGTAGAATTCCTGACTTCTGTTAAAGCACAGCTCCTCTTAAGAGGCCTTTACTGATTTCCCCATCCCCCTTAGCATTCTCCCTCTTGGAATGACTATATATTTTGTATTTACTTGTCAAGTCAACAAGTAATTTTTTAAGCACCTACCATGTGCCTGACAACTTTGCCAAGTCCTGGGGATACCATGAAAGGCAACCCTCCCCGCCACAACCAGTCTGTGTTATGGAGGACAGATAATAGAAAGCAATGGCCAAATAGGTTAAATTACTGTTGATCTCAGAGATACAATTTGGGTCGGAAACTCCTTTAGAAATGGGATGCTTTTTTGGCACAGTTGTCTTACACATACTAGATTCTTCCCTTTATTATTTTTTTCATATCACCTGTATTTCCTCATGTTGTCCTTCACTTTCCCCTCATTACCTCCCAGAGGTCTCTTGTTAATAACGAAGAAAAACAGTTTAGTCAAACTGACACATGGAGAAAGTCTCAATTTCTATCGTATTCCATATCTGTGGTCCCCCACCTCTTTGAGGAACAGAGAGTGGCACCTTCTTATACAAGCTCTTTGGGGCCAAACCTGGTTATTAAAATGTCACAGTATTCAATTGTAGTTCTTTTATGTTGTTGTAGTCCTGTTGATGGCTTCCCTGTTTTACTTTACGTTTCACCTGTTGGTATTCATCATCACAGCATAATGATAGTAGGTTCTTGAAAGGGAAATAACTTGTCCATGGTCACAAAGGCAGTGGCTGAACTTGGGTTTAACTTTCCCATGGAGTTGTCATCCATGCATTATCTAAAACATTTGAAGCTGTTTCTGTCTTCAGGCTGTTAGTCTTGGGGGTAACAAATTGCATGAATTTGCTACCCTTTTACTTATCCTAAATACACCACTTTGATGCTTTATCAGATCCTAATTAGAAAGAAGAGACCATAGAGGGCATCTGGGTCCACTCATTAAATGGTGGAGGACTATGGCCTAGGGTTAAGTTAAGTGATTTACCCAGGTCCACAAGGGGGTAATTCTAAGATTTCATCATTGGGCCTTGCCTTCTATTTAGAATTGATAGCAAGTATGAGTTCCAAAGCAGAAGAGTGGTAAGGGGTAGGCAATTACGGTTAAGTGACTTGCCCAGGCTCACACAGCTAGGAAGTATGTGAGGCCAGATTTGAATTCTCATCTCCAGGCCAGACTCTCAATCCACTGAGCTACCTCACTGCCCCTTTTAAGCTAAATCTAATGACTGTTCTGTTATTCTAGGAGCTGGCCTCCATTTTAGGATTTGGCTTAACGAGATCTATCTTCAAGCCTGTAGCACTAAGCAGCTTACACGGCAAAGTGTTAAGCTACTAGAATTGGAATGTGAGAGCCCTAAATGTCTAGAATTGCTTCTGTGTCTGCACTACTGACCACTTACGGAACTAGTTAATAAAGTACCTTGGGCTAGTAACAAAATCTGGAAATGACATCTGTCAAACAGACAAATGAGTTTGTGGCCAGCTAGTGACTTTGTGTTTGCAGGGATAGCAGCGTGACTGTTGAAGAAGAGGTATGCCCTCACCTTTAAGGAATTTACATCCCAATACATAGGAATGTACTGGGTGAAATATTTTCACATGTGCACACCCCACCCCTAGTGCTATCATCATAAGGTAAGGTGCTTCCTTTAAGGAACTTACAGTTTTAATACAAGAGAGTGTGCTGGGTGAAATTTTTCACACGCACATCCCTAGTGCTATTCTAAGATAAGGTGCTATATCCAAGCTCTAGATTTCAAGGTTAGTTCAGCAGCAAGGTCAGAGAAATGGGGCTTTTCACTCTTCCAAAGAGGGAGATGAAAAGCCACAAAAACAGCTCCACGACTTCTTGGAAATCAATCAGACCCCACCTCCTACTCCCCATTCACTCTAGCTTGTATTAGTTCATCTTCTCTTCAATTGGTACTCAGAAACAAGCCTTCATTTTAGAAGTAGCAAGGATGGCCAGAAGAATTGACTGAATTGCTGCATAGGGGTGTGAAGGAAAGCAAAGGAGAAAGTATATAACCCAATATTGGGCTGTTTGGTAGCAGAACCTTTGGTTTGGTTCCTGCCGTGTGAAAATTTTCTCCCTGAGTCATGTCTTCCATTTCTAGAAACCAGCACTCCAAATCAGTTCAGGGAGAGAGTGCATGTCATTTCTGACATGTTGGATGGTAACTCATTTCTGGACAGATTTGTTCTGAAATTTTACTGCCTCTTCTGGCAGAGAGGTCTTTGCTAAACTCCAACCTAACTGGAACCTTAGGACCGAGTGTCTCACTGGGAAAGACAACAAAGCTGCAGTGATCATTTCACTTCTAAATTAACTCCTGCCCAGATGTAGCTGCCTTCATCAGCAGTGCCATTTGCTGAGTGCCCAAGAAACCTGCTATGTTCCCCAACTTTCCATTTGCTGTGGGTTCCAGGTTGCCCTGTCTTCACTTTGGATGTAGGTTAGTGTAGACTTCAATTCATCCTATTGTACCAAATGTTTTCTGGATTGAATTGATTTCTATCTCGCCAACAATGCACTTAGATTCTGATTCTGCCTTCAGGGCCTGTGTTCCTTCCTCTTGTTCTTAGATCCTTTTTGTCCCGTGGTGGAGGGGGAAGGGAAGGAGAATTAGGTCTCCGTGACCAACTTCTCCATAGCAATGAGTGCCGCCCTGCCATTGGCTGAGCACTGTCCTCCCAGACATTTTCTCATCATTTATCTACCTACCCCTCTGGGTAGAGAACAGGGCCACACAAGGGTTTTGTGAAGAAAGGATTTCAGGAGGAGATAACCAAGACTGGTTGATTTCAGGCTTTCGATCAACCCATTTCCAATTAAGAGTTGAAGAAATCACCTCGGCAGTAAAAGCTCTACCAGAAACTACAATGCCCTGCTTAGGAGAAAGAGTTAACTCCTTGAGGAATTTGGTTAGAAGAAACACATCATTTCTGCCCTGGCTTTCACAGAAGGCTGACCTGCAGCTCCGCATGGATTCTCAAAATGGTTCAGCTGCAAAACCTCCTTCATCAAGGTCTCAGAAGGCAGTGCTAAGGTAGCACCCTGCTCCCCACACTGCCACGTGTCTAATGAGTTTTCCTGCTTGGCTGTTTCTATTTAAGTCATCTGGATTTTATTTTGATTCAATCTCTTCTACCAGCTGCTGATGTCACCTACTCCTACTGCTTTCAGGCAGGAGCAAGGCAGGAAAAGAGAAGTCTGTCTCCAGAGCAAGAGTCAGTAGGAGAAAATCTCTCCCTGGGCAGTTTTTAAAAACTCAATTTGATTATTCTCTCTTAACAAAAATCTATTTTCTCTCCTTCCCACTTCCCTCCCCCCCCCTTCTCCAACATGGAAAAAACAAAACATAAAAAACAACCTTATAACACATGTAGTCAAGTAAAAACAAATTCTGGGCAGTTTTGAGGAAAGAACTTCTGTTGACTGTTTAGCTTCTCTTAGATACAATTTGCTAACCCCCAGCTGACTGCTTTTTCTTGACTCTTTCCCCCCCCCCCCCCATGTATTTCTTTTTCCTACTTTTCCCTCACCTCATTTCTTGCTGGACATTAGTCTTTTCTTTATCTCCTTCAATGCACTCTTGGGTCTTTCTCCTCCTTTGATTCCTGCCATCTTCATTCTCTTGCTCTATAATCCTTCCTTTGCAAGCTGCTCAGAGCAAGACTGCTTTACTTAGACCAGTCAGCATGAGAACCCTCAGGAGGAAGTCTTGATGATGACCACAAAGTTGTCATGTGCCCTGGAGGTAACCCATGACTTTGACATTTTGGGGGAGGGAGGGGCCTAGAGTGGTATGGCTTGGTGGAGGTTGTTCCAACTTGTGGCAATATCTTTGCCTCAATATAAATTGGGGTGATGACAACATGAAGGATTGGGAGAACTCTTTCTTTTCTCCCAACATTCCAAAATTGTTTCTAAAAGGATAAGTGGGTGTGCTAGCACAGGGGAGGCCAATGGCATGATTGGTGACAGGGCCTCCCCCTTTTTTTTTTTACCTTTCAAAAGTGAAAGAGGAAGGAACTGCCACTGTCAGCAAAAATAGAGACAATGTGGGATCACCTTCGTTTTAGGAATAGGAGCCAAAAGGGCAGGCAATGGAGGCCACCTGCTGGTTTCCTTGGGAGAAGAACGAAATTCAATCCTTAGGTCCTATTTTCTCCTCAGAGGACAGAATAAGGGCAGCAGCTCTTTTGGCCTTCAGCTTTACTTCCTGAAAGTTGTAGGAATCAGCAGTAAAAGCTAAGAATAAGAGCTGAAGTCACTTTCACCTCTCCCCTTCCCCTCCCAATTCAGTTTTTCCTGAGGGTTCAAAGCATCATAGGATGGCAGAACTGAAAGAGATTGTCTTAGAGATGGTCTAATTCATCCCCTTATTTAAAAGGAGGAAACTGCATATAATCATGCCCTATCTGTGTGTGAGCTTCAAAACCAATCCTCACTTCTAAGGATGGAGCCCTGGATTGAGAAGCATTAGCAGTGACTCTCCCTTTCCTCAGTTTCTTCCCCACTCCCCACAATGTCTTCCTAGTTTGCCTTTTCCTTACAGAGAAGCACATTCCTATTCTGCCTGTATCTTCTGTTGCCTGGTATTTTCTCCATTCCTCAGTGACTTCTTTATGGATCCCTGGATCTGACACAAGGACACACTAGAATTTAACTTGTCCATCCATCCCTTTACCCCCCCAGATAGGACTTTTTTTCATCTACACACAGGTTATGGGGGATTTAGTGGAATTCTACTTATTCTTAAGAATAAGACCTTCACAGAAAACTAACTGCTGTCAAATGCTGACTTAGAAGGTCCACTCAACTTCCCTAGGGCTCCATTCCTGCTACAATTATTTAGGTAACTTAACTTTTAAAGAAGTTCTATCTGACCCCTCCTACTGCAGTCTATCATTGACAGCGTAAGCAGAAATGGGCCCCTGCTCCAGGAGCAGCAGAAATTTGGATCATATCTCCCTCTTTTTACCTTCTCCTCTCAAAGACAAACATAAAAACCACCAAAATCCCAAGTTTCCTGACTTTCCAGCCCCCGAACCCCACATCACCTCCTCCTGCCCTTAATTGCATCTGGAATATAATGGGAGTATCTAAGCACCCTTGGGTCCTCCTGAGGGCGGGGAAGGGGGCCGGGGAGAGCAAAGCGTGTCTGGTTCTAGTAACTGGTGGAGGAGGAGGGGAGGGGTGACCACGGGGCGCTGTGCCAAGTCTGGGCAACCGTGGGGGCTGGCGGCCCCACGCCACGTGGTGGCAGCGGTGGGGTCCGGGGCGCCTTTCCAGCTGAAGGAACAGGGAGCAGCCGGGGAGGAGGCGGCAGCGGAGCCGTTGGTGGTGGTGGAGAAGGAGGAGAACGAGGAGGAGGAAGAGGAGGAGGAGGAGGAGCGGGGCGAG
>NC_058133.1:195509005-195525373 GCF_016433145.1 Gracilinanus agilis
GGGGGGGCGCGGTGCTGATGGTAGCGGCGCCTGGGGCCCTGTGCCCAGAGCTCTGGCAGGGGGGCGCGGGGGATGGGCTGGGGGCGTTGGCATGTACTTCGTTAAGAGATGGCGGGAGGGGAAGGGTCCCAAAGCCCCGGCCGCTGCAGCGGCCCTCCATCTCACCCCCGGCTCCTGAGGCCGCGCAGCCTCCGGCGCCCCCTTTCCGAACCCCACGAGCTCGAGAAGCAGGAGAGGTGTTGGGGCAGGGGCTCCGCCAGGCCAGAGGTAGAGGGGGCTGCGTGGTCTCAGCCCCCGAGAGGGGAGGGGCGACAATTCCTTTCCGCCGAGCTAAAGGGGTTTAAAGGGCGGCTCTTAAAGGGGACGCGGGAGGGGCTCCGGCCAGCTGAGCAACAACCCCCTTTCCCCTGCCCCTCCCCCTTCCCCTACCCATACCCGTACCCCTACCTACCCCAACTCCCTCTCACCATCCCCTCCCACCCCGCCCCTCCTCCGCCTAGGCCCGAGGGAAGGATGCGGAGGGAGAGAACCTTTGCCCCCACAGCGGTCCGCGGGTTAGGCCTGCTGCCAGTCTAAAGGGCTGCAGGGACCCTCGGCGGGGGGCGGGCCAAGGCCAGCTGAAAGACCCGGCTTAGCGAGGTTGGAACTGCACCTAGGGGCCTTGGCCTCTTCCCCTCTCCGGGGTACCAGGATGGCGTGGAGTGGGCCAGGAGTATGAGGAGCAGACTTGGGGGGAGGAAAGGGTTAAAGGTGGGGCCAGACACACAAACACACCCACCCCTTAGACTTACACACACACACACACACATTCCTGCAAGTTTCTCTGACTCTGTAGCCAGGACAGCTTTTGGGGAACGATTGGGGTCCTGGGTCCCAACCTTTGCTGCCTAGCTTTGGAAGCAAACACCCCCTTCCTTCCCACAATTCTCCTACTCTGCCAACACACACAGAACCTTGGCTCAGGGACACACACACATACACACACACACCTCTGACATTCCCATACGTGCCTTACGTGCCACAAACCCACCCAGCCCTCACATCCACACCGTACACAGAACGATATACACACAGCTTCAACCATTCTCATCCCAGTTCTGTACCAGCACCCCGAAGCCAAACTCTCTCATTGAGGTACCAGCTCTGTGACACCCACACTCATTCAGAGACACACAATACTTTCCCCCTACACACTCAAAATCACACAGATACACACATTCATAAACAGGTCTCCAGAGGAATTCCCGTGGTGTGTGTGTGTGTGTTTTCTCTGTCTTTCTCTGTGTCTCTCTCCCCACTCTCTATCTCTCTGTCTCTCTCCCTCTCTTTTTCTGTCTCTCTTTCTGTCTCTATCTTTGTCTCTCTCCCCCCTCTCTGTCTTTGTCTCTCTCTCTCTCTCTCTCTCTCTCCCCCCCCCTCTGTGTCTCTCTTTCTCTTTCCTTCTCTGTCTCTCGTTGTCTCTGTCTCTCTGTCTCTTTCTGTTTCTGTCTCTCTCTCTCACACCCCTCCCCATACATACACATACAATCCATTCTTTAAAGAATTGTCATGTCCCCTGTGGAGAAGTAAACCAGCCACCTAGGCTCCATCACATCCAAAGCAGGCCTTCATCACTAAAACTGGATCTTCACTTCTGACACTGAGACTTTCCCTAAAACCTAAGGATCAGCCTCTTGTCCCTGATACTGAACTTCTACCCCTAATGCCAAGTTTCTCTATTTGCCTCTAAAATTCCTCATTTCTAACAGAGCCTCTAACCCTGACACCAAGCTTCCGCATCTTTCCCTAACAAACACAGCCCTTCCTATCATTCAACTTGCCATCTCTGTCATGAGCTCCTCCCTGACCCTATGCCTCAATCCCCAACATTAAATCTTCCATTCTTGATACTGAATCCCTTCATCCCCTGATCCTGGCACTGGGCTTTCTATGCCTCCTGTTCTTGCCATATCCCCACATTCTTGACACTGAACTTTCTCATCCCTTTGGATGAGGTATCCCTCCCACCCCAGATCCTAACAATGGATTTCCTTTACCCAACCCTGAAACTCCCCTCCGCCCCCATCCCTGATATATATTCTCATCCTTGAAACTTAGTCTTCCCCTCTGTGATACCTAGCCCAGAATCCCATCGCCCTCCCTCATCCTCTATTGCCCTTTCTTTCTTATCATTCAGGCTCCCATCTCTGACAACTGAAACCCCTCATCATTCATACTGGGTCTCTCATTCCAGACACTGAGCCCTCAAAACCAAATCCTCCATCCTGACACTGAGCCTTCACCCTCTCTGACACTGAATCTCCATCTCTGAGCCTAAGCCTCCTCTCTGACACTGAGCTTCTGGCCTTCCTCTCTCTGGGCCCTCAACATAGGCAGAACATGAGTAATGATTACATTGAGACTGCCCTCATTAGGGCTTCAAGAGAGTGGAAGGGGAAAGGGAGGGCATTTCCTTTTCCTGAACTCTGGAATCCTCTGGGAGGAAATAGGGTGGAGGGACAGACTAGAGAGGATGTGATGCTGGGAGTTTAGGAGAACTGAAACTCTGGGAGGCCCTTGTTGATCCTTTGGGGAAGAGGCCTGGGGGCAAGAAGAACTTGGGATCAGGAGCATGGCTGCAAGGTATTTGAGACTTGTTGGGGAACTGTGAGAAGGGAATCAGGTCAAGTAAAGTGGGGGCATCAGGACTCTGAGTGTTGCTATTGACCTCTGGTAGCATCTGAGGGCTGGGATTCCTGAACCTCTTCCTGCTGACAGCCACAACCCTATGGCATCAGTCTCCACATCTCCCATCAGGAAGGGAAACAAGCCTGAGGTCCCTGGTGACTTTAAGGGGAATGGTTTTGTAGCTCTGGAGGTGAGACATATCTTATATAATGAGCAGGATTGGCTTTCGCTTCTCTGGAGTTTTGGGGTTAGACAGAATGACTCCCACTCCCTACTTTCTCCTACCAGGGGTTACCAAACAGGAGGAATAAAGTCTTTAGGGTCAGAGGCCACCCATAGCCTAGCTGGACCTTATCTAGATTTCATTCCCCCTCCACCCTGGGATCCCTCTCTCTCTCACACAATGAAACTGGGAAGTTCCTGGTCCTCATGTCCCAAAAGGATTTAAACCTCGGAGATGAAAGGAATGTGGATGAGGCATGTGATAGAGACACACCCACCCACATTCCCACTTGGGTTGGGGGGAGGTTTTGGTATTGGGTGACCTTGGCAGACCTTGGCTCCCCCTTCCCCCCTGCCCCCCCAGGTGGCTCCACCAGGGCCCCTGTCCCTCGCCTGAGTGCCATGGAATCCATGTTTGAGGACGACATCAGCATCTTGACCCAGGAGGCGCTGGGGTCCGGCGAGGTGTGGCTGGACGGGCCGGGGGGCCCTGTGCTGGGCAGTGACATGTGCTCTGCCTCCCACTTCGCACTCATCACAGCCTACGGGGACATCAAGGAGCGGCTGGGGGGGCTGGAGCGGGAGAATGCTACCCTACGGCGCCGACTCAAGGTGTATGAGATCAAGGTCAGGGGCCATCAAGGCCTCCCTCCATCCCCACTGTTTCAGGGAGGGATCTTGTTAAGGGCCCTGGTGGAGGAATCAGGTTATTGGTCCCATTGGTTTTCAGGGGTTTCCCAGGAGAAATCTTATACTATGTTTTATTCCTGGGGTAGTGTGGAGAGATCAGGAGATCACCTAATCCCCCAGAAGGGTTATCGAGGAATAATCTGTCTCTTAGGACATCCAGTGGGAGGTTTAGGCTAGAGTATACAGAGAGGATCTGGTTTGTAGATTCTCACTGGGAATCTCCTAGTGGGTTCTGCTAGGGACGGAGTTGGGAAATCTGGTACCAGGACAATCTGAGAGACATCTGAGAATGGTGTCCAGTGAAAAGTGCATGCCAGAGGCATGAGAGGGATTTGGGAATAGATTGGTTAGGAATCTAAAAAAGGGATCTATCATGGATTCTGGCAGAAGGAGGACAGGTGACCCTTGGGGGATGGTATCAATGGGTCAAGGGTCTTGAAGATAGACTACGGCATGGCTAGGTGTTCAGGGAGATGTCCCTTCTGAGAACCCTCCCTTCTACCTCCTGCAGTACCCAGTAATTGGTGACTTTGGAGATGAGCACAGCTTCTCCTTGTATGAGATTAAGGAGGGCTCCCTGCTGGAGGTGGAGAAATCCAGTCTACAGCAGCGACTCAATCAGTTCCAGCATGAGGTGAGCCCCTCTCCCCCAGGGGACCACCATCCATATGGTTCTTTCCCAATCACCCCTTCTGTACTATGTCCCAGGGTGGGTATCAGAAATGACGATAGGGAACAGTTGGGAGGCTCTGGATTAAGAGCCAGGCCTGGAGACTGGAAGGTCTTGAGTTCAAAACTGGTCTCAGATGCTTCCTAGCCGTGTGGCCCTGGGCAAATTGTCTAGTCCTTAACCCTCTTCTGTTAATTCATAGTATTGATTCTGAGACAGAAGGGTAGAGTTTTTTAAAAAGTGACTATATTCATTCCTTTTTAAAGCCTTGAGTCAGCTACTTTTGCCCCTACCCTTTTGCTTCTGGTTGGGGAGGAAGGGCAGAAATGACAGAAAAAGAACCTGAGAAACCTTCAGGGTGCTGTGATCTTGGTAAATTAGGGCTATTAGCCCTAAGTAGAACTGATCAAATAGGCCTTTTCCCCTAAATCCCACAAATATGGCCCCTTTCCTCCACAATTTCTTTACTGATAGTGAAAAATATAGCACTACCTGAATTACACTTTTGCTAGTTTTGTGTGGTGCCTGGGCAGTCGTCAAGCCTCAGTTTCCCCACCTAGAACAAAGGGAGATGATAATAGTTGCATTACTTCCTGTACAGGGTAGTGAGGAAATCACATTGTAAATCTTCAGGAGCTAAAAAACAATGTGAGTAATGTTTCGGTCTGCCTCTGACCCTGCTGTTTTCCTTCTTTTCTTCCCCATCTTGTATTCCTACCCTGTTCTCCCCTTCCCCTCCCTCTCATGGTTCTTGGTCAGCTCCAGAAGAACAAGGAGCAAGAAGAACAATTGGGAGAGATGATCCAGGCATATGAGAAGCTGTGTGTAGAGAAAAGCGACCTGGAAAATGAACTGGGGGAAATGGTGAGGCGTGTGTGTGTGTGTGTGTGTGTGTGTGTGTGTGTGTTTGTGTGTAACCTGGGTCTGTATGTGTGTGTGTGAGACCCTAGGTGTGTGGGTGTGTCTGTGTGTGTATGTGAGATCCTGAGTCTGTGGGGTATTTTGTGTGTGTGTGTGTGTGTGTGTGAGATCCTGAGTCTGTGTGTGTATGGCAGATGTCTGGGTTGGCGTTTCTGTGGCTATGATGCCAGCTGTAGCTGGGCATCTCAGGGCAAGCCTTGGTGTGCTGGTATGTGTCTGTGTGTCCGTGTGTGCTGGAGATGGGGGTGGGAGGGTGAGCAAGGTCTGGGAGGGAAGGGGCTCTCTGGTTCTCTGGCCCCCTACCAGGGATGTGGGGTGGAGTGATGCCCTGAGGGGGTGGGCATGAGGACTCTGGTTCAGAGCTGACCTTCCCTCCTCCCTGCCCTCCCTCATGTCTCTCCTCCAGCGGGCTTTGGTAGAGACCCACCTGAGGCAGATCTGCGGCCTGCAGCAGCAGCTCCGGCAGCACCAGGGGGGTGGGGACAGCAGCTTCCCCTGCCTGAGCCCTCCCGCAGCTCCTGCCCCCTCTGACCCTGACCTTGACCTCCACTACCTGGCACTGCGAGGAGGGCCTGGCCTTGGCCATGGTGAGATCCCCCTGAGGGCTCCACCTCTATTTTCCTACTCCCTGATCGCATGGGGACGAATCCTCCTTGGGTCACCACACAGACCCACTCCTGCCCTCCGGAATTCTCTCTAGCTCTTTCCTTTGCCCAGCTAGGCGGCCCCGAGCATGTTGTTTCCAAGATGACCAGCAGAGGGCACCGCCCACCTAGACTCAGTGATGCCAGGCCTTGGCTGGATGGGTTGGGGAGTGGCGGGAGATGAGGAGCAAGCCGAGACTTAGAGTCTTCTGGGAAAGAGGACCTTGGAGAGGTCACTGAGCCAACTGTGGGAAGAGGCCGACTCACCTGCCTCAGGCCTCCCACCCTCCTCAGCTCTCCTTCTGGAGCTGTGACTTGGCTACCTTGGGAATGTCATCTCACAGAGGCTGGTGAAGGGGGTGGGGGGTGGGCAGGCGACCCGAGGGCTCAGCCAGCCCTGACCTTGCCCCTGTCGTCCCCCTTCTTCTCTCTGCTTTCTTTTCTGACTCCCATCGCCCCCCTAAAGTGCTAGAGCCTTCCCTGGGCTGGCCCAGCCCACCCAGTGTTGGGGAACTGGAGAGGAGGCGGCTGGAAGAGGCTTTGGAAGCAGCTAGAGGGGAGGCGAGGGGGGCCCAGCTCCGGGAAGAGCAGCTCCAGGCTGAGTGTGAGCGGCTCCAGGGAGAGCTGAAGCAGCTCCAGGAGAGCAGGGCTCAGGTATGCCTCCCGGCGCCTCATCTGACCCTGCCTCTGCCTCCTTTTTTCCAGTTCCTTGGGGATTTGGGGGTGACGGGTCCAAGATGAAGCCACAGCGGGTCCTGGGGGGTTGGGGAGGGTGGGGAAGTCTGGGAAGGACCTTTGAAACCACTGGGAAGCACTTACAGAGAGCTGCCCTTCAGCTAGGTCAGTCAGACCAAACAAGATCTCCAGGAGAATTTTGATAGGCAGTGGGGGGTGCGGTGGGGTAGGGTGTCCCAGAGATGGGATCTGATGTGGAGTAGGTTCCTGAGGTCTCACCTTTTTGGTTTTTTAAAATTTAATTTATATTTCAATGAATGAAAAGTCCACCTCTTTCTCCCACCTTCTCTACCCTATCCCATTCCCTACTGAAAAAGAGAGAAAACTAAACTCCATGGAATAACCATACGTATTCAAGCAAAATGATTTTCACATTGGCCATGTCCCAAAAAAAGGCCGTCTCAATATGTACTGTGAGTCCACCACATTTTTGTCAGGAGATGGGCAGCACGTTCCACCATGAGTCCTCTGGAATCGTGGTCGGCCATTGCACCAGGATTCACAGGAATCTTCAAAGTCTTTCAAAGTCATCTGCTTTGGCCATGTGGTTATTCTTGTAGAAACGGTGCTCCCACTCTGCTCTGGGCTCTCTCATCTTTCGACTTCTTCTCTCTCTTAGGATTTGGCTTCCAACCAATCCGAGCGGGATATGGCATGGGTAAAGAGAGTCGGAGATGACCAGTAAGTCTCATGGTTCCCTCACCTTCCTTTGACGCCTTGTCAGGGCACTCTCACAGCCCTGTGATGTTATTATTGGTTAGGAGAATTACCTCAAGAAGTCTTCATTACCATGGGTGATAACACCTGCTCTTTAGGGTCTTAGAGAATTACTTGAGGGGCAGTGAGGGATTAAATGAATTGTCCAGGCTTGCACAGCTAGTATGGGCCAGGGGCAGTTCTTTCTGACTCGATTCATATAACTTTTTCTTCTTTATCATTATCACCACCATCAATTATATAATACTTTAATATATTCCAGCCAATTCGTAGGGTCTCATTTAATGCTAACAGTTCACTATTAGAACTAAGTATCAACGTTGTGTTATCTATATTTTACAATTGAGCATACTGAGAGCCCCCCCAAATGCAGACTTGCCACAGGCAGCTTTGAGTCAGAGATGGAATTCCAACTCAGATCTCTCCCCTCTCCTAAAGTCTCATGCTTTCCCCCCTGTGCCTCTCCAGACACAGGGTTAAATTCTCCCCCACTCCCCCCACTGGCAAGAGCTCTAGGTTTTCTGAGGTGGTTCTTTCTCCCTGTGGTTTCTCTCTGGTGAGGTGGGAAGGAGGCAAAAGCGGGGGTGGAGTTCAGGGTTGAGGAAGTTCCCCTAATTCTCTCCTGCCTAACGCCCGGGCTCCTCTGAGGATGGGATTGGGCCATGTTTCCTTGGTGGGCTTCAGTTGCTTGCTACTGCCGCCGCGGATGAGCTGTGGGTGCCACTGGGTGAGTTGTCTGGCCACTCTGGCCCTCCATTTCTCATAGGCACCAGGATGAGACAGTCCAGCCCCTTCTTCCTTCCCTGGCAAGTACAGAGGGGTTGGGGCCAAGTGTGGTTGTTCTTAAGGTTCTCTTTTCTCTGCTTCTTTGAAGAATTTCCCTTCTGGATGGGGGTTGGGCATTTAAAAATTGGAAGCTCTCCAAAAAAGGCAGAAGCAAATGGGGTAGGATTTCAGTGGGGTACACTGAGAGCCCCCCAAAGTGAAGACTTGCCCAGTGACACACAGGTAGCTTTGAGTCAGAGTTGGAATTCAGGTAGATAAACCAGAGGGGTAGGTAGCACAGTGGGTAGAGCACTAAAACTGGAGTCAGGAGGTCCTGGGTTCAAATCTGGCCTCAGACACTTTCTAGCTGTGTGAGCCTGGGCAAGTCACTTAATCCCCATTATCCAGCCCTTACCACTCTTCTGCCTTGGAACCAAAACACAGTACTGATTCTAAGTCTAAGACAGAAAGTAAGAGTTAAAAAAAAAAAAAAAAAAAAAAAAGCTTAGCTAATAGGTAGGATGATGAAACCCTTCCCTGGGCCTGGGGGAAAGGGATCAATACTCAGAAGCAGCTTTAGAAGACTCACCCCTACATCCTCATACCCACACCCACTTCAGCAAATTGCCTCGTGTTTGTACTCCACCCCGACTTCCAGTTTCTATCCAATAATGTGGCCTCTGCTCAGAAAGGGGTCTGGGATGAGAACGCTGAGACATGGGTTCCTGCCACTAATTCCCCATGTGACGTTGGGCTAGTCATTCCTCACTCTATGAGGCCTCAGTTTCCTCATCTGTAGAAGGAAGGAGTCAGACTAGGTGACCCCTGAAGCCCTTTCCAGCTCTAATGTTCTTGACCCTTTGTTCTAAGGTTCCTCCTTTGCTTTGCCATTGGAGGATATGGAGTTGCCTTGGAGATAAAGGGAGAAAGATGGTTCCAGGCAGAATATGAATGTGGGGCTCTAGCTATTGAGGACCCCTTCCTTCTCTCTCTTCCTGCCACTTCCCTAAGGCCTCTCTAGCCCAGTAAGACTCCTCCACTTCATCTAGTGCTGGCAACTAGAATCCTAAGGGAGATCGAAGGGCCTTGGGTGCCAGGCTGGGCTTTGTTGCTGAGATGCTAAATGCTGGTCCATTGACTCACATTTTGGGGCCCACCTCAAGGGCTAAGACCAGAGTCAGTAAGCCCTTAGAGCAGCCCAAGAGGGTGTCAGATGTCTAGTGGCTACTGCACCAATGTATCTGTGAGAGAGAAAATTCACTCTTTAATTGTACAGATGAAGGTCAGATCTGGGTTGTGTAACCTTTTAAAGATATGGACAGACCCTTCCTAGTGTGTGATCCTGGGCAAGTCACTCAACCCCCATTACCTAGCCCCTAACTTCTTCTGCCTTGGAACCAATACACAGTATTGAGAGAGAGAGGGGTGGGGGTCTGGGTATTAGAAGACCTGGTTTTCCTGGACTCAGCTAACTAAATTACCTTAACTAACCATAGTAATTTATTGTGTGTGACCCTGGACCAGTCATGTCCTCTTTTATGCTCTCAGTGTCCCCAAGTGTAGAATGTGGCGGTTAGATGACCTCTATCTAAAGCCCCTTCCTGCTTTGGCATTCTGTGTCCTACATTCTAAGGTCCTTTACAGTCCCGATGCTTTGCTTTTAAAGGTCTCTTTCAGCTCTGACATGCTATGTTCTATATTCTAAGGTCCTTTCTAGCTGTGACATGTGGTCCTAGCTCCCTCCTAACCTGCTAGCTTGTGATCCTCTAAGTTAATACAATATGATAGGAAGTCAACATAATATTTCTGTATCACTTCTGGAAAGTGCTTATAATACACGTGTGTGGTGTATGTAAGAACTAGAGTGAAGGCTCTGAGGATCTCAGATCTTACCTAACCTTTTTCTATCACCTGCAAAGAAGTTTATGTTCCCCAAGGAAAAGAGGAAAAACTTGGCCCTGAGGGGTAGTGTGGGATCTAAGGGAACCAAGGGAAAGACAAGAGGAGGAGGAGGAGGAGGAAGAAAAAGGAGGCTGAGGAGGAGGAAGAGGGGGGGAAAGAAGAGGAATAGGAGGAAGAGAGGGAGGAAGAGGAGGAGGAAGAGAAGGAAGAGGGGGAAGAAGAAGAAAAGGGGGAGGAGGAGGAAAGTATGACTATATCTCCAGTGGAGAGGATATTTTTTTCTTAATGACTTACTGATTTTATTAATTTTACTAATGTTCATTATTTCCATTTAGGCTAAATTGTGAAAATCTTGTTTTCAATTTTCTTATGAAAATGCCATATCCTCTGAATGTAATTTAAATTTATTTTTATATTGTCTAGAGTGATTTTATTTAATTTTTTAAAACTTTGAATATTTCCCCATAGTTACATGTTTCATGTTCTTTTCCTCTCCCCTAAACCCCACTAACCCCCCTTAGCAGACGCACAATTCAGTGGAGAGGATGTTGCTGGTGGACGATAAACACTAGGGCTGCCAACCAACTTGGCTTACCTTTTTTTTTTTTTTTTTTTTTTTTTTTGCCAAAGTAAGGACAGTTATGACTAGATTGCTTTTATAAGGAGGCAGAGTGTGGTGAAGAGGGAAAAACATCCCCCTCATACATAATTAGAAAACCTGAGTTTGAATCTTAGCTCTTCTTCTTACTAGTTATGTGACTTTGGACAAGTTATTCCTCCTCCCTGGGCCTTCGTTTCTCCCTATAAAAAGGAGTTTTCTAAATTCCCTTCTAAATGAAAATTCTATGATATGAACTAAGCAAAGTATCCTGGGTTTGGTTGGAGGGTTGGAGAAGATGCTAACTCTGATTTTTACACTTCTGCCCGATTACTTTTCCTTATGATTTCATAAGCAAATACTCTGGAAGGAGAGAGGGCCCCAGTCAGGGTTCTGGGTCTGGGACAATAGCTGGGGCTCTGGCATGGTGCAGGGAGAACTACTGGGTTGGCTTATTTTAGCTAAAAGAACCTAACATATGGACTTACTGGCCTGAGAGTCTGGTTGCCAACCCCTGGACTAGATGATCTCTAAGGAAAAGCATCATGGATTGTGACGGTGCAGAAGAACTATGGAGCAAGTCAAGAGTGGCTTTGTGGTTAACTTCCAGTGTGATCTTGGGCAAATTACTTATCACTGGACCTCAATTCCCTTATATGTAGGAGAAAGGAAACTGCAATAGAGGAAGGCCTAAGGTCTCTCTTTCACCCCAGGAGACAATTCCTCTCCTCCTCCCCACCCACACAGGGACACACACACACTCCCCTGTCCTGGTGCCTTGTGACTATCACTGACTCTTTCTGCTTTTCTGGGCTCAGTGGGTACGGAGATGCTCTTGTCATCATTGTTCAGGTCCATTTCTCCCTCCTCATCTCTCAGCAGCCTTCCTCCTTCCCTCACAAGACAGTTTTCCACTTGCCACTCCTTCTCTGCCCACTCAGATATGGTGGGAAGAGCCTTGTACTTGAGCTAACCCCATATATGCATCCCTTCTTTGCCCCACAGCTTTCAGGGGCCCTGAAAGGGGTGGACAGCCCAAGATGACAAGAGTTAAACCCTGAGAGGAAGTCTTGTTGACTCTTCTCTCCCCTAGACAATTCTCTTTACTTATATACCCAGCTTCTTTTGATAACTTACTCCTTCCCCATATCTCCTTACTGACTTTCCCCCTTCTCATCTCTTGGGGACTCAAGCCCAGACCTGACCCTGAGCCCCTTCTCTCCCTCCCCATTCCTCACTTCCCAGCTCCCTTTTGCTTGGTGTCTTCAAGCACATGGAGTCTGTACCATCCAGGACACCACCTTAGAGTTGGAAGGTACCTCCAGGCCATAAAATTCAGCCTTCTAGTTAATGCAGAAATCCTTTCTATGTTTTAGAGTTTCAGAGAGCTACCAACTTCACTATCCATTCCATTGTAGGGCAACTCTGATTGTGGGAAACGCTTTCCCTTTATGGAGCCCAAATATGCCTAATTGAATTTTTATTGAGATATTTTGTTCCTGCATCGTCTTTATTTCCAAATAGATCTCTCCCTTGCCCATTGAGGCATTCCTTATAACAAAGATTAACAAGTAAAGAGGCAGGGGGCAGCTGAGTGACCCAGTGGATGGAGAGCTAGGCCTAGGTATGGGAAGTCCTGGGCTCAAATCTGGTCTCAGACACTTTCTAGCTATGTGAACCTGGACAAGTCACTTAACCCCCATTGCCTAGCCATTACTGCTCTTCTGCTTTAGAACTGATACACAGTATTGATTCTAAGACAGAAAGTAAGGGTTAAAAAAAGTAAAGAGGCAAAAAGAAAAATGTTCAGTAAAACTAAGGAACCCAACACAACCACAGAGTTTGATGGGACATGTGATGTCCCCGGTCCATAATCCCCCACCTCTACAAAGAGGTGAGAAGGATGTATTTTATGACTGTTCTCTTATGTCAAACTTGGTCATTCTAATTACACAGAGATCATTTTGGGTTTTTGGTTCATTCCATTTATATTGTTGTAGTCTTTGTGTGTGTGTTATTTTTCTGGCTCTACTTTATTTCACATTATTCTCTATATTATCTTGTACTTTTCTGAACTCTCCATATCCCTTGTTTCTTTGCTCAGCATTTGCCCAGTGAAGGGCACCTATTTAGTTTCCAGTTGTTTGCTACCACAAAAAGCTTATTCTACATAACGACCCTTTAAACATGGGAAATCTGCTGTTGTGAACCTCTTAGGACTTCTCTTCTCCAAGTTAAACTTGACCAGTTCTTTTGGATATCAAGTCAAGAAGACCCGAGTTCAAATCCGGTCTCAGATACTTCTCAGCTGTGTGACCTTGGGCAAGTCATTTAAACTTTGCTTGTGTCTCCTCACTGTAAAGTGGGAATAACAATAGTGGCTGCCTCTCAGGATTGTCATAAGGATAAACTGAGATAATATTTGCTTAGTGCTTAGCACAGAGGATTGGCACATAGTAGGCGTTTAATAAATGCTTGTTCCCACTCTCCCATCCTAGCCAGCTCCATCTGTTGTCAATCTCTCGCCTAAAATGTGGGGCCCAGAATTGAACAAAACACACCAGATGGGTCCTGATCAAATGAGATAATGTTTGTAAAGTGCTTAGCACCATGCCTGGCACCTAGTAGTCAATTAATCCTTTCTTGTACCCTTCCCTTGCCACTCTGGCCAGGGTAGTAGACAACAGAAAGATCTCTCCCTTTCCCAGGACACTCTGCTTCTATTAATGAAGTTGAAGGATGAATTCACCCTTTCTTTGGATGGCAGAATCTGGATTCAGGATGTACATTATCTCCCATGTAAATTCTTCCTTCCAAGTTTAGGAGCCATTAGTCTTTGAGAGGAATGAGATGAGAAGCCCCCAAATTCTTCAAACTTCTTGATATCTCATAAGATAGAACCATAGATCAGAATCCAAGGTTATAGGCCTTTCTAAATGGTAGTGAAGGGGACAGCTAAGTGGCTCAATGAATTGAGAGCTAGACCTAGAGAGAGATGAGAGGTCCTGGGTTCAAATCTGACTTCAGATACTTCCTAGCTGTGTGGCCTTGGGCAAGTCATTTAAACTTAATTATCTAGTCCTTAAAGCTCTGCTGCTTTGGAACCAATACAAAGTATTGATTCTAAGATGGAAGGTAAGAGTTTTGAAAAAAATAAATAAATGAACGAGAGTGAAGATTTCTTTTGTTGTCAACTTCCTTTGCTCCCTGAAAAGTATCTCAAGGCATGAGGTAGGAAGGGCCTCAGGGTTTAGAGATGGAGGCTTATATGAACTGACTGCCTTTGTCTTGCCCCTGTAGTCAAAGCTCACGGTGCTGATCTCTGCCCCTTTTGACCACTACTTATGGCTTCACCCCCTCCTTCACCCACAAGTCTCTGCATGGGCTGTGGTTATTTATTGGGGGAGAAGTGTGAAGTCCATAAGAGAAGATGGAAACTCTGTCTCAGGTAGAGGCCAAGAGACAGTAGAGTGTCAGGTAAGACCTGAACTCGGAGACTTCCCTCCCTTCTATGTCTTATCCTTGACCCCTACAGTTTCTGTTTGCTATTCAAGGTCCTTTCCCATTCATTCCTTCTTCTATGCCTTCACCATATTGGGGGCCAGGGAGATTGAGGGGGTTGAGTTGGTGCATTATGGTTCAAGTTGCAGTGAATTGGAGACTTTTTGAACCTTAGCCATTAACCCTTTCTCTACTACTAACAGAGGAATGGGGATGCTATCTAATTCTGTCTCCCTGGATGGAAAACTCACTGAAGGATCCCCTCATACTTGACTCCATGACTATGTAATTGATTTTTTTTGCTGTATTTTTTTAAACATTTATTAATATTCATTTTTAACCTGTTTACATGCTTCATGTCCCTACTTTCCCCTTCACCCCCCGCTCTTCCCCCACCCATGGCCGACACACATTTCCACTGGTTGTAACGTGTGTCCTTGTTCAGGGCCTATTTCCATATTGTTGTTAGTTGCATTGGTGTGGTTGTTTTGAGTATGTAATTGATTTTTAAGCTGATTTGTGTAGATTTAATAGCCACTGTGCCAAAATATGCCTCTACCCTTTCTCCCTTTAGGGTCCCTTTTGATTCTTTCTCCCACCCTCTACCTAGGTGTCAGTTGGAAAAGTGAGCAAGTGGGATCTTACAAGGGGGCAGAGTCTCTAAGGGCAAGCAGGATAGTCTTTGGGGGTCTCTTAGATCCTGAGGGATCCTCTATGGAATTTCCTAGTTTGTCTATACTGAATAAGGTTTTCTGAAGGAAGAATAAGAATTGTGTTAGACTGGAAAGAAAGGAGAGGTTGCTCCTTGACCTGAGATTCTGGGAACCATCTGCTGGAGTTGGAGGGGGAAGGAGGTGGGAGGGGAAGAGAGTGTAGGGGGGAAGAAGCACCCCAGAGGAAGTGGTTGCAGTGCTTAGACTTCCTCCTCCTCCTCCTCCTCCTCCTCCTCCTCCTCCTCCTCCTCCTCCTCCTCCTACTTCTCCTCCTCCTCCTCCTCCCCCTGGCCCTACAACCTCAAAGGCCTTGGTGACCAGCCCTCTCCCCTGGTGGTGGGGTAGGAAGGGCAAGGGTGGGTGTGGCTGCATCAGTGGTGGAAAGTTTGGTCTGTTGTTCCTTTAATCCCCAGGGTGGGGTGACCCAAGGGCAGCAGTGGTGATGGGCTATAGACCTGGGTATCAAGTCACTATTCTTGAACTTGACCCTAACCCTAATTCTGATCTCAACTTTAAATCTGAACTTGACTCTTACTTCACTCTTGACCTTAATTCGGAGTCTGACCCTATTCTTGACCCTAATTTTGAACCCTCTCCTAATTGTGATCTTGGCTATAATTCACTGGTAGAAATTCTTAACTCGTTCTTGATGCTAATCCTTCCCCTGATGTCACATCCCTTCTCCTGATCCTTGTTCTAATTCTAACCTTTATGCTAAATTTGACTGATGAAACTCTAATCCCAATCCTGGCTCTAATAGTTCTGAAAAGACCTAGCACACGTTCCTGTGTACATGCTAAGTGCCCAGTGGTATATATAGCCTGGTGTGGTGGAAGGTGACTAGAACTTTGGTCAAGAAACTTGGGTTCTAGCCCAGTTCTGCCATTTATAGCTGAACATAGCAAGGCATGTCCCCTCCTTGAGCACTCAGAAGTGTATATCCCCTTCTGTATAGTGGAGATAATAATGCAAAGTGCTGTTTTATATTAAAGCCGAGGAAAATGAAACCAATGGGAGTCTCTGAGGTCCCTTCCAGAGCTAAAGCCCACGGTCCTCTGAAGGTCACATAGCTATCAATGGCAAAGACCCCACTAGCCTGATCTTATTCCTATTTCAATGTGTTGTGCCTTGCTTATGCCCCAGTGGGAAGCTGAACCAGATAGTCTCTTGATGTCCTGTCCATTGCTAAGATCTACAATTTGATCATTTGATGAAATACTTTTTGCATCAATAAATGAATTGATGAATAATTTATTTATTCATTCAATAGCTCAGATACCTGCATTTGGAGCCCCTTACCAGCCCCACTTTTTGGCCTCTGGGTCTTTTGGAATCCTTGGTTCTGTTGAATCCCTTTTCAGGGATTGAGACAGTTTCAACCTTCTGGGCCTCCACCTACCCATTTAGTTGTGTGGGAACTTGTGCTGTGGAAGCAAAGTCCTCTAAAGTTTCTTTACCCCTGGGGTTCTTCCCATCCATCCATCCATCCATCCATCCATCCATCCATCCATCTATACAGCCATGTCCTTCTCCTTCTCTTCCTCTTCTTCCAATTTCTATTTGCCCTCCTTTAGTCCCTTGCTTTCCCCTGAACCAGCCCAGTACTTCTTGCTTCCAGGGTTC
>NC_058133.1:195543869-195570895 GCF_016433145.1 Gracilinanus agilis
TTCTTTCTTTCTTTCTTTCTTTCTTTCTTTCTTTCTTTCTTTCTTTCTTTCTTTCTTTCTTTCTTTCTTTCTTTCTTTCTTTCTTTCTTTCTTTCCTCTCTCTGTCCCTCCTTCCCTCCCTCCCTCTTTTTCTTTCCAGGCTTCTCTTTCCCTCCCTCTCTTTCTCTCTCCCTCTTCTTCTCTTCTCTTTCCTTCCTTTCTTCCTTCCTTCCTTCCTTTCTCTCTTTCCTTCCTTCCCTTCTATCTTAGAAACCATACTATCAGTTACAAGACAAAAAAGTGGTAAAGGCTACACAATTGGGGTTAAGTGACTTGTCCAGACTCATACAGCTAGGATGTGTCTGAGGTTAGATTTGAACCCAGGACCTCCTGTTTCTAGGCCTGTCTTTCCACTGAGCCACCTAACTGTCCCTGTTCATCATTTCTTATAACACAATAATATTCTATCATATACTTCGATCCACTTTTAAACAACTGACATTTATGCTGTGTTTTAAGGTTTGCAAAAATCCTTTACATACCTAGATAATACTTACAAAAGCCTTGTGAGGTAGGTGCCTGTACAAGTGTCATCTCCATTTTATAGATAAAGAAATTCGGAAGCCATGGGGCATGGGGATAGCCTGCTGGAGTTGGAGTCAGGAAGGCTTGGTTTAGAATTTCAAATCCAGGGGGCAGCTGGGTAGCTCAGTGGATTGAGAGCCAGGTCTAGAGATGGGAGGTCCTGGGTTCAAATCTGGCCTCAGACACTTCCCAGCTGTGTGACCCTGGGCAAGTCACTTGACCCCCATTGCCTATCCCTTACCACTCTTCTGCCGGGGAGCTAATACACAATAATGACTCCAAGACAGAAGGTAAGGGTTTAAAAAAAAAAAAAAAAGAATTTCACATTTGATATTTACTAAGCTGTTCAACTCTGGGCAAGACACCTAAACTCTATTTCCTCACCTGTAAAGTGGGGATGCTAGTAGCAATTATTGTTCACAGGCCTGTGCTTAGGCTCAAAGTATTCTATAAATGGCAGTGATTGTTGTTATCATTATTATTTTAAAAAACCCTTATCTTCTTTTTGTAATTAATAGAGGGTATTGGTTCCAAGGCAGAAGAATAGTAAGGGCTAGGCAATTGAAGTTAAGTGATTTGTTCATTGTCACATAGCTAGATTGGATCTGAACCCAGGACTTCCTATCTCCAGGCTTCTACCCATTGAATCATCTAGCTTCCTTGTCCCAGTTATTATTATTATTATTATTATTATAAGTTTTTGAAAATTGAAAATGGGGACAATCTCTTCTCAAAATCCTACTTTCCTCTCAGGCAAAACATGTTTGGTCAGGGTTTGGAGGATTATAGAGAAACATCATGATGCAAAAAAAAAAAGAAAAGAAAAAAGCAAAGAAAAGACTTCTAGATTTTGAGTTAAAGAATTCAGGTTCAAATCCTGACTCTGCTACTTATTTATTGACTATAAGACCATTATGGTTATAATGACCAAATTATAATGAGTAAACTTGACCGTGAAGAATAGATATAAGGTGTTTTATAAAGCTTTTTGGACCATATTATCATCATACATGGGACAGGGGATAGAGTGCTGGATCTGGAGAGAGCAAGATCCCATTTCACATTCTTTTTTTTTAAACCCTAATATCTTTTATATATATTCTTCTATATTAATTTTATTTGATACAGGGCTAGGCAATGAGGGTTAAGTGACTTGCCCAGGGTCACACAGCTAGGAAGTGTCTGAGGCTAGATTTGAACCTAGAACCTCCTATCTCTAGGCCTGGTTCTCAATCCACTGAGCCACCCAGCTGCCACCCAGCTGCCCCCCACTCCATTTCACATTCTTACTAGCATTCAGTTTTATATTTTTTTAAGCTCTCCATTTACACTGTTATAGTCATTGTGTTGTATTTTTTTTCCTGGATCTGCTTGCTTCCCGTTGTATCAGTTCACATAAATCTTCCATACTTCTCTGAATTCCTCATTTACATTGTTTTCTATGGTGCAGTAATGTTCCATTACACTTATACGTCTCTCTCAATAGACACCTACTTCATTTCCAGTTCTTCACAACCATAAAAAAGTGTTTCTATGAATATTTTAATACATTTGGGACCTTTGTTTTAATTTTTTATCTCTTGAGGGATATATGGCTAGCAGTGGACTCTTTGACAGACTCTGCATTTGAGGAGCTCACAATCTATATTGGTTAAGAATTTTCCTCCAGCCATTACTTGTCAAAGGTACCTGATTAGATTTTACAGAAAATAGTGTGACCTCTAATATTCAGAAAATAATTCAAAGTTGTTTTTCAAGATAATTAAGACAATTTATGGTTCCACCAATAGAATACTACCAAAATCAAATGGGATAATATTTGTAAAGCTCTTAGCACAGCTCTTGGCACATTTCAAGTGTTTAATAGATGCTTACTCCCTTCCTCCTTCCCCTACCCACCACCCCAGCAGCCCTTGCTGCTTTTCTGTCTTAGAATTCATAGTAAGACAGGTCTATTTCTGTTCTTATCTTTCTACAACCCCACCAACATTGTTTTTTGCTTTTTTGCCTTTTATCATCTAGCCAGTTTGTGGAGTGTGAAGTGAAACCTAAGAGTTTTTTTTATTTGCATGTCTCCGATTACTAGTGATTGGGGCAATCTTTCATGTGGTTGTTAATAATTTACATTTCTTCTTCGATCACTATTCCTGTCCTTTGACCATTTGTCCACTGAGAAAATGAACCAGTCTTATATAATTGTGTTAGTTTCCTATTAACTTTGTATATCGGACTCTTATCAGATTCATTTGATATAAAGGTATTTCCCCTATTGACAGCTTCCCTTCTCATCCACATTTCCATCTCATGTAACTGAAATGAAGTCTTTTATAGAAGCATCTAGGTAGTAGAGCAGGTAGAGCCTTGGACCTGGTCTCAGGAAGTCCTGAGTGCAAATTCAGCCTCATACATTTACTAACTGAGTGACCTTAGGCAAGTCACTTTATCTATGCCTCAGTTCCTTTATCTGTAAAATATAAGGATAAATAATACCATGTGGTTTCCAGGGTTGTTGGGAGGATAAAATGAGCTATTTATAAAACCTGCTACAAACCTTGAAGTACTGTTAAAAAACTATTGATTATTGTTATAATATGTGATAATCTCTATCCTTTGATTAGTCAGTTGATGAGCATTTTCTGTTTGCCAAACACTGTGCTAAGTATTGGGGATTACAGAGAGAGAGGCAAAACACAGTCCCTGCTTTTGAGGATTTTCTTTCTAATGGCTTCTTTGAGAACTCTTCTTCATCCTTTACTGTCAAAAGTATCTGATTGGATTTTTGAAAAGTAGTATGTCCTTTAATATTCAGATTGTTTATCCATTGTGAAATTATTGTGGAATATGATGAAGATTTTGGCTTAATTTAATTTCTGCTAAATTATATTTTCTGGAAACATTTTCTAAATTTCACAGAATTTCAGAGTAGGAAGAGAGAGACATCTAGTCCAGTAATGGCAAACCTTTTAGAGAGAGAATGCCAGGCCCTGTCCCCCATGCCTACCCCAGAATAAGTGCCATGCCTGCTCCCTTCCCTAGACTGCATGTTATGTTCCTCCCCACCACCACATGCTGGGTGCACCCTGCTCCCCCTTATCCTATGCAGGGGGAGGGAGAAAGTGCTCCCATTGGGCTGCCAGGTAGAGGAGTGGGTAAGTGAGGAATGTCTTCAGCAAGGGTAGAGAGGGGGAAGAGAGTGGCATGAGAGCTCTGCTCCCCTCCAGCTCTGCCGCTTGTGAGCCACCCACCTGTGCGCTTCCTTTAGCTGCTGAGCAAAGGGGCAGGGGGATGCTAAAAAATGTTGGTCTAGTTGGAAAGGGGAGGGGAGCAGCTCTGCCCAAATCCCTTTGCTTTTCTAGTAATGAACTCTGGAGGTGGGGGGGAGGGTGGCCAAATGCCCATAGAAAGCGTTCTACATGCCATCTTTGGCATCCATGCCATAGATTTACCATTATTGATCAGTTTAATTCATATTTGAAAAATACTCACTCTCAGGGGGCAACTGGGTGGCTTAGTGGATTGAGAGCCAGGCCCAGAGACAGGAGGTCCTGGGTTCAAATCTGGCCTCTCAGACACTTCCTAGCTGTGTGACCCTGGGCAAGTCACTTGATTCCCATTGCTTAGCCCTTAGCATTCTTCTGCCTTAGAACCAAGTATTGATTCTAAGATGGAAGGTAAGGGTTTAAAAAAATACCTACTTCTTCCTATAATATCTCTATAATTAACCCAGTAAGTGATCATTGAAAATTTCCAATGGACTCACCTAACTCCCAAAGTAATCTGTGACACCTTTTTGTTGTTGTTTAGTTGTTTTTCAGTCCTGTCTGACTCTTTGTGACCCCATTTGGGGTTTCCTTGGCAAAGATACTGGAGTGGTTTGCCATGTCCTTCTCCAGTTCATTTTGCAAATGAGAAAATGGAGGCCAACAGGGTTAAGTGACTTGCCCAGGGTCACACAGCTAGGAAGTATCTGCAGCCAGATTTGAACTCAGGATGATAAGTCTTCCTGACTTCAGGTCCAGCACTCTATCTACAATGCCACTTTTACTTAGAGCTCTAAGTGAGGAAATTGTTCTTTCTATCAAATGTAACTTCCACCCATTGTCTGGTCTTTCTGCCTCATTATAGCACTCTTTGCCACTTAGACCTTTATCCCTAGGCACAACGTTCATTCTTCAAATGGTAGCTAAAAGTTCCTCTGTTCCCTTTGATTTATCCCTTCGGGACACCTCCTAGAAAGAAAGAAGAAAAGAAACACTTAATCCTTCCCTCTCTCTCTCTTTCCTAGCTTTGATCCTAGCACCAATTTATTCAGGGGGCCAAAGAAATCCTTCTATCTTGGGGTTAGGATTGATATTAGAGGCATTAATAAAATCCCCAAACTTCTAAGTATTGTTTCTAAGGCAGAAGAACACTAAGGGCTATGCACTGGGGGTAAAATGACTTGCCCAGAGTCACATAGCTAAGAAGTATCTGAGGCCAGATTTGAACCCAGAATCTCCTCATTTCCAGACCCAGCTCCCTATTCCCTGAGCCACCCAGCTGCCTCCTCTCTAGAAGCATTTCCTAATGAAGGACTGATGAGGTCAGGAAGCCAGTCACTCAAGACACATAAAAAGACATTTTCTGAAAGTGTTTCAGGAGGGAAGAGGGATAGTTTTCAGGGAATAAGTGACTGAGTGGAGGCCAAGGGGTGATGTGATGATCAAGAACAGTTTGTTGACTGCATCCACTCCTTTGTGCTCTCCTCTTTCCCACCAGGAAAAACCAGGCTCCCAAACGGCCAAGGCTGATTGTAGCTTATTAGCAGATAACGAATTAAAATAAAAAGGCAAGTGCTCTTCTCCCACTCCTCTCTTTCAAAGCCCCTCTTCCCCTCCTCTTCCCCTAGTTTGCCCTCTCCCCTAGTATTCGCCCACTACACTCCCTGATTACGGGGATCCCTACCTTACTCAAGTGTCCCTCAAGGAGTGGGAGAGGAGATCAGCTGAGAGAACAGCCCCTCCTTTCCGAAGTTGGGGGAGCCAAGGTGAGGGTTGCTAACGAAGGGGAGGTGTCGCCAAGTGAGTCAGCTGTGCTAATGAGAAGCATTTCATCCAGCTGATTAGGAATAAAGAAGAGAAGTTGAACAAGATGGGGTTCCTGCTCTGCAATGGCAGGGTAGGGTAGGGGCTCAGGGGAGGTGGGGAAGGGATAGAGCTTCCTATTCTCACTACAAGCTGGAAGAGAGAAGAGGTTGGTATGTTGTTCAGTTATGTAGTACCCTTCATCACCCCATCTGGGATTTTCTTGGCAAAGATACTGGAGTGGTTTGCCGTTTCCTTCTCCAGCTGATTTAACATATGAGGAAACTGAGGCAAACAGGGATGAGTGACTTGCCCAAAGTCACACAGTTAGTAAGTGACTGAGATCAGATTTGAACTCAAGTCTTCCTGACTCCAGGCTTTATCCACCATACCATGTAACTGCCTGGTAGGCATATAGGGGACATACAAAGATGAATTTCCTGAAATAGAGATGAGGCAAATTCACTGTACTAGAGATTAGGTGGCCCAAGGGGCAGTGATAGTTACAGATAACCTGGATCTAAAAGTATTCATAACACTTTAGTCATTGAATCATTCTGGAATCATAATAGTTCACATTTAAAAAGTGCTTCTGGTCCTGTGGAGGAGGCATTATTATCCATATTTTTACAGATGAAGAAACTGAGGCTTATAGAAATCATAGGCTTAAAGATTTGAAACCGGTAGGGATTTTAGAGGCAACCATACTCATTTTACAGATGAGAAACCTGAGCCAACGAAAGGTTAAGTGATTTTCCCAGGGTCCCACAACCAGTGTCTTAGCAGGATTCTTTTTTTCTTTTTAAATCTTATTTTCCGACTTAGTAACAACTCTAAGACAAAAAACAAGGACTAGGCAAAAGGGGCTAAGTGACTTACCCATAGCTAAGAAATGTCTGAGGCCAGATTTAAACCCCTATCCTCTGAACTCCAGGTCCAGCACTCTATCCACTATACTACCTAGCTGCTCCATCTTTAGCAGGATTCTAACTCAGAGCTCTTCTTGAATCCAAATAGAGAGCTCTCAAGGGATTAGAAGTTTAGAGGTGAGCAGGGACCAGAAAATCATAGACATTCAACCTCACACTCCTCAGTCCCATTCATGTCATGTTTGGAAGTGTTAAAATTAAAGGTTTGGCTAAATATATGAAAATTATAAATCTTTTATTTATAAAGTAGAGAAATACAAAAGGGTAGAAAAGACATTAACCGTATCTAACTAACTCTTGTTCCAGTGCTTGGCTCAGTCAGGATTTGTTAACCTTCAAACAGAATTAAACTATCTCCAGAAGACAGGAAGGGAAAACCAGCTATCCACTCACCCAAGACAATGACAGAAGCTGAAGGTGACTCCTGAGACTGACTTTCTTCTTTGAGCTGACCTTCTTGAAGTTGATTTCCTTCTTGGAGTGACTCTCTTCTTGGAGTTCATTCTTTCCTTCTTAGAGTGACTCTCTTCTTGGAGTTTACTCTCTACTAGCCTCCTTCACCAGACTCCTCTGCTCAGGGATTTTCATAGCTTTTATGGTGGTTTCCTGTCCCTGCCCCTTTTCACGAGGGCCAATCACAGTTTTCAAATTGTCCGAGTTCTCACCTTTGGAACCACACCTTTCTGAGTATATGAACTCTTAAGTTTCTGGCTTGTTCTCACCTAGCATCAAGTAAGGTGTGAACTCACTAAGTGGCTTGTGAGCTCCTCCACCTAGTTCAAGATTGCCAACCAAAGTGTTAAATAAACAAAGAGAACAAAGGATTCCCTTTTCACAAATGTGAATTCAAAGAGAATGAAGAATTCCCTTTTACCTGTTCCCTGAATCCAATTGTTGCCATTTACCTCACAAAGTCACATCCAGATTGGGGACCTTCTCTGATAACAGATACATCCAAGATGCCCCTGATGAACCACACCCTGGATCCACCTGGGGTTGTCCTAGAAGCAGGAAGTTATGTCAGTCAATAAACTAGCCTTTAAGTCCAGCACTGTGCTAACCACTGGAAATACAATAAATGGCCAAATCAGGATTCTTGCCCAAATAGAGTTTGTGTTCTAATGGAGGGACAATATGCAAATAACTATACACATAAAGATATAAACAGAGTAGATGGATGATAATTCCTTAGGAGTGGTGGGAGAGAGGTCAAGAAGCAGAGATGGGGAAAAGCCCCATGCAGAAGATGTAGAATGAGACCTAGGTTTGGGGATCTGCCCAGTTTGAGATACTTTGGTTTTGTTGACTGTGCATATTTATTTCGAGGGTTTTAGTTTTCTTTTTTTCTTTCTTTCTTGGAGGGAGAGAAAGATCAATTCTTCTTAATTGCAGAAAATAAAATTAGGGGCAGCAAGGTAGCACAGTGGAGAAATTGCTAGGCCTGGAATTAAAGGACCTGGGTTTAAATCGGGCCTCAGACACTTCTTAGCTATGCAACCCTGGACAAATCACTTACTTAACTCAGTCTGCCTGGCCTTTGCTTTTCTATCTTAGAGTTATTATTAAGGGGGCAGCTAAGTGGCTCAGTGGATAGAGAGCCAGGTCTAAAGGTGGGAAGTCCTGGGTTCAAATATGATCTCA
Source organism: Gracilinanus agilis (assembly GCF_016433145.1). Lineage (NCBI taxonomy): Eukaryota > Metazoa > Chordata > Mammalia > Didelphimorphia > Didelphidae > Gracilinanus > Gracilinanus agilis. Next base: position 195,552,067 of record NC_058133.1, read on the forward strand.
GATACATCCTAACTGTATGACCTGTGACAAGTCACTTACCCCTGACTGCCTAGCTCTTGCTGCTCTTCCATCTTAGAATGGATACTAAAACAGAAGGTAAATAATAATAATAATACAAGAAAAAAGAAAATCTAATAAAAGAGTAAATCAATGTGATGGTGGGGGAGATATCTATATGGTTACCCAAGAATATGGTCACAGAAGCCACACCATTGCTGGGTTTGTACCCCAAAGAGATCATAGATAAAAATACTTGTACAAAAATATTTATAGCCGCACTCTTTGTGGTGGCAAAAAAACTGGAAAATGAGGGGATGCCCTTCAATTGGGGAATGGCTGAACAAATTGTGGTATCTGCTGGTGATGGAATACTATTGTGCTAAAAGGAATAATGAATTGGAGGAATTCCATGTGAACTGGAAAGACCTCCAGGAATTGATGCAGAGTGAAAGGAGCAGAACCAGGAGAACATTGTACACAGAGACTGATACACTATGGCAAAATGGAATGTAATGGACTTCTGTACTGGCAGCAATGCAATGACCCAGGACAATTCTGAGGGTCTTGTGGAAAAGAAGGCTACCCACATTCAGAGGGAGAACTACAGGAGTGGAAACACAGAAGAAAAACAACTGCTTGAATACATGGGTTGAGGCGGACATGATTGGGGATGTAAACTCAAAAAGACCACACCAATGCAAGTATCAATAATATGGAAATAGGTTTTAATCAATGACACATGAAGAAATCAGTGGAAATGTGCATTGGCTATGGGGGAGGGGAATTGGAGGGGAGAGTAAGAACACGAATCATATAGCCATGGAAAAATTTTTTCTAAAAAAATGAAATTAGATTTGAATAAAAAAAAAGAATATGGTCACAGAATTTTAGCAGTGGAAAGAACTTGGATCAAAATCCCAGCTCTGCTCCTTACTATTTGTGTGACTGACTCTTAATCTTAAGGAGAATGAGTTTTTTTTTTAATTGATGGTCTAATGAATGTAACATCAGATTTGGAGTCAGGAAGCCTGGGTTTGAATTTTGACTCTTAGCTGTGTGATCTTGAACAAGTCCCTTTACTACACTGGATGAAAACTTCCAAGGAAGGGTCTCACCACCTCCCAATTGTAAAGTTGCAACTTTCACCAATTTCTCCTGCTTCTGCCCTTTCTGCCTGGCACCTAGCTTTTGTTGTGTTGTTGTTCATTCATGTTTCAGTTGTGTCTGATTCTTTCTGACCCCATTTGGGGTTTTCTTGGCATAGACACGGAAATGGCTAGCCATTGGCTTCTCCAGCTCATTTTACAGATAAGGAAACTGAGGCCAACGAGGTTAAGTGACTTGTCCAGGTTCACACAGCCAGTAAGTATCTGAGGTCAGATTTGAACCCAGGAAGATGAGTCCTCTTGACTCTAGAGCTGGTACCCTATCTACTGCCATCACCTGACTTCCCCAATACTAGCATGGAAATTTATGTTGATATATGCTAATGCCCTGGTTGGCCAAGTGGGACTGACTGAAGAAGTGGGGTGTGGTTTATGATAAAGGGGAGAGCCTGGATGCCCTCTTCTGTGCTCCTTTACTCTTTGTGGTCTAGGGGAGAATGCCCCTGAGGTCTCAGTGGCAACCCACAAGAGGAAGCACACCCTTTTCCCAACTCCTATTCAGGCCATCAACTTTGAACTATTCCCTCTGGCATGGTGGCCAGACTTACCCTTTTGGAACAGCTGAAGCATATGTGTCTATAGAGAGAGGGGTACAGGATGGGTGTAGCCATCACCTCCACCACCTCTTAATTTGCATTTCTGAGACGCCCATGGGCTGAGAACCAGAAATAACAGAGGCATGGGTTTAGGGGGTGGAGGGAATAGTTCCTAGCACCCTAGCACCAATCCCTAAGCTTACCAGAGGTAGGAGACCAGACCCTGGGAGAGGTAACACATAAGTGCACTTACTGTCTAATATCGTAGTCAGCTTCTCAGTGTACGTGTTTTACCTTAACCCCACTCTCCAAGAACAATCAAACAAAAACAACAACTTCCCATGCTCCATAAATATCTGTTGTGCCTAGAAACAGGAGCTTCTGGGTTCAAATCCAGCCTTTGAAAAAACTCTCTTCCCAGGGTACTCCCTTCTTCCAGGAAGCTTTTCATTACTCCCCCTGGGTCCACACTCCCAACACTGAAGTCTACAGCTCTACCCAGTTTATTTTTTTTCTACCCAGCTTTAAAGTCTGCTCTTGTCCCTCTGTCTTTAAAGAGAATGGACCTAGTTATTATGCCTCTACCTTCTGGATGCATGAGCTTCTCTCTTATCAGACTAGAAACTCCTAAAGGCAGGGTCTTGTGTCTCCTCCATCATAGTGGAAGTTCCCACAGCTGATTCCATGACTTTCAAGTTCCAAATTTTAAGATCCTAGGACTTCGAGTAGACCCATGGGCATGGCCATGGGACTCAAAAGGGTGTAAGAGTCCATGAGGTAGAGAGGTTGTTTCCATTTCTGTTCCAGAGAAGATCCAGAGAAGGCAAAGACTGCGACCTATCCTTTCTGGAGGCAGGACTGAAAAGCCCTGAGGGGTTCCTGTCTCCATCCCCCAGAAAGGAAAAAGGCCAAACAGATTTCAGCACTAGTTGATTGGGAGTAGGGGAAAAATAGACCTAAGATAGATGAAACCAGTTCGTTCTGGGGGAAAAGGGAATGAGACAAGAGGAGAAAGACAGAGACGGGAGAGACACAGAGAGAGAGAAACAGAAAGAGACAGAGAGAGAGAGAGAGAGAGAGAGAGAGAGAGAGAGAGAGAGAGAGAGAGAGAGAGAGAGAGAGAGAACAGAAAGAACCGTGAACACACAGCAGGGAAGGAGTGAGCTATGAACTGAGAACTCTCCCCCACCCTCATCCCCCATCCAGATGCTATTTCAAGGAGAGTGAATATATGCAGTGATGGGGCAGGGTGGGTGAGGATGTTAGCTCTCTAAAGGGCCAACCTGTCCATTCTCTTGCCTTACTGTAGAATTGCTGTCCCATAGAATTTCCAGATCAAAGTCACTCCACTCAATGATCTCCAAATCCCTATTTGAGTCAACTTATTCTAGGACTCTTGCCTCCCCCTCCCCTCTTTGTGTTCCCCCATCCCCACCCCACCCCCCAAGACTGGAGGCTCTTCTTACTATCTGCCTTTGTGTGAGAGGCAGGAACAGGCCATCCCCTTGTGTTTAAGAGCTGAGATAATAATAATCCACATTTATTATCTTCCCTAAAAGGTACATATGTGGAAAGAGCTCTGGGAGGGGAATGAGAGAACTTGAATTTGCCTCTACTACTATCATTTCCTTTGGTAAATCCCCCTCTGGGTATCAGTTTTTTCATCTATAAAATAAAGCATAGGCTGGGTTTTTTGATCTTTAAAAACAAAACAAAACAAAACAAGTGTAGATGGCATAATGGGTAGAGCATGAGGTCCAAAGTAAAGAAGACTGGTTCAAATCAGAAATGTTCTTAGCTGTTTGATCCTGGCAAGTCACTTAACCTCTTTTGCCTAGCCCTTGCCCTTCTGCTTGATAATAATTGATACTAAGACAGAAGATAAAGGTTAAAAAAACAACAAACAATCTATAAAAATGGAAATATTTTATCATTTATTTAAAAATAAATTAAAATTAATTTCTAAATTTAAAAATAATTTTAGTGTTCTGAATTTGACAAGCTCCAAAATGAAAAACCCAACATTTCTGCATATAAAGAACATAAAAGAATATGTGTATACAAGACCTTGAATCTTTTACAACAATTTGTTGTGTTTTTGAATATATTTGATAGATTTAACACATTTGTTGCAAAACTACCTTGCCTCTCTGGCTCCCTTTGAATGTCCTGTTTTCTTAAATACATAAAAAAAATGTTTTTGTGAACCTCTTTTCTTTCTTTTCTTCTTTCTGTGGCATCTTGATTACCAAACTCTTTCTCCCCAACCCCTTCCCCGTTAAAAAAAAACAACACATACACACAAACCAAGCCTCCCTTGTAAACAAAGCAGCTCAGTGGAGCAAAACAGACTCCACATCATGACCATTTCTGAAAACATGATGTCGTATTCCAAAACTCTATGATTGATTTTCCAAGTCCCTCCCTTCTAGCACTAAAACCCTATGTTCCTACTAACAACACTGTGAGGCAGGTAATCTCTCCTTTTATTTATTTAAATTTTTTGAAATTTATTTTTTTTGTTTAGAATATCTTTCCATGGTTACATGATTCATGATTCATCCCCACCCCTACTCTTTCCTCCCCCCTCCCAAAGCTGACAAGCAGTTCCACTGGGTTGTACGTGTATCATTGTTCAAAACCTATTTTCATGTTATTCATATCCTCAGTAGAGTGATCTTTTAACACCAAAACCCTAATCACATCCCCATTGAACTACATGATTGATCATGTTTTTTTTTTTTCTGTGTTTCTGCTCCCACAGTTCTTTCTCTGAATGTGGATAGCATTCTTTCTCATAAGTCCCTCAGAATTGTCCTGGGTCATTGCATTGCTGCTAGTAGAGAAATCTATTACATTTGATTGTGCCATAAAGTATCTGTCTCTGTGTACAATGTTCTTCTGGCTCTGCTCCTTTCACTCTGCATCAATTCCTGGAGGTCTTTCCAGTTCACATGGAATTCCTCCAGTTCATTATTCCTTTCAACACAATAATGGGCAGGTAATCTCTCAACTCTTACTCCAATCTTTCCTTCTTTTCTTGGAAGCACATAGTCTTAGGATAGCTAAGGATAGTCTTATCACATAAACTTAAAAAAAATTTATTTTCTCAGTTACATATAATAACAATTTCCCACATATGTTTTATGAAGTTATAAGTTTGAAATTGTCTCCCTCCTTTCCTTGCCTCCTCCTGGAGATGGTAAGCATTTTGATCTGGGTTATATATGTATTATCATGCAAAACATATTTCCATATTGGCCACTGTTGTGAAAGAAGTTGTAAGAGAATACTATACAAAACCCAAATCCCCAAATTAAAAACAAACAACCTATAGTGAAAAACAGTATACTTTGATCTACATTCCAACTCAAACAGTTCTTTCTCTAGAAGTGGATTTCTTGTCATAAATCCTTCAAAGTTGTCCTGATCACTGTATTGCTGAGAATTAGCATATGGTCTTGGGATGAGTTAGCCATAGCATTTTGCCTTAGAATAGATAAGCTCATAGTTTTAGAATAGATTAGCCTTAGCATAGTTTTAAAATGGGTTAGCCTTAGCCTATAGCCATGATGGCAAACCTATGGTACATGTGCCCAAAAGGGCACTAAGAACCCTCTTGGTGGGCACACCTGCACTTGCCCACCAGAGTTCTTTACTAGAAAGCTGGAAAGATTCTGAATGGAGCTGTTCCCCTCCCCCTCTCCATATGCCTAAGGACATTCTTCACTTCATCAGCTCCTCTGCACAGCAGCCCAATGGGAGCACTTCCTCCCTCCCCTGTCTGGGGTAAGGTGGGGAGTGGGGTTCACATGCATTGCAGAAGACAGTTTGTGAGTCTGTAGTAAAGGCGATTCCTGCAGTAGAGTTGGAGAAGAGTTAGGTTTGAGGAGATCATAGCTGGAGGGGAGCAGAGTTGGAGGGGAGTAGAGCACTTGGACTAATCTTCCCCTCTCCATGCATGCTTCTCATCACCTGCCCTTTGCCAGCAGCTCAGTGGGAGTACTTTCTCCCTTCCCTATCTGAGGAAAAGGAGGGCCAGAGGGTGGGGGGGGCAGGGCATGGCATTCAGTCTCTGGGAGGGCAGGTACAACACTTGGTCTGGGGGAAGTGGAGTGGGGGTGGGCTTGGCACTCCATCTCTAAAATGTTCACCATCACTGGCCTATAGTCTTAGAATGGGTTGGCCTTAGCACAGTCTTAGAATGGGTTAGTCTTAGGCTAAAATCTTAGAATAAGGTTGGGAAGAGTTAAGAGGCTAAGGACAGGATTCTATGAATCCCCAGGATGTTTGTCCTCTTTGGTAAAGTGAAGAGGCTGAACCAAATGGACCTGAAAGCTCCTTCCAACTTTAAAGTCTGTGGTTCCACTGAATAGTTCTAAGGCATCCTGTTTTTTTCTTCCTCTAAAATCATTCTTAGGATAGAAAAGGACATTAAGAAGGGGGCTAGGGTGGCACATCCTTTTGAATACCATCTGGTCCCAGCCCCAGCAAAACAGCTTATTGTCTGGAAGCTCAGGTCTACTGTTACTTCCTCCTTTTCCCTCTCACCCCCCAAAAAAAAAAAAAAAAAGAAAAAAGGGCAGACAGATGGCCTAATAGTGGCAGTGTTGGTGGAGGGGCAGGGGAAGGATGTGTGTGGACTGAGGGTTGGTTCACCAGGCACTACCCCCGCTCCTCTATCCTTGGCATGAAGGGGAAATTCCTTTGCCCCTTGGACAACCTCTCTGATCAGTCTTGAGTCATCTTGGGATGAAGGCTTCAGTGCCCTGTAGGTCTCTGGGGAGGGGAGAAGAGTACTGGGGGGAGGCTTTTACTTTCATTCTCATGAATACTTGTCCTCTCTCTGAGAGGGGATCTGTCACCTGGAAAGCAGAGGCTGATAGTGGTGGGAAAAAGTGGAGGTTTCTCTTTTCTTGTAGGAGAGCAAGACAAGAGCTCTGTAGCCTGGACACAGTGGGAAAAATTTAAAGTAGACTCTAAGAAGAATTTCTTGCCTGTCTCTATTTGGTCATGAGTCACTGGGACAACTTTCTTTCTAAAAGGCAATTGGACCACCAGGTCCTTCGTAGAGTTTCCAGGGTGAATTCTTTACCCCAAGCCTGACTGCCTGGTTTAAGTTTTGTAACAAGCCAAAAGAGACTGGGGAATGGGGACAATGATCTATGATGGTCTCCATGACCTGAAGACTCAAGGATGTGACACTCATATGAACAAATGATCCTTCCATCACTATGGGTGAGCTAAGCCTTGCTTTTTATTTATTTATTGGGGGCAGGGCAAAGCCTCATTGATTTGGCCAAGAACATAGATCCTTGAGACTGGCCAAAAGGGAGGCCAATCAATAAACCTTTATTTAATAATAATAAATTTATTAAGCATTTATTAAATGTCTACTATGGCCAGCCACTGTCCTAAATGCTGGGGATGCAAAAAGATGCAAAAGATAGTCCCTTCCCTTAAGGAGCTTATAATCTAATAAAAGGCAAAGGAAGAGGAATTGGTTTGGTGATTCTGCTGTTTGATTGGTTGGATAAATAGTAAGCATGGCAGTTGAGTTGGGTTGTAGGATCAGGTCCAGATTCAAATTCTGGGGCAGCTGGGTAGCTCAGTGGATTGAGAGTCAGGCCTAGAGACAGGAGGTCCTAGGTTCAAATCCGGCCTCAGACACTTCCCAGCTGTGTGACCCCCATTGCCCACCCTTACCACTCTTTTGCCTTGGAGCCAATTACACAGAAGTTAAGGGTTTAAAAAAACAAAACTTATCTTTGGTCTTAAAATAAATTGGTTCCAAGGCAGAAGAACAGCAGTAAAGGTTAGGCAATGGTGAGTTGCTGAACGTCAAAACAGTAAATGTTTGAGGCCAGATCTGAACCCAGGACCTCCTATCTTGAGGCCAGACTCTCTCAATCCACTGAGCCACCTCAACGATCATTTATCTTTATTTTGTTATGTTTTCCAAATTTATATGATTCATGTTGTCTCCCTCCCTTCTTCCCTCCTGCTCTCACAGTTGGCAAGCAATTCAATCTGGGTCCTCAACAGTCATTTAAAAATTTTTTGAGTTTCAAATTCTTTCTCTACCGCTTCCAGTCCCCCAACTTGAGAGAGAAGACAAACAATTTGATCTCAATTATATGTGTGAAGTCATGCAAAACATATTTCCGTATTAACCATGTTCCAAAAGAAAAACATAAACAAGAAAAAAACAAGAAAAATAAATTAAAAAATTTTTAAATTCCTCATTGTCTTTAAAGATTCATTTCTCTCCTATTGAATTTTCAATTGAACAAATACTATTGGGCTTCTGGAAGTCATACCTCGATCTCTTTTAGTGTAGTAAAGAACTTAAGGGATGAGTGGAAAAAGGACCTGGAGGGAGAAGAAACCTGAGAGGGAGGATGTGCTGACCTCCCACGTCCATGGTAGATTGGAAAGACCCAGACCCAGAGCCCTTTGGTTCCAAATTGGAATAAAGGAGGCTGAGATTATACCTAGAATTATAAAATTATTGACTCAGTATATGGAATATGCCCAGTTCAGGGATTCTCAATGGGGGGTTCATGAATCTGGATGGTGAAAAAAAAAAAAGGCAATTTCATGTTCATTAAAATCGAAGTGAAAATGAGCATTTCCTTTAATTATTTAAAAAACATTCCTCTGAGAAGGGATCCCCAGGCTTCACCAGAGACTGCCGGAGGGCCTCAAGTCACTAACGAAGATTGCCTTATTTTCCTGAATAAACAGAGGACCCCTTCCAAACACCTTCTCCCCAAGTTCATTCTCTGAGGTCACACAGAGAGTTAGTGGCATCACTGAGACTACAGCCCAAATCTCCTCATTTCCATGGGGGTTCTCACCTACCAGGGCTCGCCTTGCCTAAGAGAGAACTCCCCAGCGGGGAGGGCCAATGATTGATTGTCAGAGCCTGATGAGAGTTGGAGAGACTCAGGGAAACTGAGAAACCAAGGCCTATCCTTGGGAGCTTTCTTGAAGGCAGAAGGATGGATGAGAAGAAGACCTCTCTGTGGGATATGATTGGATGAGCACTGCCCTTCCTCTTCCTGAGGCCCCCGATTTGTGTGGGTGTTAAAGAAGCTGACCTCCCCCCCAACCTTAAGTTGCAAGAGCAAGTTGTGTGAATGAGGGTGGGGGGCAGGGGAAGGAGCGGGCAGATGGTGTGAAGGAGATAGCTCGGAGCCTCTGTGCTGCAAGCAGAGATGAGGCCTCCTCCTCTGCTGCAGGGCCCCAGGGGTTCTGGGAAGTGAAGGGGACAACTGGGGAATGCCCATCTAGGCTCCTGCTTCAAGTGGACACTCTGGAAGTTGTGGGTAGCAGGATACTTTGGCTTGGGGTCTCCCCCAAGGGAGAAAAGAGGAATCCCCCCCCAATTATTTGGACTGGTGATGGCTGGGGGCTTCCAGGGCTAGGGTCTGGGGAATGGGACCCCCAAGCAAGGAGACAGCAGTGGGAGGAGAGCAGAGGGCCCAGGTCCAAGGAAGTGTCCAGGCCAGGTCCAGCTCTCCTCATTCCATTCCAGCACAGCTATCCAGTGGATATCCAGATGCGGGTCACATCTGTCCTGCTCCACAAGTACCCATACGGTGGCAAAGGCCGTTGGACCCACGGAAGCAGAGACAGGCATACAGAGACGATGAGGTGAAGACTCGGGCTTTGTGCCTCGAACACAGAGCCACACACGAGCCATCACGCACTCGGGCTTCTCCTAAAGTCACCGAGGGGGCCATTCCCAAAACTCCTCTCACACAGACCCAGGGACACAAACACCACCTCACACAATTCACACGTGCAGGATCTCCGCAACACACAATGACACACCAAGTCCCAGCTCTGGAGTCGATTCTCATTTTTAGAAATCACATGATAAACTTCAAACCCAGCTGGGCAGCCCCAGCCCGGCCGATGGTGGGCGGACGGGAGGAGGGCATTGTGACTCATCAGGGCCGCTGGGGTTGGGGGAAGCAGCAGCTTCCGTGGGGAGGGGACCTAGCCCCTCTTTCCTCCCTGCCCACCTCGGCATCCCGTTCTTTACACCCCAAGCCCTTGCCTTCCCCCACCCCACATCTCTGTCCTTCCGAGTTCTTCACTTACATTTGTTAGCTCACCGAGAGCAGAGAAATGCCGGAGATGCTAGGGTTAGATAAGGACTCTTCGATGGCCTCCTGGAACTTTCTAGATGGCCATGAAGAGGGAGGGGGAGGGAAAGGACGAGCCCCTCTTTCCTGAATCCATCGACTTTCCTGTGCCAAGGATATTATGGAATTGGAGCGTTGGAGTGCTCCTTAACGTCCCTTCTCTCCCATGGAATTAGCCCAAGTCTTTCTAGGCAAATTTGACGACTTCTCTACTCTGCTGAATCCCTTCAGCCGGACTGTTTATTAGTGGTTGGATCAGTTATCAAACGTCTCTGAACTTCAGTAAGATGAGGGGGTTGGCTTTTAAAAAGAATGCCTACCCTTTGATCCAGCCATACCACTGCTGGGTTTGTACTCCAAAGAGATAATAGGAGAAAGACTTGTACAAAAATATTTATAGTCACACTCTTTGTGGTGGGAAAAAAAAAAAAAAGGAAAATGAGGGGATGCCTTTTGATTGGGGAATGACTGAACAAATTGTGGTATCTGCTGGTGATGGAATACTATTGTGCTCAAAGGAATACTGGAGGAATTCCATGTGAACTGGAATGACCTCCAGGAATTGATGCAGAGTGAAAAGAGTAGAACCAGAGAACATTATACACAGAGACTGGTATACCGTGGTACAGTCAAATGTAATGGACTTCTGTACTAGCAAAAATGCAATAATCCAAGACAATCCAGAGGAACTTGAGAGAAAGAATGCTATCCACATCCAGAGAAAGGACTGTGGGAGCAGAAACACAGACGAAAAACAACTGCTCGAACACATGGTTCAATGGGGATATGATTGGGGATGCAGACTTTAAATGATCACTATTGCAAATAGTAATAACATGGAAATAGGTTTTGAAAATGATACATGTAAAACCCAGTGGAACTGCTTGTCAGTTTGGGGGGGTGGGGTGGAGAAGAGGAGGGAGGGAATCATGAATTATGTAACCATGGAAAAATATTATAAATATAAAAAAGATGAGGGGGTTGGACTAGATCATCCTTTTTATTATTACTTTTTATTTATTTTATTTATAAAATTTTATTACTTTAAAAATTTTTAATTTTATTGTCAAGCAAAATACACTTCCATATAGATCATCTTTAAAGTCCCTTCCAATTGTAAACTACTTGATCATTTTCATTGCCTAGGCAGCAATGTGTAAGGGTAGAAAGCTCACTCAAGTCAGGAAGATCTGAGTTCAAGTAACACTTCTGGATCATACTGTGTGACCTTGGGCAAATCACTTAAGCCTCCAAGGGCTCTAGATCAAAGGTACCAAATGCAAACTGACTGAATACAGCTTACACCGTTTTAAAAAAAAGTGTAATTAATTAAGAATATTTTCCCATGGTTCCATGATTCATGTTCTTTCCCTCCCCTCCTCCTACCCCTCTCTCATAGCCAATGAGCAATTTCACTGGGTTTTACATGTGTCATTTCAAGACCTATTTCCATATTATTGATAATTGCACTAGAGTGATCATTTAGACTTAGAGTCTACATCCCCAATCATATCCCCATCGAACCATGTGATCAAGCAGTTGTTTTTCTTCTGGGCTTAAATCATTTTTGAATGCTATCCAAACCAGATTAAAATTGAGAGTGGCCAGCTAAGTGGATCCCTGTCTCTGAGGTTGGAGAGTCAGATCTGGAGATGGGTCTTGGGTTCAAGTCTGACTTCAGACACTTCCTAGTTGTGTGATCCTGGGAAAATCACTTTACCCTAATTGCCTAGCCCTTACTGTTCTTAGTATCAATTCTAAGGCAGAAGGTAAGGGTTTTAGAAAAAAATGATTTAATTGGGAACTATTTTTAAAAATACAATACAACTTAGATAATGTTAATATGTGGTTTTCTAAGTGAATATGTAGCCTCAGAGAATCCTTATATATGGTTTAGTGGCCCTTTCTATTTGAGTTTGCTATCACTGCTCTAGACAACTCTCTAAGGCTATAATCAGTTATAAGAAAGCTTGCCAGTTTCATTGAAAGGTGAAGTTCCCTCACCTGGGAGTTCCCTGGATGGTCCAGTACCTATCCTTATTCCCCAACTCTAGCCCCTTGTCCCTTCTCTGTGGTGGCATGCCCTTTTGGGAAGACAGGAATGGTTTGTTTAATACTAACTACTCCCAGAGAAAGAAATCGTTTTCACAGCCTGCCTCAGAAAAATGAAAACCACCTAGTCAAGTTGCCATGGCTCAGGACATGGGGAGGGCTTCCTCTTTGCTTTAAAAGCTGAGGCATCTTAGAGTTCACTTAGGTCAACAGATGGCAAGTGTCAGAGTTCACATTTGTGTCTTAGTCCTCAGAAACTAAATCCAGTGATCTTTTGTCTGAACTTAGATTTCAGGTGGGAAGGGACCTTGGCTAATTCAACCTTCTTGTTTTTTAGATGGAAAAATTGAAGCCCAGAACAGTAAAGTGACTGGTTCAAAGTCACATAGGAGAGTGGCAGATCCAGAATTCAAACCTTTTTTTCCCACTCTACCAATCTTGGTTGTTTCTGGGGACTGATGCCATGCCAAACCAGGGAAGAAATGGGCAAAGCCTCTTTAAACCCACATATCTTCCTCTAGGGTTGAGAGAAAAGACTCATGGTTGGAACTCCAGGGACTAGGAATCAGTGCGTAATATGGGGGGGGGGTATATGAAAGTCCCATATGGTCCCCCTTCTCTGCTTCTGCCACATTCTCCACTGTTCCCCCAGAAAACAGCTCAACCACAGAATGGCTTGTGGTTAGTTCTCTATCAGTCATGGCTATTTGTGGCTTCCCAAGATGACTAAGGGGGCTGGCAGCCTCTCCCAACATCCCATCAATTTTGTGGGGTGACCCATTGGGCAAAGATGAAGGTGATTTATCGTTTCTGTCTGAGGGACTTTCTTGGGGTCACAGAGTCAGATGACCAAAAAATGACAGCATAATGATAACAAAAGGGGACTTTACTAGTGTCAAAACTTGTAAAATGACAACTGGTGCTGTGCCTACTGTCTACAGGGGCACAGGAGCTTCTGGACATGAAGGTGACTAAAGGGTAGGCTTAGAGAGTTAGTGGGTGAATACACACACATCCTCTTCCCAGCTCCAGGCTTCGATGACACTCTGCATGGTTTGGGGGTGCTCTGGGTTCCTCCTGCCCTTGGGAGCAATGCTAGGGATTGTCCCAGAGATTTCTCTTGCCTTCTCTCTCCTTTTACAACTAGCAATCCCAGTCCTGACTTCTACCCTCCACCTGGAGCTTGCAGTGGGTCATATTCCTCCAATTCCTCCTGAGTAAAATGAAAATGTTGCCCTAAATGATCTTAAAGATCCTTTCCAGCTCTGAAATTCCATGCTTCTCAGGAAAGAACAGCCACCCCGTATCCCCTCCCCAAAAATCTCTTTCTCCTGACCTCAGTCCTGGCTTGTTCTGCCCTCTCTGCTTCTCTCTGTCTGACTGTCCCTGTGTCTTGGTTTCTCTGTCTCGCTCACCTGCTCTCATTTTCCGTGTCTTGCTCTCTCTTTCTCTTTCGACTGGTTTGATTCTGGCTGGTCCACCTCCTCCACTCCAATTAAGCAAAACAGCCCATGGACACGCTCGATAAAGGGTGTAGGGGGCACTTGAGTCAGTTCCTGAGATCCTAGGTAGACCTCTCCCATGGGGTTCTAGTCTCACCAAAGGAAGAAGTCCTCCCTCCTGCAATCCAAGCCCCTACACCCCACCTCAGGCAGAACTATGGTTTCTCCATGCTTTCGTGCATCCCTGGACCCCTCCATATAATTCAAGGATGGGAGCTTGTGAGATGGGCTGCTTAGGCAAAATCATAGCCTTAAAGCTTGGGGGATGGGGGGTGGGGGAAGATGTGAGAGAAGAAGCCTGCTATTCGGTTTAGGAGGTTATGGACTGAAGCTGAAATAGACCTCAAAGGGGTCCAAAGATTAGTCCAATCTCCTCACTTTAGAGAAGAGGAAACCAAGGGCCAGAGGGGATATTGCCCCAACGTTGCCCAAATAATCAGTAGAAGAGCCAAGCTTTGAGCCTAAATCCCCTGATGCTGAACTTGGGAATTTCTCCAAAATACCCTATTTCCTCCTCTGTTTTCTGCCATTAATTGTGTGGCCTTAACCAAGTCATTTCCTCTCTTTGGGTCTCAGTTTCCCCTTCTGTAAAATGCTCCTCCTCTGCTTGCTGCCACTAACTGTGTGGCCTTAACCAAGTCATTTCCTCTCTTTGGGTCTCAGTTTCCCCTTCTGTAAAATGCTCCTCCTCTGCTTGCTGCCACTAACTGTGTGACCTTAGCCAAGTCATTTCTTGTCCTCTGGGTCTCAGTTTCCTCTTCTGTAAAATAAGGGAGAGATTCCCTTTTATCTGTAACATTTATTCCTTTCTACTTTTCTGTCTCTTACCACATTCCACATGCTTCTAAAGTCCTGAATTTCTTCGGCTCTGCCCCTACCTCAATTCCTTGGAGGAAAGGGAGAGAGTTCAGCATAATACCCACTAATCAGTTTGATCCAGTCTGATAAATTTCAAGATGCATAGGGTGGCAGGGGACCCCCGCATATGTGTGTGGTATCATGGGATTCAGTAGACATTAAACACCTGCTCTGGGACAGAGCACTGTACCAGACATAATGCAGTCTCTGCCCTCTAAGCCTAGATTTAGATCAGGAGGAGCCCACAGAGACACGTGATGCTGTGGCCCCCAGCCCCTAGCCCCCCCGGCCCCTAGCTCTGAAGAATCTGGGGGTATAAGCAATGTCTCGGGGCTGCCAGAGTTGTAGCCTTGCATTCTTGCCTTCTGAGTGAACCACAGCACTGACTGCTGCCACAGGAAGGAGTAGCTTCTGAAGTTGAAGCTGGGGTGGGGACCGAGGACCGCTGGGCTAGCTCCCCTCACCTCTCTGTTCTGGAGGGGCACGACCCTTGCCTGGCCTCTGATGGTGCAGTCTCAGCCCCCTTGATTTTTCCCAGCTTCGAGGAAACACCTCCCTTTAGGGGAAATCGACCTTGTCACGGGGGAAGCACTGACTTCGACAGGGGCAGAGGCGGTGAGCCTGATTTTCCAGTCCAATTCGGAGAGCAGGGGGGAAGCAGAGAGTAAGAGTGTGGCATAAGGGAGGCCCAAGGGAGGGAGCCCTGACTCAGAGCTAGAACCCAGAGGAGACCACAGAATCTGTCTGCCATGTTGTGGGGGAACAAGAAGCCGGGAGGTTTATAAGAAACCTAAATGTCCTCGATGGTGCCCCAACCCACGCCACCCCCAGCTCTATTCCTTCCCCTTGGTGCAGGAAGTTACTTAGGAAGGATATTAGATTCAAGAAAGTTCTTAAGAAGGAGTAAAGGTTCGGTTGAAGGAGAGATTTCTACCCTGGGAGTAGAGTTGGCTCTGCTTCAGTCTCCCTTTTCTGGAAATCACCTCTGGGGTGGGGATACATGTGGCTGTGTGTGTATGTGAAGGGGGAGGTTCTAGGTCATAAGATAGGGTGGCAGAACTCCTTTAAAGCTTCCAGCACCCACTTATTGCCTCTTCCCTAACTCAGCCTGGAATAAGTGCTCATGGTCCTAACCACTGGAATCCTAGAGCCCTTAGAGAGTTCTGTTGAGACCTCAGAAAGCAATAGATGGATGCTCCCACCAAATGGGTCAGCCAAGTTGGCACAGGGCGATGGAGACAGCTGGCAGTTACAGTTCTCTCTATGCCCACTCACCTCCTCCCTCTTCTCCAAGGCCCACCCTGGGCTCACAGCTCCCTCCTTCTCCTCTCCCTGGTTTCTGAGGTGAGAAGCAGGCAAGTGTGGGTCCTATTAGCAAGTTGGCAGAGCTGGAGGTGCTGATGAATCTAGCAGGGTTGGGGTGGGGGATGTAGAGACAGGGAGGAAAGCAGGCATTGCCAGGCCTGGAGCCCATTCAGTGTCCTCCCCAAAATGTCTCCCAGTCCTCTCTCCCCCCCTTCCCCTTAGCTGCTAATATTATTTTGTTGGGGGGGGGAGTGGGGGCAGGCCTGGAGGTTTGGGAGGAGTTCAGAGGTGGGAGGAGAGGTAATAATTTGCTGACTGATAATCTTATAAAAACTTCTTCAGAGTAACTGGGCACAAAAAATCTCCAAGAAGACAGAACAATGATGGGCTGAGCCACCGATGAAACAGGTGATCTCCTAACGGGGTGGAAAGCTGAAGGATCTTTTTGAACACTGAGCAGAGTCCCCTGAGTGGGATGGGAAAGATAGGGAGAGAATCGCTTCTTAATAAGAGGATGCTGTAGCTTATGGTGTCCTAGTGTAGGGGGAAGGGCATTGTGCTTAGTATGGAGACTTGGGTTCCAGTCCTGACTCTACCACTGCCTTGTGTGTGATCTTAGGCAAATCACTGGCCCTCTCCACTTTGGTTGCTTCCTCTGTAAAAGGACAGGGTTAATCTCTGAGCTCCCTTCCAGGTCTGACCCTCGATAATGCTTTTATTTACAAGTATATGATTTTAGGTCATTTTCTCCCCTTTTGGGGCAAGTTAGAGGCAGGGAGAGTGTGCCTGAAGAACCCTGGTAATTTCAGCTTCTAGTCAGATTGTGGGGAGGAAGGTGGGATGAGTAGACATACAGATTTGGCCCTTCCATACTCTGCTTCCTAACCTATTCTTGACTTTTGAAATCTCTGATGGAGATTCTCCAAGAGAAAGCACCCCACAGGAACTGTACCCAGACATCCAGGGTCCCAATCAGTGGGACATCTGTGAGAAAGGGATCCATCCTCAATCCTCTTCAGATAGTCTCTCCTTTTTTCAGGTGCCAGTGACCTGAATGAAGAAAGGAGAGAAGGGAAAGGAAGCAAATCTGTTGTCATCCCTTGAGCCCCTAGCTATTAGAGACACAAACCATAGTGACACCTCCCCAGGCATCAGGGAATGAGCTAAGTTGCCCATGGCATTAGCAGATGGGGGCTGGCGAACTCCCTCTGACATCTCAGTGGGTGATGGTGCAGGAGGAGGTGGCACCTCAGGGGAATAGAGAGGTGAGGTGGAGAAGGGATCTCAGACTCTAGTGTCAGAGCCGATCTGTATCTGGGGTGGTTAAGTGGGGTTAAACTCTGGGTCAGGCCAAACCAATAAGTCTCCCGTGCCAATGTGTCCCCAGGCATCCTGCCCATTGCTGTGGCTGGGACCCAGGTGTCTACCCCAGCTGGGGATAGCACTGCTGGAGGCAGGAAACACAGGACCTCCTGCCTACCTCATCTTTTCACTCTTATGCCAAAGTCACACTGAAAGAGAATCTAGAAAGCTTTATGGGGCTCAGTTGGCACAGTGGATAGAGTTTCAGGCATGGAGTCACAAAGACTCATCTTCCTAAGTTCAAATCTGGCCTCAGACACTTACTAGCTCTGTGACTCTGGACAAGTCACTTTACTCTGTTTGCCTCAGTTCCCCATCTGTAAAACTAACTGGAAAAGGAAATGGCAAATTACTCCAGAATCTCTGCCAAGAAAATCCTAAATGGGATCACGAAGAGTCAGACGCAACTGAAACAACTGAAGACTGGATGGATTTCCATTGCCTGCCTGCCTCTATTGGTATTAGATATTCTATGTCTGCCTGGCATTGGTACAGGAAGAAGAAAGGTGCAGTTTGTGACAGGCTCTAAATCAAGATTTCCCTCAACTGCAAGGGATGTCCTCTTAGCGGTGGCTGCAATTCCCATCCTAACGAACAGGATTGAACTTGCAACAAGGTTTGTGGTAAAACAGTAGGAAGAATTTCTTGATTTTGGGGGATAAAGTAAGAGAGAGTGTTTAAAAGATATCTGAGGGGGCAGCTGGGTAGCTCAGTGAATTGAGAGCCAGGCCTAGAGATGGGAGGTCCTAGGTTCAAATTTGGCCTCAGACCCTTCCCAGCTGTGTGACCCCGGGCAAGTCACTTGACCCCCATTGCCTACCCTTACTGCTCTTCTGCCTTGGAGCCAATACATAGTATTGACTCCAAGAAGGAAGGTAAGGGTTAAAAAATTAAATTAAATTAAAAAAAAATAAAAGATATCTGGGTGAAGAGGTACTGCCTGACCTCATAATGGGCTCAGATTGTGAATGCTTTTTCATGTATTAAATGCTTATAAATCATAGGGATATTGTTTGCAGTCACATAAAGTTCTCCACAATCTGACTCCTCTATTACCTTTCAATACTGAGTTCATATTACTCATTTTCACATTCTAGTTGTTGTTTAGTTGTTTTCAGTCATGTCTGACTTTTGTGACCCCATTTGGGGTTTTCTTGGCAAAGACACTAGAGTAGTTTGCTTTTTCCTTCTCCAGATCATTTGACAGATTAGGAAACTGAGGCAAGTGGGGTTAAGTGACTTGTCCAGGGTCACACAGCTAGTATGTGTCTGAGATAGGATTTGAACTCAGGTCTTCCTGACTCCAGGTCTGACACTCTATCCACTGAGCCATCTAGCTGTACTGTTCGAATTCTAGACCAAATTGCTATTCTCAAACATGATGATCCAATTCCTGTCTCCATGCTTTTTCATAGGCATGTCAGTGCCTGGAATATACTCTCTAACTTACCTTCACCTCTTGGAATCCCTAGCTCAAGCTCAGCTCAAGTGCTAACTCCTACCTCATGATTGGTACTTTCTTCTGAGATCAGGAGGCTTCCCCTTCTGTAGAATCCTCTAGGGCTACAATTGTCTTTCTCTTATCCTTATAGTCACTGTGCCTGGAGGTAGGTGCTTCATAAATGTTCATTGAACTTAGACATGAAAGTAAAGGCTGTCATCCCTTCTTTTCTTGAAATTATAGATGTGAAACTCCAGCCCCCCTGCCCAACCCTATCCCCTATTATTAGTTAGCAACAACCCAGTAAGTTAGGCACTATTATGACCCCATTTTATAGCTAAATAAACATCTGAGACAAGATCTGTATTCAGATTCTTAGCCATCACACACAGTCTTTCTCCTCTCTGCTATCCAGCTGCTACAACAGCTAAATAGGAATAAAGAGAAGAAA
>NC_058133.1:195580772-195613446 GCF_016433145.1 Gracilinanus agilis
GGGTGGACATGACTGAGGGTGTAGACTCGAAACTACCACACCAATGCAACTACCAACAATTTGGAAATTGGTCTTGTTCAAGGACACATGACAAAACTAGTGGAAACGCGCATCGGCCAAGGGGGGGGGGGGCGCGGGGGGGTTGAAGGGGAAAGGGGAGCATGAATCATGTAACCATGTTAAAAATGAATATTAATAAATGTTAAAAAAAAAAAAAAAAAGAATTAGGGGGACCTGGGTTCAAGTTTCAGATATCAAGTCACTTAATCTTTCTGAAACTTGGCTCCTCAGACTTGATGACCAATCGAACTCTAACTCTGGGATCCTATGATCTCCTTTGTCTTTTTTTTTTTACTGGTTGCTACAAGTGTCCTTCTCTTCCCTTATTATTCTCATTTATGCCCACTAGCCTGCCAAGCTATATGAATGATGAGGTACCCAGAACCCTGCCCTTTCAATCCCTTCACTATCCTGTATTTCTCTGATACCCTTTTCTGATACTCAATGTTCTGCTCAGTCTATACTCATCAACATCTCTCCATCTTTTCTCCTTTCCTGGCACTGAGTTGGATTGGCAAACCTAAGGGAACCTCAGACCCCATAATAGAGGTTTTGCTTCTGACTAAAACAAAGACAGAAACAGAACAGCCTCGGGCATAGAGACACATAGAGAAAAAGAGGAAAAAGATGAGAGACATGCAGAGAGCAGAAATGGGAGGGGCAGTATCTATCAAGTGGATAGAACACTGGTCCTGGAGTCAGGAAGACTTCAGTTCAAATCCTGCCTTAGATATGTGTTAGCTGTGTGATCTTGGGCAAGTCACTTAACCCTATTTGCCTCAATTTCCTATCTCCAAAATGAGCTGGAGAAGGAAATAGCAAACCACTCATGGATTTTTGCCAAGAAAACCCCAAATAGGATCACAGTCAGACACAACTGAAACGATTGTAAAGGAGAGACATATACAAACACAGAGAGGTAGAGAACAAAACAGAGAGACACAAAGAGAGAAGACACAAAGACTAATCAAACAAAACAAAGATTAAAGAACAGAAATGAAGCAGAGAGACAAAGGCAACCCAATCCAAGACACATCTATTAAGTGCCTACAAAATTCTAAGCACCATGCCAAGGATGCAAAGAGAAAAAGAAAATCGGTGCTTGCCTTCAAGGAGCTTACATTCTATTGACAGAATCTAGAGATAGTGATAGAAGTTCAGAGAGACTGAAAAAGAGACCTAAGAGACAGACAGAAACAAAGATAGTAGAAACAGGCAGAAACCCCACAGACATATAAGCACAAGGCAGCTGGAGACACAAAACCTGCCCTTACAGGACAGCTGACAGACGGGAGGAGGGAGAAGGGGGAGACTGGAGTTGGTCTGCAGAGCATATTGCTACCTCCAGACCTTTCAGAAGGGGTCAAGTTTGAGGCCAGAGAATCAAAAGCTCTGAGGTAGGGCAGCCACACTCCCTTGCCAAGTGGCGTATGGCAAAGCCCCACAGTTCTAGAAGGCAATATCTGCCCCAAAGAGAGTAAACCAAAAAGGGAGCAAAGAAATACTTGACTACGAAAGATTTATTTCTTGGCACATCTGGTCCTCACCTACCACCACCACCCCTCACCTACTGTCTTTCCTCTTCTTCTCCTGCCCCTTCCCCATCAGTTCCCTTTACTCACAGCCCTGGGTATTCCCCCCTCCTTTCCCTTCCCCTCCCTTCTCTGGTAACTAGACTCTACTTCCTGCCTGAGATTAAGCTGCTGAGATTCCCACTGGGGGGGGTAGGGCAGGGGAAGACAGCACCACCACTTGTGGGCCTCCCTAGAGCTCAGGTTTGCCCTCTCCTCTCATGACCCTCTCTTCTCTCCCTCCCTCCCCCCCTCTGAAGAATTTCTGGAGGATACTCAAGAACTTAATGTAGGAGCTTCTGGGAGGGGACAGGATTTAACCAATGGGCGGGGAAGAGGAGGGGCAGCTAACGGTGTGGAGACTACTCACTGAGAATTCTGAATGAAGGACTGGGGCAAAATGAGAAGTTAGAGATAAACGAGAACAACCCGGCAGCCTGGTACAAGCTTACCCTTTCCACTTCACACCAGACAGCAGACAGACAAAGAAAAAAAAAAAGAACAAGCAGTTCATTTACGGAAGAAGCTTATTGACCTTTGAAAAGCACCATGCTGGGCCCTTAGCATACAAAAAATAAAAATTAAATAGTGTAGGAGACAGGTAGGTAGCTCAGTGTATTGAGATCCAAGTTTAGAGACAAGTGATTCTGGGTTCAAATCTAACCTCAGCTGTGTGACCCTGGGCAAGTCACTTAACCCTTTGTTTAGTTCTTATTGCCCTTCTGCCTTGGAACCAATACTAATATTGATTCTTAACTTAAGTACTGTAGTTCCTATTCTCAAGAGGCATACATTCCCAAGGTATAACCAAAGGCTGGGCTGGCTCTAAATAGGGTAGAAGCGGGACTTCTTAAACTGAGAACTGTGAATTTAAAAAAAAAAATATATATATATATGTATAATAGCATTTCAAGAGAATTGGTATTTCTTTTATGCATTTGAAAACATTATTCTGAGGAGGGATTTATAGGCTTCCCCAGATTACCCAAAGGAGTCTATAACACACAAAACGAATGGGAGGGAATAACTAGGGAAATGTGGCCTCAGATACTTATTGGTTGTATGACCCTGAGCAAGTCACTTAACCCTGTTTGCCTCAGTTTCCTCATCTGTCAAATGTGCAGGAGAAGGAAATGGCAATCTACTCCATTATCTTTCCCAAGAAAACCCAAAATGGTACATGACTGAACAACAACCTAGGCAAGAGGAGGGAGAAAAAGATGAGAAAGACCATGAACATGATCAGAATGGGTTAGGCTGCAGGCTTTGACCTTGCCTTCATCCCTGCCACTCTCCCTCCCTCTCCCCTTTATCTTCAATATTACTGAGAGCCTGAAGTTTTCTAGGAAGGAGAGAAATATGTAGGTATTTCCTCTCTTTTCCTTCAGTCATACTCTTACAGCTAAGTGGGTTGGGTTCTCTCAGAGTTGGTCTTCTCTGGATAGAAAGGAGGGCTGTAACAAAACTGGGGTTAGGGGGACCTCATCCAACAGCTTCCAAAAAACCTCTAGCTGGTATATTCCAGTGTGTATACTTGTGGGTTTGGTTGCATGTGCGCGTGCACCAATATTCTTGTTTGAACACTCATGTGAATGTTTGGTCATTGATATCGGGGTGCACAGATTTGGAGGGAATAGGTGTCCAGGTATGGACAAAATGAATTTACCTTACTAGGGTTTGGGGTTCAGGCAATCAAAGTTAACACTCTACAATCACTGCGGTGTCTCATGTGGTAAGAAGGATTTAGGAGAGAAAGGAGGAAGGTTCAACATTCTCCTGCTCAGAGAAGAAAAGTCTGAGTCGTCTAATACCTCTTACCTGGTACAATAGGAAATGGGAGAGGAAAAATAAGTGGAAGTTAAGCATGGAGGATTCAGGTATGCCAGTCAAAAGGACTTTCTGACAGATGGATGTATGAAACACTGAGCCTGGAAAGGAGGGAGGATGTGAAGTTTCTTTCACAGAGAAGAGGGGTATGGACAGTGGTTGTGAGAGTGATGGCTCTGATGAGTGATGAGCTTGAAACAGAGGAGCAAGAGTTCAATACATGTCGGCAAACACTTATTAAACAGCTCTTTTGTTTTTTGTCCTTCATTTTTGACATCACAGATGATGTCTTGACTTTCATCATGGATGTGTCAGGCAGAGTCACACAAAATTGTGAGCCTCATTTTCTCATCCAGAATCATCAAAGTCCAGTGACAAGACAAAAGTCAGGATGACTGGCAATGACCTGAGATATAGGCTGGATGCCCTATCCACTGAACTGTCTAGCTGCCCCCAGAAGGTAAGGATTTAAAACACGTATACACACATAGGAAACTGAGTGAGATTGCAGGGAGCCTGATAATCCCAGGAAATTGCTGTTCCTCTTTACTCCTTTTCTTTTATCTCTACTTCCCTTCAGGGTGGGGAGCCCAAAGTGGCAGCAGGAGGAGGTGTGGGTGTCCTGTCTCTTCTCACCCAAGCTGGCAGAAGGGGAGGGGACCAGCACCAGTGACATCAGGGCCAACACAACCCAGCCTCCATCTTTCACACCAGATTTCTTTTTTGGGTGGAAGGAACAGGTGGGGGGCAGGGGTAAGGAAGGAGGTGAACAGTGATTAAAGAATCTTGGCAGATGTAGAGATGGGCCAGATTAGAAAACCCTCAATGGTACCCCCACCCCAAGAGAAGACACTATTTTTGTAGGAAAAGAAATTCAACTAAAGGTATCCCTTTGATAAATGTCCCCAGGGCAATCCTAACAGATTCACATTCAAGGTCCTCCTGTAGAGAACTGGCAGATGACATAGTGATAGATGTGAAGACCTGAAACCTAGGCCTGAAAATGGGGATAGGACCCCATTTAGCCAGGCATTTTATAAGAATTCTAAAGAGGGGGGGCAGCTAGGTGGCTCAATGGATTGAGAGCCAGGGACAGAGATGGGAGGTCCTGGGTTCAAATCTGGCCTCAGGCACTTCCTAGCTGTGTGACCCTGGGCAAGTCACTTGACCCCCATTGCCTAACCCTTACCACTCTTCTGCCTAGGAACCAATACACAGTATTGATTCCAAGACAGAAGGTAAGGGTTTAAAAAAAAAGAATTCTAAAGAGGAACTACCCCTTTCCCTTCTAACTGGAAATCATTCCCGTTATCTATCATATCCAGTACTAGTTGAGTACTGGATAAAACAAAACAAACAAACACCCTCCAAAACCAAACCAAACCAAAAACCCTCTTACTCCAGCCAGGTCAAGTTTCAAGGAAACCTTGATTCCTCCTAGTCTTTTTTTTTTTTTTTTTTTTTGAGTCCAAGAAGACCTCCTCTAACTCAGTTCAGACAGGTAGATACTTTCTTTTCCTTCTCTTAAGGAAAGCCTTTTAAGAAATAGAAGGAAGAAAGGAATTAAAATATTGAGGTGGAAACTGTGGGTTGAACTAAGGCTACAACAGAATTTTGGATCCCTCATTTGTCTGGTTTCCATCCAATCCTGCTCCTTCCCCCATCAGGATGGAGTCATACCAGCCTCCTGGGGTCCCCTACCTCCCACTTCATATTCTGCTTTCCTGCCTCTGTTCAGCTCTAGTTGGGAGCAGAGGGTCCCCATGGAGTCGTAAGGGGGAAATCCTGTAGGGCTAGGGAGCTAATGAAGAGATGGGGAGATGGGGCCAGCCCCCAGGAGAGAGATGGGGGCAGTGTTGCAGGGGAAGGAGAGGGGTTTAAAAAGGCATAGAGAGTTAGGGGGGAGGGAGTCAGGAAGTCAGTTCAGTGCAGTGAAGGAAGAAGGAGGGACCCAGAGTAGAGAAGGGAGAAGACATACCAATAAACTCAATGCAGATGCTGTGTGTGTGTGTGTGTGTGTGTGTGTGTGTGTGTGTGTGTGTGTGTAACCATTAGCCAGCAGTTCCCCTAGGTGGTCTTTTGCCTAACTCGCTGGCCCCAGAAAGAATGGAGCTCTCCCCAATACAGGCAAGTATACTTTTGGACATAAGAAAAGAGAGTCTAGAACTGGGAGATCAGCTTCTTTCTTTGCTTTTGAACCTTAGAGATATTTTGCTTTCCTCAAACCTTTTAGCATATGCTGCCCTAGGCAACACATAAAGTCATGGACTCCTCAATGATTTGTCAGTTGATTTTGTTGAAGAATTCTCCCCCACCTCCTTTATTTTCAAAATCTTTGTTGTTGGGGGAGGTAGGAGAAGGGAGATGAATACATTTGGAAATGATGTCAATGTAAAAACAAAAGGTATAAATTTAAATTCAGATTTAAAAAATGATTAGGACTGGGAAGGCTTTTGCCCTAGACATTGGCTATCTCAGATTTTTCTTTGTATCTTCACTGATTAGTAAATGCTTGCTGAATGACTGAGAGATTCTTCTTCCCAGAAGCGCTGATTTCCTATTGTGATATATTAAGTTTCCCATCATTCAACAAGCATTTATTAAATACCTATTATATGTTGGTCATTGTGTGGGGAGGGAGAGAGGAAGACTAGGGGAAGGTTATATATAGTATCTGGGATTCAAAGATAAAAATTAAACAGTTTCTGTCTTCAAGGAGTTCAGTCTACTAGAAAATGATGTATACACAGTAAAGAGATGCAAGAGATATACAAAGTAAACACCCGGTAATTGGGGGCCAGGGAAAGTAGTAGTCAGCAAGATAAGGAAAGGCATATGTAGAAGGTTGTGCTTGAGCTAAGCAAACTAAGAATTCTAAGAGGTAGAGGTGAGAAAGGTATAGGCAATTCTGTCTTCAGGCAGGAGAAAGGGAATGCCATTTTCCTCTATTTAAGGAGGGTACCCAGGCTGGCTGTACTTCTGATTTCATCATGCTCTGAAATGAAATTCAAAATGCTCCCTCTTTTCTTTCTTTCTCCTCCTCCTCTTCCTCCTTCTTCTCATCCTCCTCCTTCTCCTCCTCCTTTTCCTTCTCCTCCTCCTCCTTCTTTCCCCTCCTCCTCCTTCTTTCTCCTTCTCCTCCTTCTCTTCCTCCTTCTTCCAGCTTTATCTTCTATTTTAGAATAGACAATAATATCAGTTTCAAGGCAAAAAAATTAGTAAGAATTAGGCAAATGGAGTTAGTTGGTCACACAGCTTCAGCTTCTATTTACCTTCTGTCTTCTCCCATTAGATTTTGAGCTCCTGGACAGGTACTCAGCTCAGTGAATAGAGAACCTGGCCTGGGGATAGGAGATCTTAGATTAAAATTTGGCCTCAGATACTTCCTACCTATGTGACCCTGGGCAAGTCATTTAACCTCAGTTGCCTAGTCCTTCTTTTCTACCTTGGAACTGGTACTAGCATTCATTCCAAGACACAAGGTAAGGGTTAAAAAAAAAAAGATTTTGAGTTCCTAGAGGACAGGGACTATCTTTTGTCTTTCTTTGTGTCACTAGTTTAGCACAGGAATTGGCATATACTTAATCGATGTTTGTTGACTAACTAACAAGTTCATCGAGAAGGCCAATTTGACTGGACTGTAGAGTATATGAAAGAAGGTAATGTATAATAAGGCTGGAAAGATAGACTAAACCCTTATTGTGAGGGGGCAGCTGGGTAGCTCAGTGGATTGAGAGTCAGACCTAGAGATGGGAGGTCCTAGGTTCAAACCCGGCCTCAGCCACTTCCCAGCTGTGTGACTCTGGGCAAGTCACTTGACCCCCATTGCCTACCCTTACCACTCTTCTGCCTTGGAGCCAATACACAGTATTGACTCCAAGACGGAAGGTAAGGGTTATTAAAAAAAAAAAAAAAAAACCTTATTGTGAATGCATTTACTTGTCATACTAGGTTACATTTGATCCTAGAGGCAATAGAGAGCTTAGAGGTTCTTGAGCAGAGGAGTGACATGATCAGACTTATATTTTAGGGTTATCCCTTTGGGAACCTTGTGCTGCAACTAGCTAAAAGGCTGGATTTGAAAGAATGAAGAAGACTAGATGAAGATAATTAAAGCCTCTGTCTTCAAGGAGTTCAGAGGCTACTAGAAAAGATGTATACACAGTAAATAGATTCAGAATTGAATTCTGACTTACCCTTTGTCTGATCGTGGGCAAATAACCTCTGCAAGTCTAATGTTCTATACACAATAGATCACCACAAACCCTGAATTCACTCAGCCCACTATGCTCCTGCTGCTCTCCAATCCCTATATCCACCCAGAGTCAAGCTTCTAAGACTCAGTTCTTCCCTCTTCTTTCCACTCCAGCAGAATAAGAGACCTAGGAGGAAAATGGAGGAAGCAAGGGAGTTTAAGGTAAATTTGGATAAAGTCTCCAATTTCAGGCCAACATGGAGAGACTTGCTTCAGAAGAGTATCAAAGAATGAGGTTAGCCAGAGAGTTGGGCTTTTGCTCTAAGAAACATTCAGGGAGAGGACTTTAAACAGAGAAACCCCTGCCCCCTCCCAGAGAGAACTGTGACCATTAAAAAGACCTTCTAGACGAGGCCCTAGGTGACAGAGACAGTCTTCTAAGTTTACGGACTCTGGACTGGGAGGTCTTAAAGAAGGTACCAGCTACTAACCGCTTTCTGTCCTCTAGGGGTAGGAAAAAGAAGAGTGGATTAGTGATTTGGAATCCTTGTGTTGAGCCTTGACTCCAGACAGTTACTAGCTGTTCTAAGTGACCCTGGGCAAATCTTTAGTCTTGTTACCGCTCTAGGATGGCAAATACTTGGCACCTCTCGTGGGTGCTAGATAGAAACAAGAAGGCACTAAATTTTGGATGCGAAGTAGGGCACTATTGCGGGTTAGAGACTTAGACCCGGGGCTTTTAACACCATCACCCCCTTTTTTGTCCTAGAATCCTCTGGCAGGCTGATGAAACCTTTGGATCCCTCCTTAGAACAATGTTGGTTTTTTTTAATGCATAAAACGGAATATATAGGATTACCAAGGAAACCAATTATATTGAAATTCAGTTATTAATAAAAAATAATTACAGACAACAGATTAAGGCCCCCGTTTAGAGTGGCCCAGAATACTGTGAGAGTAAGGGGCTTGCCTACCACCGATCGGACAGCCGGTGTGAACCGGGCACAAAACCTGAACCCACATCTGTCTCCCAGGCCCTGAAACAGGAGCTGTCTATTATACCCGCCATGCTTCCTGTCACAAGGAGCTAACTAAACGTCACTTATTATTAGCGCTAGTAATTCATTCCTTAGGATGCGAGTGCTAGCTGTATTTTCCTTCCCAATGCTCAGTCTCTCCCTCTGACTGACCCCCGAAAAGAGCTCCCTCCCCTTTCCTGAATTCCTTCCTTTTCGAACTTTGACGCAGTCAGAGACAGCTGTCGAGGGAGAGAGACGGAACAGCGGGGGCTTTGATGCCCATGAAAGCATCTCTCCTTCCCGTGGTCAGACTGATCCTGCCCTGCCTCACCTTCTTCTGTGTGGCCCAGGCAATGTGCTGAGAATTAGCGTCCACGAGACTTTCGAGGACGGAGAGATCGCCAGTTGAGGAGTTCCATTCTTTGGGAGGAATCCTTGCAGGGAGAGGGTTCGGCAAGAGAGAGATGATGGGGGAGAAGGCGGCTGTGGGGTACAAGTTCGTTTGTCCGTCTGTTAAGGCTTTTTGAGTTTTGGGATCTCTGTGTTCAAGGGGGCGAGGTTAGGGGCGGGGCTTTCTGTGTGGGTGGGGGGAGCCGAGAGGTGCGGGTTTAAAATGAGGCAACCCGGACGCCCGAGGCGGGGAAACGGAGCTAGACTGGGGAGCCAAGAGGCTGCTGTGAGGAGCCGCATTGCCACTGCTAACACCGGAGTAGAGGAACCCCGAAGTTCCAGCCACTCCCTCTTTGGGCCCCGTCCTTCTACTGCACCCAACCCCGAGACTCTACCTCTCTAACCCTCTCTGCAGGAGAGTGACAGCAGCCCCAGCTTCTTCCTTCCCCATCAACGTATGGGAAGGGGGTCCGCTCCGACCGTCGACCCATCATCGTCTCAGGCTACAGTCCGCTGGCAAGCAGGTGTCTTGAAAAACGGAGCGGCAGCGGGAAGCTGCCAGGGCTCTCCCACTCCCCCTGCTGCCCTCCCCCGACCCGGATGGGCGTCCAGAAGACCCGCTCTGAAACCATGCTGATGGGCACCGACCCTGCCATGCCTGGGGACGAGGACGGCCGAGTTGGGGTGAGCGAAGTGCAGGGCCGCTACTTCTACCAGCCCGAACCTCGGGCCCCTCTGGATGCCGGAGTAGCTGACCGAGACTGCAGAGGCAGCTGCGACGGGGCACTGGGCGTCCCCTACCCGGGAGCTGCTATGGTGCCTGTGGGCGTGCAGCCAGCTCCCAGCCCGGGCCGCTTCCTCTCCCCTTACCCTTTCCCCGCCCGGCCCCAGCCCCAGCAAGCGGGCTACGCAGGAAGCCCGGAGCCCTATACGCTTCCCTCGGGTGGCGAGGGCTTCCAGTCAGTGGACGGCTACTCGGGCACCGCCGGAGCCGTGGGTGGGCTCTATCCCCGCAGCAGCCAGTTCTTCCCCGGCCCCGAGGCCAATCTGGGCATCCGAGCCAGGGAGCCCTGCAGCGGGACCGCGTTCTCCGGCAAATTGAAAGTGGTCCTCGGCAACCATTCCCTGTGGCTCAAGTTTTACCGGCAGCAAACCGAAATGATCATCACCAAGCAGGGCCGGTAAGTGAGCGCGTAGGGGGCCGGACGCCTGGGTCCTCCGGGAGTTTGGGCACTAGGATTGCGTCTCCCTGTCACAAGCATCACTAACAGTGACCAAAGGCTGAGGTTTTGTACGAAGCGCCTGGAGTCTCCTTCGAGGGCCCGTTATTTCGAAGAGAGTATTGGCTCTCCGGAGAGAAGAGGCCTCTGGGTTTTGAGATCCTTGCTTTCCCGCTTCCCCCACCCCTCCCCAAAGTCCCAGCTTTCTCCCCACCCCCACGCCCCCAGTCCTCAAAGTGTATATGACCCGGGAGGGTGGGGAATGAGGGTTTAGAGAGTAGGGGGAGTGTCACGCAGGAATTGCTGGGCGTAAAGCCTGGAAAAGAGGTGGGGTATTCTCTGCCTCACTCCCTCTTTTTTGTAATGAAGATTTTCCGGGGTGGAGGGCAGGGAGACCTGAGGCTCAGAAATTGCGACTGTTCGAACCTTTTCTTTTTCTTTGTTTTTCTAACATATACCGCGGGTGGGGAGTAGACATAATGGAGGGAAATTGACTGGGCTAGGCAGGCTGGGTGCAGAGGGTGTTTTGACCCTTTGCCTGTCACAGTTCCCTCTCTCTGTCCTTCAGCGGCTCTTGTGCAGAAGCCAGTTTTGCGGGGGGCCTGGATTCAGTAACATTGAGATGCCTTCTCCAAGTTTCCTTTCCGGTCTTGCTTTGAGATCATATGTCTGTGTATCTCTGTATGTGTGGAAGGGGGGAGGGGGCAGACAGGCTGGGAAGGGGGCAGCGATGCCCTTCAGTCCTGAGGGGTAAGGGCACCCAAAGATCCCGGGGCCTCTGAGCTTCATCTTCCCCTTCCCCTGGGGTTAAACTGCGGAAAAGGTGTTAATACCCTTTTCCACCTCTCACTTCCACCTTGCTTGGAGAGGAGCTGGGAGTGAGTGGACTCTGCCTGTGGAGGAGTTGGGGGAGTGGAAGGACGCATTTGGGGCAGAGGATGTTGCTTCCGGATGAAGGCCTGTAGTGTGGAGAAGAAAGAGAAACTTGTAACCTGTTGATGATTGTTTACTAAGCAATTGTGTACCAAGATTTTGTGTCAGTCCCTGTTCTGAACCATTGTACAGGCGCTAATTGGGAAACTAGAATTCATTTTAGAAGTAAGGAGATACCCTTCAATTGTTTATTAAGTCGCCTTTATCCTTCCGGTGGATTCTTCTCCTTTTTTCTAACCTCATTAATTAAGCTGGTTCCACTGAGGCCTTGAGGGCAGGGTGGGGCACAGTTTGAAAAATCTAAATGTCTTTTCCTTCTAATAAAACTCACCATTTAATCAGGTGAAGAATACATAGAAGATTATCAATATAGTAGCTGCTCTCAAGGAGCCTCCATTTCCATTCTGACCAAATTCTAGAAAGGTTGGGAAGTGACTGGAAAAATCTGGAGTCAGAAGATGTGGGTTTGAGTCCATGCTCTGTTTCTAGCTCTTCTGATCTTGGGCAAGTCATCTGGGCCTCAGTTTCCTCATCTATAAAATAAGGTTAGAACAGAACTCTGAATTCCCTTCAACTACTAAATCTATGATCCTACAATCTGGTCCAATACCTTCATTTCGTAGATGAAGAAACTAAGATTCAGGTGGATGACATAATCTGTTGGGTTTGGGGGAGACAATTCGATATAGTTAAAAGATTTGGCTCAGACTGTGATGATCTCTGACTTAGTGAGTTGTTTGCCTCATTTTCTTCATCTATAAAAATAGGGGGCAACTGGGTAGTTCAATGGATTGAGAGCCAGCGACAGAGACGGGAGGACCTAGGTTCAAATCTGGCCTCAGACACTGCCTAGCTGTGTGACCCTGGGCAAGTCACTTGACCCCCATTGCCTACCCTTACCACTCTTCTGCCTTGGAACCAATACATGATATTGATTCCAAGACGGAAGGTGAGAATTAAAAAAAAATAATATTAATAAAAATGACCTCTTCTACAGTTGCCTTTTATCTGTTTAAAAAAAAACAAAAAACCCAACAACCTTAACTTCTGCCTTATTATCAATTCTAAGACAGAAGAAAGCAGCAATTCTCTTAGGTCAAATTTAAACCCAGGCCTCCAGACTCCTTAACTGGTGCTCTATCCACTATGCCCCCTTTCATCTGTTCTTTATGTGTCCAGTATGCACCTAATTATTCAAATAATTGTGCAAATTATGTAACTTTTTAGGTAATTAAAAAAAAAAAAACCCTTACCTTCTGTCTTAGAATCAATACTGTGTATTGGCTCCAAGGCAGAAGAGTGGTAAGGATTAAGCAATGGGGGTTAAGTGACTTGCCCAGGGAAGTGTCTGAGGCCACATTTGAACCTAGGACCTCCCATCTGTAGGCCTGGCTCTCAATCCACTGAGCCACCCAGCTGTGCCCCTATTTAGGTAATATTGATAACTGATTGCCAATTTTCTCATCTTGAGGATAGGGCCTTTCTCCTCATCCCTTGGGAGCTTTACTAAATGCTCGTTGATGAAGATGGCATTGTGTAGTCAGTGAGGAAAGTCAGCTGTGAAGCACGATATAAACTTGAATGATTGTTGGTCACAGAGCCTTGACTCTCAGAGTCCAGGTCTTTCCTAGTCAAATCCTTTACTAGGGAGAGTCCAATGAACCAAGGCTTCCCTCTTTGTTCACCAGAATTCTCATGACACTCTCATAACTACCATCCTATTTCAGCAAACCTCTCAGAAGATTCCTCCAACCCACCAGCCAACATATCAACACCTTCTTTCTTCTTTTAAAGATTTTCTTCCATCCTAAAGTGGAAAAATGACCTTATCCCTTCACTCCCTGATGATTCACTCATTTCCAGCCCCCCACCCCTTAACCCTTACCTTCTGTTTTACCTTCTATGACAGGGAAAGGGCTAGGCAATCAGGATTAAGTGACTTGCCCAGGGTCACACAGCTAGGAAGTGTCTGAGGCCAGATTTGAGCCCAGGTCCTTCTGACTCCAGGCCTGATGCCCTATCTTTTGTGCTGCCCCTTTCCCAGGTCCGTCTCATTTTACCCACCTCCCTGCCCTATATCTCGGTTTGGCTGGCCAGCTTGGCTGTAGGTACATATGTGAGGAGGACATTTGAAGGTGGGGAGGAGGGTGGTTCTGATTGGGGATAGGGCCTGCTATGTTAGGAAGTGGTGAAGATTATGGTTTTATCACTCACTAGATAAGATCTCCAACAAGTAACATTTCCCCCTTTGGAATACTTTTATCTGAGAAATGAGAAGGTTAAACTAAGTAATTTCTAAAGGCGTGTCCACTGAGACCTTCGTAGTTTTCCAGATAGTTTAGGTTTCTTTAGGACAAAAATGTTGATTGAATTAAATATGGGGCGTGCGCACTTTTATGTTTTATGGTTAACTTTGTCTCTGTACATATATTCATGTGTAGGTATCTGCCTTAGTGTGTTCATGACTTCCGCGCAATGATATTTTTCTGTTTTTAGTGGAAAGAACATAGATTTAGATTAAATCTTTACCTCTCCCACATTACTTTTCTGACCTTGGTCAAGTCTCTTTCTCTCTGGGTCTCTCTCCCTTCTATTCCTCATCTGCAAATGAGGGTATTGGACTATATGATCGTGTCTACGGTTCTATTGAGCTCTGAAATCACCCCACCGCTCCACATGTGCCTCCGAGATTGATATGGAGTAAGGAAGAGAAGGAATCGTGTGGTTGATGTGCTACTGAGGGAGGTGGAAAATCATCAGAGGCCTCATTACCTCTATTTCTAAAAGAAAAACTGTGTGTAGGGGAGAAGGTTAGGATAGAATCTGGTGGTTCCAATCTGCCGAGACATAACAATGACTATAACTGGGGACAGCACTGGCATAAATACATTTGTCTGAGGGGGTGTGTGTGAAAGACAGAAAGGGAGAAATCAACACTGAGTGAGCCACACCACCTCATAGCCCTGGGTTTCCCCACTCTCCTCTGGCAGCCACTCCCTTCACCACCAAGAGACCCGTACACACCGGCTGAACGCACTTGTTGAGCTCCACTGCCCTGGAGGCTGATATTTGTGACCATTTTTCAGTACTTTAATTACACTGACCAGTAACTATTTGCTGAAGAATGTTGAGGAAAAGGACAGGTGGGAGGAAAGCTTTCCATGCCCAAAGTTCTAAATTTTGCTGGATTCCATTACTTAGAGCTGTAAAGGGTGCCTCTAGCCAACTCTCTTATCTGAAGATGAGGAAATCATGGCTCAGAGAAATGGAAGGAAGGTGGCAGAAGACTCTGGGGGCATTTCATCTTCACTTTGTCGGGGCAAGGCCAGATATCCCCATTGCTCAGCTCTGTTGCCTGCTTCTTGCTTAGCAAGTGTTCAATAATAATCAGGGTAGCAATTAGAGACTATTTGTGAGTTCCCAAAATAGTGATGGCTCTGGGGAATCCAGAGTAAAACAGACTCTTCTGACTGTCCAGGCTATTCCCATCTTTTCCCGTCCCTCTCAGGTCATTTAAAAATGTTTCTCTTAGAGATAGAAAAATACTCGACAGCTCTCTTTTTGGAAGCGAGGTTCTGATGGGTAACAACTAAAGAAAGGCTGAGAGGCTAAGCAAATGATCTGTCTCTCTGCAGGAAATTAGTGACAGAGGTGGGATTGGAACCCTTCTTATCTTGGGGCAGCTGGGTGGTTCAGTGGATTGAGAGCCAGGCCTACAGATGGGAG
Source organism: Gracilinanus agilis (assembly GCF_016433145.1). Taxonomy (NCBI): domain Eukaryota; kingdom Metazoa; phylum Chordata; class Mammalia; order Didelphimorphia; family Didelphidae; genus Gracilinanus; species Gracilinanus agilis. The sequence continues at coordinate 195,595,714 of NC_058133.1, forward strand.
GTCCTAGGTTCAAATGTGGCCTCAGACACTTCCCAGTTGTGTGACCCTGGGCAAGTCACTTAAACCCCAATGCCTAGTCCTTATCACTCTTCTGCCTTGGAGCCAATACACAATATTGACTCCAAGACGGAAGGTAAGGGTTTAAAAAAAAAAAAAAAAAAAAAAAAAAGGAACCCTCCTCACCCCCTCCACTGATTTTCCCAGGTACAACCCTGGAATGGGTGCATTCTGTTGGGCTCTAACACTTGGGCTCTAGCAGTCATCTCTGGACCTTTGTCCCTTTGGAATCTTTATTCCTGATTCCCATCAAATATGTTCCCTAGCCCTCTGTGCTTCTAGGGGTTTAGAGAAGTAGAAGGGGAAGACTCCTGGATCAGGCTCCCAAGGATCAGAACCCAGATCATCATAGACCCATGGGTCCAGATCTGTTTCACCTAGACAAGGGGATCCTTAATCTAAAAGCCTCATGAATGGGTGGAAAGGGGGAGAAAAGTGTTTTCAATCTGGCAGCAGTATTTCCTACTTACTATATGTACTGGAGAGGGAGGCAAGGATTCATGTGGAAAATGCCTCTTCTACTATGAAAAAAGATTTTTTTTCTTGATGTGTTCTGATGGCGCTATGTCATGTTAGTGACTTCAAAGGAAAAGGCTGGCATCGATGCTATGCCAATGCTGGGAGTCAAAGGGTTAATGTTCTCCCTAGCACAGTAGAATACTATTTCTAATCTGTTATCTACTCTATTCCTCCATGTTGAAAGATCCCCATTGCTGGTCCTAGGTCCTCAGCTCAACCCCAGGTCAGGCTTGGAGGTTTGGGGTGGAAGAGGTTCTGCCTGATGGAGCCTTTGAAACCAGGGGCAGGCGGAAAAGAAGCTTCCTGCACTTGCCCAGCTCATCTTTAGTTTCTCTTTTGCAGCATGTGTGTGTAGGGGGGAAGAGGCAGGAGATAGGACCAACACATGTCCCAGGGTCTAGCTCCTTGGTCACAGCTCTGGTAGTATTGAAAAAGAAGCAGAATGTCTGCTGATGGGGAGGGTGGTAGGTGTGATAAAGCTCAGGTTTTCATGTCTGAGGAAAAAGCATGTCCTTCTTCTTGGGCTTGATGGAGGCTTCATGCTGCCCCATCTTTTGGGAGAGACCCGCATGCCTACTGAGTTGATCAGACTGGGTAATGGGGCTGTCAGTTAGAGATGCTTGGTGCCCCTTGGAAGATAGTGAGACAGCAGTTGTTTTTTTTTGTTGTTGTTGTTGTTTTTTAATTTTAAACCCTTAACTTCTGTGTAGTGACTTATAGGTGGAAGAATGGTAAGGGTAGGCAATGGGGGTCAAGTGACTTGCCCAGGGTCACACAGCTGGGAAGTGTCTGAGGCCAGATTTGAACCTAGGACCTCCCGTCTCTAGGCCTGGCTCTCAATCCACTGAGCTACCCAGCTGCCCCGACAGTAGTTGGTTTTAAGCTCCACACTACCCAGGTGGTGCAATAGATTTAGAGTGCCAGGTCTCAGAGTCAGGAAGACTCATCCTCATCTTTGTGAGTTCAAATCCAGCCTCAGATACCTATGTGACCCTGGGCAAAGCACTTAACTTTATTGGCCTCAGTTTCCTCATCTGTCAAGTCAGGTGAACTAGAGAAGGAAATGGCAAACCACGCCAGTATCTCTGCCAAGAAAACCCCAGATGGGGACACAAAGAGTCAGATATGACTGAAAAACAACTGAACTACTCCCTCAGCAACAAGAGAAGCTTTATAGGGATCTATCTGTTTCCCACTTACTCACATAGTTCCTAGCACACAAGATGTACTTAATAAAAGTTTTTGTAATCATTGATTGAGTAAAAAAAAAAAAAAAAAAAAAAGCTAGCCCATGTCAAAATGGAAGTTTAACATCTCTATCAAGGGAAGATTAATGCCTCAATAAACAAGCTATTATTTAAAAAAAAAAAAAAGCATTTATTAAGTTCTCTGTGCCCAGATACTTAGAGCTAGAGAAACAAAGACTAATTTGAAATTATTCTCTACTTAGAGCGGAACCCTGTCCAGCCCCAAGTACTTTGGAAATCTGGAAGGACGTGAGCTGAGCAACAGAATTCTCTCTTTCTTCACAGGCGGATGTTCCCCTTCCTGGCTTACACGATCCATGGGATGGATCCTGTTGCCCATTACCGGGTGTTTGTGGAAGTGGTGCTGGTTGATCAACACCACTGGCGTTACCAGAATGGCAAATGGGTTCAATGTGGAAAGGCTGAAAACAACATGCCAGGTAGGGAGGGGATCCATTGGGGCACTGGGATGGATCAGCCAGTGGGATGTTTTTCCTTGTCTCTGAGGTTGGGGCGCCCTCTGGTGGGAGTTTGGCAAACCTAATTAACTCCTTTGCCTCTCCTGTCCAATCCCTGTCCCTTTTCCCCCCAGTACTCTTCCCTTTCCCCAATCTTTCCCATTTTACTCTTTTCTTTCTGTCTTGTCTCTTTTTCCAAGCTCCAGAACTTTTTCTTCCTAGGCCCGTCTATACTTTTATCCTGATGCCAAGTGATCCGGTGGTCCAGCCTTATAGAAACCAGAGACATTTCCGTCTTCCCCTGCATCTCTCTAATGTCAGGAATTCCCAAGAACCTGACCACAAGAGGTTATATATAACACCAAAAGAGCTTCTCTTTTTACAGGGAATAGGCTATATATCCACCCAGACTCACCCAACACAGGGGCCCACTGGATGCGGCAAGAGATATCATTTGGAAAACTCAAGCTGACTAATAATAAGGGAGCCTCCAATAATGTAACCCAGGTAAGATCCTCTTTGTCTCTACCCTTTAATTATTCCTAAGTCCATGAGGATAAAACAAGAGGAAAGAAGATTGAAGCTAGACTTGAAGAACTTTCTGGTGGTAGTAGAACAGGGAGTGAGCTATTAGAACAGATGACCAAGTAAGCATGGAGTTTCTTAGTTTCTCATTTTAAAAACGAAATTTTATAAGTCACTTAACTCCCACAGCCTAGCCCTTACCACTCTACTGTCTTGGAACCAATACACAGTATTGATGCTGAGATAAAAAGTTAAGGGTTTAAAGAAAATTAAATGAAAATTTTATTTTTTTAATTAAAGAATTTAATTTCATTCTTCAAATTTAATTTCAATCATCAAATAATGCAGTGTATTTTAACCCATAAAACAGATAGTAGGATAATTTTTTTAATTTCAGAGTTAAAAATTTGCACTATTTTTGTGTCAATTGATGTACCTGATCTAAGCATCTGTTCTCTCTGCCTCCCACCATCCTATCTCCCCTATAAAAAACTTAAAAGTTAGGCAACTAATATTTACAGTCAAAACATAGCACATTCCCACATTGAATGTGCTATGTTTTGACTATACATATTAGCCGTATGTAAAAATTTATTTCTCACTCTACATGAACAATCCAACATCTCTCTTCAGGAAGTAGACAGCTTTCTAAATCATAGGTTCTTTGGAATTGATCAGTTGGCGTTCTAGTATAAATTGTTTTTCTTCTCACTTTAGTGAGGTTCAGGTGATGCCTGTTCATTCCACTCCTACCTCATTTGTGTAATTTTCTACTTGGAGGTTACCCCTCCCCCCAAATTAAAGGAGATATCAAATACTCCCTCCCAACCTTCCTGCTTTTCTTCTTTCCTTTTCCTTCTTTCCTTTTTTCCTTTTAAGAAAATAAAACAACAAAAATCATCCCCAGGTCCTGCATCTTATTTGACTCCCTCTACTTGACATCATGGTTCTCTAGGAGGGCTTACATAATTCCCCTGCCTCCCCATTAGAATGCACACACTTCATCCCTATGACACCTTCTCTGATTATCTGTTTGCATTTAATTTTTTGTAGTTCTCTTTACTCCTCTGATTACATTTCAAACTTTTTACTCAGCTTCTGTCTTTTCAACAGGAATATATAGAAGTTCTCTAGTCAGTTTCATTTAAGAGCCCACTTCCTCCTTTCTTCCCCATCTCCATTCTCACTCTCACTCCACCCCCTATAGAATTATACTACATTTTTCTGCTTAAAATTTTTTCCTGGGTTGTAAGCCTATATATTTTGCTTTCTGGAATATCACATTCAGTACTCTCAGCTCCTTTATGATGGTAGCTGCTAAATCTTTCATGACCTGACTATGGTTCCATGGCATTTAAATTTTCTTTCTGGCAGCTTGCAGTATTTTTTCTTTGACCTAGAAGCTCTGTATTTTAGCTACTTGTGTTCCTGGGAATTTTCACTTTTGGATTTCTTTCAGGAGATGACTAGTGGATTTTTTCTATTTTCACTTTGTCCTCTAGTACTAAGGGATCTGGGCCATGTTTTTTCCCCAGTGATTTTCCTTTTCCTTTCCTTTCTTTATTGAAGATTTTAAAAAATATCAGTGATTTCTTCCCCACACAAGTGAACCTTTCCTTTAGACAAAGAAATATAGTTTAAAAAAAACTGATTGATCAAGCACTCTCATCTGACTACATCCATATATATATATATATCCCTAGATCCTAACCTTTCCCCTGAGAGGAGAGACCTATGTAACATTCTCTGTTCTTGAGACTTAAATGATCATTGTAATTGATTCAAATTTAGCTATCTTTTAGTGCTGTTTTCATTTATATTATTGTTGTGATTATCTATATTGCTCTGTTCACTGTATATCTTTAATGATTTCTTGAAATATGATGCATATATCCATTATATCTATGGAGAGGTTAGGAGTTTATGACAACCCAAGAGACAGAAAAGTTCACAGGAAGCAAAATGGTTAATTTTGATTTCATAAAATTAAATTTTTTTTTGCACAAACAAAACCAATGCAGCTAAAATGAGAAGAAAGGCAGGAAACCAGAGAATAAAACCTTTTGCAGAAAATCTCTGATAAAGGTCTCATTTCTAAAATATATAAAGGAATTGAATCAAATTTTCAAGAATGAGAGCTATTCCCCAATTAATAAATAGTCAAAGGGCATGAATAGCTGGTTTTCAGAAGAAATCAAAACTACCAAAAGCCATAGTAAAAAAAAATACTTCAAATCTCAAATAACTAGAGAAACGCTACTAGAGAAAAACAACTCTGTAGTAGCACCTCGCACCCATCCAATTGTCTAAGATGACAAAAACTTAAATGATAAGTGCTAGAGGAGATGTGGGAAAATAGGTATCTTGATGTACTGTTGGTGGAATTTTGAACTAGTCCAACCATTCTGGAAAACAATTTGGAGCTCTGTCCCAAAAGCTACTAAACGTATGTACCCTTTAACCCAGAGATACCAACACTAGGTCTATATTTACTTCAAAGAGATCAAATAAAGAGGAATATATAGAAATACTTTTGTGATTGCAAAGAATTGAAAGTGAGGAGATGCCCATCAATTGTGAAATGACTGAATCAGTTCTAGTATATAAATATGGTGGAATACAGTGGTATTGTAAGAAATGCTAAAAGTCATGGTTTTAGAAAAACCTGAAAGACTTGTATGAACTGATGCAAAATGAAGTAAGCAAAATGATAACAATTTATGCAATAAGAGTAATATTGTAAAGATTCAACTTGAAGGATCTAGTAATTCTGATCAACACGATGACCCATCACAATTCCAAAAGACTCATGATGAAATATACTATCCACCTCCAGAAAAAAGAAATGGTAGATTCACTGTGCAAACTGAAGTATATTTTCTCCTATTTCTTTCTTTTAACAGCCTTTTTTAGGGCTGGGGGCATAGCTATACACATTTATAATGTGTTTTATTTTTCTTGCCTTCTCAGTGGATTGGAAAGAAGAAGAGAAAGAGAGAATTTGGAACTGAAAATAAAAGAATTAAAAGAAATATGATATCCAGGCTCTTTTTTTTTAAAGTCATGGTTTTTAGGTAGTTCAGTGATTCTTAAATTGTATCTCCTTATTTGTTTTTTCTATATATTTCCAACACATCACAGCAGCAAGAGATAGAAAGAGAAACACCATTTAAAATTACCCTAGACAATATAAAATACTTAGGAATCTATCTACCAAAACAAATATAGGAATTATATGAACATAACTACAAAACACTTTCCAAAAAAAGTAAAACTAGATCTAAACAATTGGAAAAACATTGAGTGCTCATGTATAGGATGAGTTAACATAATTAAAATGACCATTCTACCCAAATTAATTCACTTATTTAGTGCCATACCTATCAAACTACCAAAAACCGTTTTTACTACATTAGAAAAAACTATAGCAAAGTTTATTTGGAAGAACAAAAGATCAAGAATATCAAGGGAAATAATGAAAAAAAAAACGTGAAGGAAGGTGGCTTAGCACTAAACAGATATTAAGCTATACTATAAAGCAGCGGTCATCAAAACAATATGGTACTGGCTAAGAGATAGAAGGGAGGATCAGTGGAATATCCTTGATTTGTTTTTAAGGTCAATTTTTTTTTATAGAAGAACCCTTATGCTTTCTTCTATTTTCCCTCTCTTTTGACTTTGTTTTAATATTTCTGGTTGTCTTACGGAGTCATTAGCTTCCATTTGGTCCATTCTGATTTTAAGGGAGTCAGTAACTAAGGTAAAGTTTTGTACTGCTTGTGCTAAGCTACCAATTCTCTTTCCTTGTCTCTCCTCTATAGTAAAATTTAGCAGATATTTGTTTTTAAGAACCAGATAGTAAATATTTTAGGCTTTGTGAGCCAAGAGGAAAAATTGAGGATATTACGTAGGTAATGAATGAAAAACACATTTCTGCAATTTTGTTATTGATGAAATTCATATAATAAGATAATATAATTGGTTAAAATTTTGAGGTAATTTTTGGTCTACCTATGTTAAGATTAAAAATGATAGATACTTGATATAATAAGAGAAATGAGTAGTTTAATTAAAGCCATGGCCATGTTGGTAAAATATATACGACCGCGCCTATCTTTTAATTTTACCGCCGGAGCCCATCTTGTCCCTCTGGTACACCAGCCAGCCACTCTGCAAAACCCAGAAAGAGGCTTTCTCTAGGCCCTCCTCTGAGTTTAAATTGAACTGGAAACCGGAAACCCATAGGGATCATGGGAAATGTAGTCTCAAAGTCCCCATGTGTCCATAGGGAGTCTGCTAGACACTTCCAAATAGCACTTCCCTGAATTCAAAACAAACACCTCTAAGAATGGGGGGGGGGGGTAATATTTTGCTTACTTGGAGCTCAAAGTTAGTGATCTCTATCATCAAAACTGATTGCAAATGGTCATCTATTAGTGCTGATCTCTAATGAGATTTTATGCATTTCATGTTTGAAATTATCTTTTTATAAAGACAAGTACTGCCAAATCCTGACATCAATCTGCAAATATTTTAGTTGAGTCAAAAGAATAATATAGTTTTTTCTTAAATCCTTACTTTCCATCTTAGAATTAATACTATATATTGGTATCTGAGGCAGAAGAGTGCTAAAGGCTAGGCAACTGAGGTTAAGTGACTTGCCCAGGGTCCCACAGCTAGGAAATGTATGAAGCCAGGTTTGAACCAAGACTTCTATCTCCAGGTCTGGATCTCAATTCATTGGGCCACACAACTGCCTCTATGAACTGGTTATTAAAAAATAAAACATGTCATAGTACGGCAATATGTGTGGTACTCTAAATGCTATCAAGTTATAACTGCATTGCTGCTATTTGTACCAAAGATAGGGATCTGTTGTTGTTATTCAGTTGCCTGACTCTTCGTGACCCCATTTGGGGTTTTCTTGGCAATAATACTGGAACAGCTTGCCATTTTCTTCTCCAACTCATTTTACAGATGAGGAAACTGAGGCCAATAGGGTTAAGGGACTTGTCTTGGGTCTCCCAGCTCTTAAGTGTCTGAGACCAGATTTGAACTTAAGATGAGCCTTTTTCACTTCAGACCTGTGGAGCTTGGGGAAAAAACGGATCTCAGATGACATAAGGTTCTTCTCCATCTTCCTCGTCACTACTGCTAGAGGTCAGATAGGTGGGGGGAGAATGGCTGCCCTTCTTGCCTCACTCCTTGTGATTTCCATTCTAGATGATCGTATTGCAGTCTCTCCATAAATACCAGCCAAGGCTTCACGTAGAAGAAGTGAGAGATGGTGACCATGACACAGCAGGTCCCTCTTCCTTGACCCACATCTTCACCTTCCCAGAAACGGAGTTCATAGCTGTGACTGCGTATCAGAACTCTGAGGTAAGGGACAGGTTATGGACGCATCAAGGCTGGACTTAGGAGGAGACAGAGAGGGAATGAGCCAATCAGCCATTTATATAATGTGCAGACTGGGAGCACAAAGCTCACAAAGACAAAAGTGTGAGCAATGTGTATCTTGGTTCACAACACAAGGAATAGGGAAATATGTATTATTTGCATCTTATACCTGCTTCCTTGAGAAGGAAGGAGGGGGGAAAAAAAGAATATATAGCTTTTTTTTTTTAACCCTTACCTTTCATCTTGGAATCAACACTATGTAATAGTTCTAAGGCAGAAGAGTGGTAAGGGTGAGGCCATGGGGATCAAATGGCTTGCCCAAGGTCACACAACTGGTCAGATTTGAACCCAGGACCTGCTGTTTCCAGGCCTGGTTCTCGGTCCATTGAGCCACCTAGCTGTCCTCAAGACAGATTTTTGAACATAGCTAATGTGATAATTTGTTTCTCTTGGTTAAGCATGCTTATTATAATTTGTTACATATTTACAACAAATCACATGTATTATTGTTATATTATGTATTATATTGTTATATGTGAAAAATTAAAATAAATAGTAACTCAAAAAAGCAAGAATACAAAAAAACAAAGATAAAAGTGATAGTTCTTTTTTTTTTTAAACCCTTACTTTCTGTCCTAGTAACAACTCTACAGAAGGGCAAGAGCTAAGCAAATAGGGGTTAAGTGACTTGCCCAGGGTCATATAGCCAGGGAGTGTCTAAGGACAGATTTGGACCTAGGTCCTCCCTATTCAAGGTCTGGTACACATTCTATCCACTGTGCTACCTACCTGCCCTCAGAAGCTTACATTCTAATAGGGAAAGCAAAAAAATGAAGGAGAGTATTGATCAGGGAATATTTTGTTCTAGGCAGGGGGTTTCTAATATATTTTGTATCATAGACTCTTTTTGCCACTCTGGGAAAACCTATGGACTTCTCAGGATCATGAGTTGTTTGTTTAGAAACAAACAAACAATTTCATAATTTTAAAAAAAAAGACTATGTTTCAGTTACAAATAAATGAAACTAAAGTTATAATATTTTCCTCCATCTGAATTCAAGGACCCCCAGAAATCCAGGGGGCAGTGTCAGGGAAAATGGCAAATTGTTCCACTGGCCCTTGTAAATGACCTGAAATAGTTAAAATAGTCTTCCCCTACACACTTCCCTCTCCCCATTTTACAGATGAAGAAATTGAGGTAGCTTCCCCAAGATTACTCAATGCAAAGATAAAGGTCATATATTTTGACTTCCTAGAAGGTAACTCTAATTTCCAAAGGAGAGAATGTCCTGCACTCATTGGTTTTCGTTTCCTTTATCTCTAGATCACACAGCTAAAAATTGACAATAATCCCTTTGCCAAAGGCTTTAGAGAAAGCTTGGATACGTAAGTGCTGGTTGGGGTTCATCAGCTCCTTTTTGTGTCTCCCCTTCTTCATCTACCAGGCCCCAAGTATTATGGGTAGTGCTCATTCAGTCCTCTCCTCTCTTCTTCTTTATTCCAGAATTCTGCATGCCTCGACTAGCAGTAGAGAAGAGGGAAATTGGTTGGATAAGAAGCAGGCTTGGGACTCAGAACTGGGGATAAGGGAGGTAGACTTCTGGGTAACTCTATATCCTTTAGTTATATCCTTTTCCCTTCCTTTCCTTCTTCCTCAAGGTTCCTGACAGCTGTGGAAGCCAATGTCACTACTTCCCCTGAACCAGTTTCTGGCTATCCTCTACTGGCTAGGAGCCGGTACTTACCAAGCCAGTACTCATCACCCAATCCTTTTTATCCTGAGCCACATCATGGGCAACCCAAGGATGGAGTCCCCCTTCCTCCCTGGCTCTTTACTCAGGCTCCCCAGCCACCCTTGGACTATACTTATGACCCTTCTTACAGTAGCAGTAAGATCCTCCCCTTGGGCATGAATGGTATGAAGCCTGGACTTCTGCCCTCCACTTCTCCACCCACCATGCCTTACTACCCCAGCCAGGATGCTCTAATCCCTTTAGGAGACTGGTCAACTTCCCCCTCATATAATTCCAAAGTCAACAATGGGGGCTGGCTCCGATCTGTGCCCCCAATGCCTATGGATCCTGTTATTGGGGCCCAAGAAGAGAAGAGGCCTGAGGAGGAGATTTGGACTGATACTCCAAAGTCAGATTCTAATGACTCAGGACTTGGTGAAGGAGACTCCAAGAGGAGACGTGTGTCTCCATATGATTCGGGCAGGGATGACTCCTCACCGGCCCAGGGCCCCTCTGGGGGTTCTCCTTTTAAGAAAGAGCAGCCTCTTGGAGACCAAGTATATTTTTTTAACTGAGACAGAAGGAGCAGTGCCTTTGGCTCTTGATGGAAGACGAGTTGGGGAGGGGCTTCGGGCCCAGAAAAATAAACATGATGTGGGATGGGCACATTCAAGCTGCCTCCACCTCTCCTTGATGGTATCTCCTCAAAGCAGAGGGCCCAGCTTGGGAGAATGCCCAAGCCAGGACCTAGAAATCTGTCTTCTCTTAATCCTCATGTCTACTCCCCAAAAGTCAATAGAAGGAATGGTATCTGTGCCGTTCATACTCCTTCCTGACCACAACCATCTTTCCCTGGTGCTGCCTCCAAGTGTTTACTGGAGAACATGAAGGATGAACTCTGCTCATTTTTTATGTGTATCTTTGTGTGGGGGTACTGAGGGGAGAGGGAAAGAGGGGAAATAGACTCTCTGCTGTTCCTTATGGTGCCTGGCTAATTTTTTACTTAACCTTTTAAAAAACACCTTCATCCTTTTAAAAAGAAAAAAAGGATGTGAGCAGCTGGCTAGATGTAGGGAGAGATCCCAATGTCCTTAAAAAAAAAAAAAAAAGGTCTGAATGTCTTCCTATGTAGGGAGATGGGCATCCTGGAATAGTTGGAATTGGAAGGGAGGGTGGAGGCAAGGTTTATTTCATGTTTAGATTTTTAGAAAAGTCTGTTGTTGTTTTTTTAGAAGCTATTTATTGTCCATGATATAGGATGCCAATATCTTTGATTTATTTCTTTTAAATAAACTTGGAAAATACTGCCTGTCTCACTATGAAGGGGATTGAGGGTGAGGTGGGTGAAGGGTACTAATAATCCAATTTAATCGATCCTAGGGTCTCATGAGGAAAAGCCATGCCCAGCAAGAAGGTGTGACTCCTCTTGGGACTTGTGGTAGGTAGATCACAGAAAAAAATCAGGTCTCTATGTCACAGCCTCCTGGTTTTCCCTCTGTCTTCTCTGTCTGTCTCTCTTATTCTTTAGAAAGCCTTATAAGCTAGCTGTGTCACCTCTGAAAAGGGACAGAGAAATGGGCCAACCATAGGCTCTCTTTCTTGCCTACATTATTACTTGAATAAGTGGGGGCCGAGGCTAGTCTGAGATTTTTTTTTCTCAGAAATAGCATGAGTGCTAAAAGGAAGGATGTCTCTGAACTTTTCTCCTATTCTGCCCATGACTCTGAGGTCCAGGCTGTAGTAAGGTCATGGTGTGAATCTAATTAGCACATGTTTTCCACGCCTGGAGTGAGACTTCCAGATCATATAACTAAGATGGAAGACTAGACATTTTTTTTATTCTTACAACCCCCAGGCTTTTCTAAAGTAGGAATTATGTACTAGAGATAAAGTCATTTTGGTTCTGTCCATGGTCTAGGGCAGCACTGGCGAAGTATTGGGACTCCTGCCCAACTAGCATTCAAGCTCTGTTCCTCCTTTTTTTGGTGCCCAAGAACGTTCTTTGTATGGCCTGCTCCTCTGTCCAGCCACCCAAAGCAAGCACTTCCTCCCTCTGCTCTCTCTAGTAATTGGAGGGGGAAGGAGGCTCACAAGCCACTTGAATTCGTCCTATGGGCACTTGAACTCGAAAACCTTTGCCAATGTTGGTCTAGGGCGCCAAGACCCCAAATGTGATTAAAACAAAACAAAACACACTAACCACAGAGAAACTAATCCTTGGCCCTTAGTTTTAGACTTACCTAGCATTCCCTCTAACACAGCCCACCATTCAAGCAGGGCAGTACAAGCTGACCTATGGGCTTGCAATGGTATTCAATTCTCCCCTGTCTCCTGGTGTTATGGAAATTCAAGAGACTGAAGTCTGTCCTGGCTAGGATAGCAATGTAGCCCTGCTCTCTGTGCTGTCACAGACCTCAGCCAGACAACTGAATAAAAGGAAACTGAGGCAAGATATGTGTGTCATTGTACAGAACTTTACTAAGGTTGAGAGTAAGAGTCCAGCATCAAGCTGGGGTAAATTCTGCTGGCCCAGAAATCAATTGTGGCAGAGACTGAGGACAGTGCCCAAAGAGGGAGGAGGTTGAGACTGTTCTAGGGTGGCTGGGTAGCTCAGTGGATTGAGAGACAGGAGGTCCTAGGTTCAAATCTGACCTCAGACATTTCTCAGCTGTGTGACCCTGGGCAAGTCACTTGACCCCCCATTGCCCACCCCTACCACTCTTCCACCTAGGAGCCAATACACAGAAGTTAAGGGTTTAAAAAAAGAGAGAGAGACTGTTCTAAAGTTCAGCCCTGGGGAAATCAACATCAAAAAGAAAGCAGGTGGGGAAAATAGAAGAAAAAGACTATAATAATTAAAGACCTGCAAAGGAGAATAACTCAGTTAAAGAACATAAGCAGATACTCGTGAATAAATATTACAAAAAATGAGTCAACACTTGATGAGGTAGAGGAACTTTTGGATTTGCAAGAAAGCACAGAACCACCACCAGGTGTTCTGGGAAGGTTTGCAAGTGAAAAAAAATTGTGAAAGAAGTTACTGCCTTTGAATTAGCAGAACAGGAAAACCTCAATCCATGCGGATGGGTCTCACTAGGGAAACAAAAGAGAGAATAACCAATTGAGAATGCAAACAAAACAATGAAGGACAATCTGGAAGAAGAAAAGCAAAAAGTAATAGATCAACATGATCTCCATATAGGCCAATGTCTCAAAGATGGAATGCATGGAGAGAACTAGAGGTCTCCCAGAGGAAATCAAGTCAAAAAAACCAGAATGTCATAGTGCAAGAAACAATAGAAAAGGTAAGATAAGATGCCTGAGTAACAGGAAGAAGTAAATAAAAGTTTCCTTTCTTCCTTTACAAAAAAAAAGAACAAACCTTCAAATATGCAGAAAATACATTAAACTGAATCCTTAGGGAAAAATGCAGAGAAAAAAAATCACAGTTATTTTTCCAGTTCAGATCAGTATAGAGAGACCAAGAGAACAGGATCTATGGATACTGGGAATGGGGTGTTGGTCAGGATTCCATTGTACAGCACATTTCAGGGAAAGAGGTATGTCAGATCCATATTGATCTCATGCAAGATATAGGAACATCTGGCAATTGGCAGCTTTGTTGATCACACTACCCAGTTATTTGAGTCCAGAGAAGATATTACAAGGTTAGGATTGGTGAGAGAAGCAAATTCAGAAGTGAGCAGTGTACCTTGGAATCTAGGAGCAAAGTCTTAGATGTTATTTAAAACCCTTTTCTTCTGCTTTAAAATTTATACAAGTATTGGTTCCAAAGCAGAAGAGTGGTAAGGACTAGGTCAGTAATTGTGAAACCTTTTAGAGACTGCATGCTGTGCCTTACCTCCTGTTCCCCCAGAGACTGAGTGCTGTGTCCCATCCCCTCCAAGACACATGCACTACCCTTACCCCACACAGGGGAGGAAGAATGCACTTTCATTGGGCTGCTGGGTAGAGGAGTGGGGAAAGTGAGGACCATCTTCAGCAAGTGTAGAGAAGGGGAGGGGAGTGGCCAGAGAGAGTCACCCCACTCTAGCTATTTTGCTTGTGAGCTGTAGTGCAGAAGGGTAAGAGGCAGGCAGCACACATGCCCACAGAAAGTGTTCTGCATGCCCTCTTTGGCACTCCTACCACAGGCTCACCATCACGGGATTAGGCAAACGGGGTTAAGTGACCTTGCCTAGGGTCACACCTCTAGGAAGTATCTGAGGTCAGATTGGAATCCAGGACATCCCATCTCCAAGCCTGGCATACTATCCATTGAGCCACCTAGTCACCTCCAAGGTCTCAGTTTTACCTTATAAAGCTTGCTGAATAACAAAAACAGGAACCCTGGATCAAAGGGAAGCTTACAGTTTTATCTCTTTGAACCCAGCAGTGCTTACTAGCTGATCGATAAGGGTCAAGTACAGCAACAGTAATCTATTGTCATTCAAACCCAAAGTCACATTAGGAATTTTCAGGTGACTCTGGGGATAGAGAGTCAAACTGAGAGATGGGAAGTCCTCAGTTCAAATCTAGCCTCAGATACTTCCTAACTTCTTCCTGTTACTCAGGCATCTTATCTTACCTTTTCTATTGTTTCTTGCACTATGACATTCTGGTTTTTTTGACTTGATTTCCTCTGGGAGACCTCTAGTTCTCTCCATGCATTCCATCTTTGAGACATTGGCCTATATGGAGATCATGTTGATCTATTACTTTTTGCTTTTCTTCTTCCAGATTGTCCTTCATTGTTTTGTTTGCATTCTCAATTGTGAAAGAAGTTACTGCCTTTGAATTAGCAGAACAGGAAAACCTCAATCCATGCCGACGGGTCGCACTAGGGAAACAAAAGAGAGACATTCACTAAATTTTTTTTTTTACTTTCTAATTCTCTTCCTCCTTCTAGCCCTTTCCCCACTCATTTAGAAGGCAAACAACATGGTATCTATTATATATGGTATGTGTAGAAAGGAAAGAGAAAGAAAGGGGTTGAAATATAAGTGAGAGAAAAGGTTTTGTAGAAGATCTGGCCAAATGCTAGGAACCTGATGACAACAAATTCTGGGAGAATTCTAATCCTCTGGGGGAGGATTAGAAGAGGCACCAACTGCTGAGAGGGGCTTTTGCTTCCGGTCCCTGGAGCTGAGTGGGGAGAAGAAAGCTGATCTCTGTTGTTCCTGCTATGATGAAAACTACAGTGAAGTTGAAGTGAAGACTAGTCTGATCTAATCCTGAGACAGTGTTGGTGTTGGGGCCTGAGGCCAAACTCAGGGCCTGGCCCAGCTGGGTTGAACTCAGTCAACAAGACTTCATTCCTTGGTCATCTAAAGATTGTTTCATCATATAAACCAACCAGGAGGATTAATTAGAGTCAGGTATAGACAGTGAGGACTTGGGGATCTTGGCCAGTGTCAGGAAAGGGCTTAGGAAGCCTCAAGAAATTGAAGACTTTCCCTTGCCAGAAACATAGAAGGAGGAGCCAGTAAGATCTTTTTAGAGTTAAGGAATCCCTGTTCCTTAATCCTCCTTCCTTAATTCTTTTATTCATTATCAATAAATCCCTTTTACCTGTTTACCAACATTGTCTTGGAGGCCTAATCATGCCCAGGTCCAGTGAGTGAAGCCATTGGCCTTACTTCACTGAGGGATACAGAGAGTTCATGTATACCTCAGTATACTTCACTATTTCATTTCCATGTTTTGCTTTTATAATTGTGATCTCATTTGAACTTCAAAAAAAGCCTGGACCATAGGTGTTACAATTATCCCCATTTTGCACATAAAGAAACTGAGGTAAACAAGTTAAAAGATTTACACAAGGTCACACAGCTAGTAAGTATCTGAGGTTAGTTTGAAACTCAGAGAGACTCCTGTCTCTAGGCTTAATGCTCTATCCACTTCACTAACTTCCATCCGAGAAAAAGTCTCGTTTTCCATCATCTTGGCCATGTAATCAGAGCATCCCACTCCAGGTGTCATACTCATGAGTGGATCAGGTTTATCCTTGGCCTTTGAACTTTTGGAACTGTAATGGTGAGGCACCAGGGATGTTAACTTTTATTATTAAAATGTAACTAAATGGTTTGTGGGTTCACACTGGGTTGAAGGAGAGACAGGACCAACCAGGATAGGGAGACCTGGGTTTACTGCCAAGCTTTTAACTGACACAGGAATGGCAGTTGGCCCAACAGTCACCCAAGCTCACCCAGGGCCGATGGAACCAGCAGGCCAAAAGGTAAAAGTTTATAACAGTTTAATTGGGGAAAATAATAATGAAGGATGGAAATAAGGGATTCAATACTTAAAACCTAAGTTTTAAACAGGGGGCAGGGAAGGACTTAACTACACTATCCTATTGACCTAAGCCAGGCAGGGCCCAAAGGAGCAGTACTGAAGTCACCGGGAAATCTCCTCCAAACCTGGTTCCAGCCAGGTTTGGTCAGCACAGCTAAAGGGCCTGAGGGTGGCTTTCAGTTGGGGTGTCACGATAATCCAAGGATGGTCACAGGATGCCAAGAGCCAACTCCACCAGGTGATCCAAGGTACCCAGGTAGAGAAAGTGAGTTTGCAATTCTGTCCACCAGATCACAAATCACTTCCCTACTTGGTGCTGCTCTGCAGGTCTTGTCCACTGCTGAAAGCCTCCACCTCTCAGGATCCCAAGGAATCAGGATGCAGTTTTTCCCCTAACTCTGAGATCTCCCAGGGTTAGCAACAGTTATGTCCAACCACTAATGGAGTCTCTCTCAGAGCACAAGCCCTACTTCCTGCTCCTTCATTCCATCTTGGAATCCTCCAGCCTTTCCTGCTAGGTCCAACACTAATGCTAAATAAATTGCTAAATAACCCTCACAATAGAACTCAGGGCCATGAGAATAATAAGTATAAGAGAAAAGCTAGGGATACCCTTCTTTCCAGCATTCCTTTATGCTTCTTCCAATCATATCTTTGCCTCAGATCAACCTTGGTTCAGTTATTCAAGCAAGAATACTAAAGGGGGCAGCTGGGTAGCTCAGTGGATTGAGAGTCAGATCTAGAGACAGGAGGTCCTGGGTTCAAATTTGACCTCAGACACTTCCCAGCTGTGTGACCCTGGGCAAGTCACTTGACCCCCATTGCCCACCCTTACCACTCTTCCACCTATGAGCTAATACACAGAAGTTAAGGGTTTAAAAAAAAAGCAAAAAAAAAATACTAGAGAGATGAGTCATAGAAGGGAGCACATGATTGATCCAGTTTTCTGTGCCCTTTCAGAGGTGACCCATTAATATGTATTTCACTGTGGTTTTTCCTCCAGAGACCATCTTGGGTCTAGGAAGTCAGAAACTTGATCCCTTCTGTGATAAATCTACCATATATCAGATGGAATCACACATTCTTTCATGGATTGGTATATCCCAGAAGGCTCTAGGGAAGTTTAAATTGTATGGTGCCCTTCTTTTCCATATCTCATATTCAATAATCTTCACACTCTTAGGCAGTCTTTTCCAAGTTTATTTCAAATAAAACAAATAAAGCAAAGATATTGGCATCCTATATAATGGACAATAGATTCTTCTGAAAAAGAATAGACTTTTTCTAAAATGTCAACATAAAAACCTCCCAACATACCACTTTCACATATCATTCCAACTATTCCTTCCTCTCAGGAAGAAAGGAGTACAGACTACAAGAACAGGAATCTTACTAAGCCTGGCCAGCTAACTATATTCTCCTCCTTTTTCTTCACAGGGGTATGTTTAAGTGCTATGTTAAAAAAAAAAAGTATATATATATATATACATATATATA
>NC_058133.1:195613659-195719242 GCF_016433145.1 Gracilinanus agilis
ATGTCAGATGCCTTAAAAAGAAGGGGGGGGGGGGAAATAATGTAATCAACAGTAATGCATTATTCCAGGCTTGTACTTCAGATTTCCAGATCTTATCTAGCAAGTTTTCCCCCTCTACCCATAGCCTGAGGGCACAAAATCCTGGGAGAAGGTAAAGAGAGAACCACCTAGCCTACCAGGAGCCAGACACACACACACACACACACACACACACACACACACACACACAAAATGAACTAAAAGGAACTGAACCCTAATAGTACTTCTCTATCTTTACTTTCTATAGGTAAAAGAAAGGAGAGTCAGGGAATACAGGGAAATCCTCTTTTTGGAAACCTAGAGCTACCTTCTACCCAGATAGAACCTGTCATTGCTCAGTAGAATATTGTTGGACAATTCACCTCAGTTTCCTTTCTGGAATATCAAAGTGGGAATATAGAACCATTCCAGGTCCTTTGCCAGTACCTATTTGGCTGGGACTTCTTGCCATCTCCCCTGCTCTCCCTTATCTTATGCTCCAGTAAAAGCCAATTTTCACTCCATTAACTTGTATTCTTAAAATTGAAGAGGTCCATGGAGGGAGCTGGCATAGGAAGAAGTGCCTCAGCTTTCTTTCTCTAAGACTGGGCTGCAGATTCATTTAGTACTGGACTAAGAGGAAAAGATGGACAGGCAGGACTTGGGGGGGGAGGAAACAAGAGGATAAAAATGGACATGGAAAAGATGGAAAGTGAAGAGAAACAAGGGGGAAGAAAAGGCAGGAAAGGAGGAGAGATGAAAGGCATTATGGTTAAAGTAAGGGGGACAGTGGTCTGGATCCTAAGAAAGGACACCTAAACCTCAGAAGTGTGAACTGAGGTATGAACCTGTTGACTGGAAATCTGGAGCCCCCAAGTTTGTACCTGTAGGTGAGAATTTGCAAGGCGGGAGGTCTCAGATTCACCAGTTTCAGACTGAACAATAGACCTCAAAGTACTTGATTATCCCTGTTTAGGTGAGGCTCACACACCTCAGCAAATGCCAAGTACCCTTTTAGTCTTTGAAGTTTCTGCCATTGTATCCCAAGAAGACTAAACTCCTAAGCAGGGACCATCCTTTTAGTATCTATTGTAAGTAGGCCACCCCCTGATACCCCAGCCTCCAGCTATGATTTCTTTCCCAAGCCAGTAGTTTGGACCTCTGGCTTCCTTTTAACAATGGTAATGCCAATCAATCATACTTCCCCAAAAGGTATCTAAGTGCCCCAAGTTCTATTGTTCTGGGGAGGATCATCTAGAGTGGTGGTCCTCTCAGAGCTACTGTTGCCAGAGCCTTTAGCTCAGTGTAAGTTTTGGGCACTTGCCTCTGTGTGGCGGCCAAATATTGGACACCATCTCTTTCCTGATTAAAGACTTGGCTTTTTTGACTACTTTAGTATTCTGTGTTTTTCCCAAGTTAACAAACCCCATGGTCCCACTAAAAGAAAATCAGATACCATGACAAGCACAAACCTCTGCAGGACCCAAATCCCTTTTTCTCACTAAGAGAAGAAATCCAGAAGGAAACTGACTGTATAAGTCAAGAATACTCTTTATTAAGCTGGTACAAAATTCATGTGAAGCAGTTCAGCCTATTGCTGGCTTGAAATAGCAGAAATAAGGAAGGCAGGCAATGGGTGGGCAATGGGCTCATCCAGGAAGGGATCAGGGCATGTTATAAGCAGTGAGTTCCAGGGACAAGGGGGGAGGCACACAGAGAGTGCCAGGAAACTTTTTGATAATCAGCAAAATAAGTTTCAGAGGGTCCCAAGACCAGCTCCATGTTCCAGGAACTCTCATGGCTAGTTTGAACTTTTCTCATGCCAGAACATTTGCAGGGTCATTGTTTTATCATGGGATTCCTGATGTTCCTCATCAAGATCTAGAAACTAAGGCAATTCTAAACAACCCCAAACCATTAGTAATAGTATCACTTTGACAGAATCAATAGAAAAACATCACTAGGCTCATGCCCTCAGCTTTCTTCCATGTATTACGACCTATAGTCTTGTCTTCTGTGCTTCCATCTGGAGCACATTTCATCCCCTGAATCATCAGGAGACCAACATCTCTTCTTCGCGCCTTCTTTACTGGGTCCAGAGTCATTAGAACCTGTCAGGGCATAAATCCAGAGTTCTTCAAGTTGGTCCTCTTCGTTGGTCCTAGTGCCAGTGTCCATGGGCACTGGGGATATTGATTGGACACATCCTCCATTGTTCTTGTTGGTCTTGAATGAGGAAGAAAAGGGCCAATTTTCTTCAGGGATCCCAGCATCCTGTCTGGGGCTGTGGTGGGTGTGGGGTGGAGAAGTGAAGGACAGAAATCCATGCTGCACATGCTTGCTTGAAGATGGGAGATTGCTACTACTGCTAGGAGTGGAGTCATAGCCATATTCCAGGAATAGCTGAGAAGCCTGAGCCAACAGACTGGGATTCAGTGATGTCCCTTCCTTGGTCTGACAAGAACGCTCTCCTAGTTCTAGTAAGTACTCACCATTATCAGTTTTAGGAGATTTGGTAGTCATGGCAGTGGATTCTACTGATGCAAGGCACCTTGAAGAAAAAGTAGATGAAAGGAAAATTGAGTAAAAAAACAGAAAATCCATTCCTTCAGAATTCTTATCCCAAGGGATAGTTAGGTAGCTCAGTGGATTGAAAGCCAGGCCTATTTGGAACTACACCTAAAGGGCCCTAAAAGATTGCCTGCCCTTTGATCCAGCCATACCACTGCTGGGTTTGTACCCCAAAGAGATCATAAGGAAAAGGACTTGCACAAAAATATTTATAGCCACATTCTTTGTGGTAGCAAAAAATTGGAAAATGAGGGGATGCCCTTTGATTGGGGAAAAGCTGAACAAATCGTGGTGTCTGTTGGTGATGAAATACTATGGCGCTCAAAGGAGTAAAGAACCGGAGGAAATCCATGTGAAGTGGAATGACCTCCAGGAATTGATGAAGAATGAAAGGAGCAGAACCAGGAGAACCATACAGAGACAGATACACTGTGGCACAATCAAATGTAATGGACTTCTTTACCAGCATCAATGCAATGATCCAGGACAACTCAGAGGGACTTATGAGAAAGAACGCTATCCACATCCAGAGAAAGAACTGTGGGAGCAGAAACACAGAAGATAAACAACTGCTTGATCACATGGGTTGATGGGGATATGATTCGGGATGTAGACTCTAAACAATCACTCTAATGCAAATAATATGGAAATAGGTCTGGATCAATGACACATGTAAAACCTAGTGGAATTGCTCATTGGCTACAGGAGGTGGAGTGGGAGGTGGGGAGGGAAAGAACATGAATCATGTAATCATGGAAAAATCTTCTAAAATAATTAATTAAATAAAAATTTTCAAATTAAAAAAAAGTGTCGACATGGAATCTAAAGACCCCAAACTTGTGGCCTAGTGAGATCTGATGAACCCCAAGTTTTAGAAATAGCTTGTAGGTTGGAGACCCCCAAAGTTTGTGCCTGTTTCCTGCTCCCAGGAGAATCCACCCTGAAGGGAATCCCAGACTAGCAGTTGCAGCCAAAATAATGGACCCAAGGGTAAATGCTAAATATCCTTTTGTCTTAGGTAATCTTCCCCATTTGTATCAAAGACCCTTTCCCAGGAAGGCACACCTGGGCAGGAACCATCCTAGAGTATCCATGGGAAACAACCCCTTCCCTTACACCCTAACCTCTGGCTAGGATTCCTTTCCCAAGCTAGATTGTATACAGTCAGTATAAAGTCAATCATCTTTCCCTGGCCCTGGATCTTCCCAAATGGTATATAAGATTCCCAATTTCTTTTGTTCCTTGGATTCCTCATCTAGAGTGATGGCACTCCCAGGGGGTCAGGGAACAGAGCAAGCAGAGTTCACTCTGCATTAGGCACAACTCTGAGTAGAGGCCTAATCAGCTCTGTTCCCCCTTTCCCTTAATTAAAGAGTGGCTTTATGATATTTAATAGGTCTGAGTTTTTCTAAGTTAACCAGAGAAAGCCAGGCCTAGAGATAGGAATTACTAGGACCTCAGATACTTCCCAGCTGTGTGACTCTGGCCAAAACACTTAACCCCATTTCCCTAGCCCTTACTGCTCTTCTGCCTTAGAATACACAATATTGATTCTAAGATGGAAGATAAGGGTTTAAAAAACCCCCCAAAAACCAAGAATTATTATCCTACCAACCAGAGATAGCTTCCAAGTTTCAGACCTGTTTCTTTTTCAACCACTTTCTGCCCTCTCTGCCCATAGTCTCAACTCACAGAGTACTGGGAGAAGTTAGAAAACAAGAGGGAACTGGGTGAAGCTGAGTGGACGCCAAGAGGAACTTTTGGAATCTGGTGGACAAAGAAGGGAAGAAATAAAAAAGGAGCCAGGATTCTACTACTTACGTTTTCACACTTTCTTCAGGATGGTAAGTTTCTCTAAATTCTCTGGCAAAGGGATTGTAGCTAATTTTCAACTGGGAGAAGTAGAGAAAAAGGTAAAAGAAATCAGTGAGCAGAGGGACTTGTCTCTGGAAACTATCCTGGGCTTTTAAGAGTTGCTAATTTGTATAACCACTCCTCCTGGACTCACTCCTTAAGACCCAGGAAGCCCTGCCCTTGATTTTATACTCTGGAGCTAGAGATTCACACTTAATTCCTCTTTGGGATATTCCATTTCTTTTTCTTAGTATATTGCTATTTCCAACTTTGCTAGGATTTGGTTGCCTTATATTGTTAATACTTGGCATCCTTTTTTTACCCTTGAGAAAAATTAATGTTAGCTCTTATTATATATTTCTATGAATCCATTTATTTCCTGAGACTCCTAAAAGGTCAGTTTCTCAAGAGTGTAACAGAGTAATTATTCCCAGGCCCCTGAGTCATTTACCTGGGACCTGTATTCTTTGTTTATCCAAAAACAGAATGCCATTTCTCTCTCTTTTTTTTTAAAATCCTTACCTTCCTTCTTAAGGGCTAGGAAATGGGGGTTAAACCCAGGGTCTCACAGATAGGAAGTGTCTGAGGTAAGATGAAATCTTTTTGGCTGGGATCTCAATCCACAGAGTCACTGAGCCATTTCTTAAGCATCAGAGAGGGGTGGGTCAATTTAGCTACAGTGAAGCTGTTGATGAAGTGACTTTGGGAAGAGTTGAGCTCTGAGTCCACCTCTTTATTAAAATATCAACCAACTGGAACAGTCCAAGGAAGGCCAAATAATGTACAGTCAGGCCAATCATTAGGAAGAAACATTTTTGTATAAAAGTCATCAGATCTTATTGAGGGCCTTCCAGTGATTAACTTGTCCTTTATTAATACATCACATGCTCCCATGAAAAAGCCATGTTATATTCAGAGATGGCTTCATTTTATTTATTGGTTAAAGTTATGGAAGAGCTTTAGTTATGGCCCTTGAAAATAATGTTTATGATTTTTTAAACATGCTTTTTTGCCTCCCCTCACATCCTCAATCCACAAATCCTACAAAAATTTTCCTTCATATTTTCCTAGGCTAAGAAAGGTAAACCTATACCCACCATGATGCTTCCCTATTAAGAGTTTACAACATTTACTCTTGAGGTTTTCAGCAGATAGATTGCCTCAATTAAATAATTGACAGAGCAAGACAGGATCTCAAAGATCATCAATTACAAATCCTTTATTTTGTTTTCTACAACTTTAATTTATTTTCAGCTCACTTGTCTCCCTGACACCTACCCTGCCCTGAATTGAGAAAGCAAGAAAAACAAAAGTCAATACTTCCATCTATGATGGAACAAAACAAATTCCCTTTGCCATGTCCACAAAAAAATCTGCTTCAACCTATACTCTGAACCCAATCACCTTTATAACTGATGGGAGTATGTTCATCATGAGTCTTCTGGAATTTTCCTTGGTCATGCATTGATCAGACTACACTAATCTTTCAAAGTTGCTTCTCTTTACAAGATTATAATTGCACAAATTATTGTCCTAATTGGCACTTCATAGTTTATCAGTTCTTAAGGGCCTTTTAAGATTATTCTGAAATCATCCCCATTGTTATTTCTTATAGCACAATAGAATCCTATCACCTTCATATACCATAATTCAGCCACTTCCCTAATAGATGGGCTCCCCCCATCAATTTCTAAATTTTAGTCACCACAAAAGGAGTTGCTAGAAATATTTTTGTACATAGTGTGTGAAGTGGAAGTTGAAGGGACACTGAAAATTTCAAAGTACACCCTCTTTAACCACTATTAAAAAATATGATCAGAGAAATCCATCACTTAAAATATGCTTTATTGAGAGAGAGAAATGGATGGCACCACCAAGTCATTGATCCAAGACAAATGCCCAAAAATTCATAGAAAAATCCTTTATAGGAAAATCCTGATACAATCAAGCCTCCCTGAAGGGTTTATAACATTTTTACAATGGTTGGAGACAGAATGTTGAATAGACACATTCAAACTAATTAATATCTTCAAGAAATTAGAGAATAGCTTCACAGCAGGTATATTCAAGCACTTTAACATTTTAAAGAAGTGATCAGGAAATTTGGAAACAGATACAAAGAGAGGAAGAGTTTGGGACTGGATTATCCTAGAGGGACTGATTAAGGATCCACCCTGCTATTGTGCTTGGCCAACTGGAAGAAGCTTCAAATACAATAGAAGAGACTTCCAAAACAAAAGGGATTGTTTTTCCCTTTTTATTTAGAAAATTTTTCCATGGTTACAGGATTCATGATTCCCTCCACTTCTTTCCTCCACTACTCCTGAACTGACAAGCAGTTCCACTGGGTTATACATGTATCATTATTCAAAACCTATTTCCAGGTCACTCATATTTGCAATAGGGTGATCTTTTAACATCAGAACCCTAATCATATCCCTATCAAACTAGGTGATCAATCAGATGTTTTTCTTCTACATTTCTGTTTCTACAGTTCTTTCTCTGGATGTGGTAAACGGTTTTTTTTGTAAATCCCTCAGAATTGTCCAGGATCGCATTGCTGTTAGTAGAGAAGTCCATTATGTAAAGGTTAAATTTAGTGGTTGTGTTTAAATTATGTGAAATTATGTGTTCATCAATATTATATTTTGAGTCAGTAATTTATTCACAAATAGAGAGGAAATAATGAAGAAGAGAAACGTGAGGGGGATAGCTTTCAAGCAGCCTAAAAGCTCTCAACCAGAAAGGCTGGTAATGAGTTGCTAACTTGTATAAATAACCACTCCTCCTGGACTCATACAGCCTCCTCCAAGATGGTAGCTAGTCTCTTAGGAAACTGAGAAAATAGTCAGTCTTTCACTCACTCAAAGTAGTCCAGGAGTCAGTCTAAACTGTAGCCAAGCTCCAAGCCCACCGATATGAAGTCTCCAGCAAGTTCCGTCGAAAATTCTGCCAGTTAGAAGACTATCTCTAGAAGACAATCTCTTCAGATAATCTTCTCAAAGACCATCTCCCCAGACTGAGTTCAGGGCTTGCTTTTATGGTGGCTTCTTGTCTTCTCCCCTCTTCACAGGGGCCAATCACAGTTTCCAAATTGTCTAGCACTGCCCAGGGGCAGTGCCTGTGGGATTGACTTCTCACCTCTAAAGGTGTTAACTCTCCTCCAAACATGTTTCTGAATTGTCACCCAGTTTGGATTCACACATTTCTGAGTTATTACCCAGTTTATCATGTGGGTTGCAGATCTCCCCCCACTTAAGGTTAAGTAGAGGTGTCTTCCTTTTGGAGGTGTAAACTCCTGTAGTAAGAGTTTGTGGACTTCCCTTACTTTATAGGTGCATTCACTTTTGTTGATTAATTCAAAAGTAGACAAAGGAGAGTTAATCCTGTCCTCCCAATCTAGCGAAGTACTAAGTAGGGGTACTTAAGTTATTGTTAACCAAAGTTTTAACTCCAACTAGGCAAAGAGAATAAAGGATTCCCTTTTCATAAGTGTAAACTCAGAATAGACAAAGAGAACCAAGAATTTCCTTTCACAATTACATTCAATTGTGCCATAATGTATCAGTCTCTGTGTACAATTTTCTCCTGGTTCTGCTCCTTTCACTCTACATCAATTCCTGGTGATATGTCCAGTTCACCTGGAATTCCTCCAGTTCATTATTCCTTTCAGCACAATAATATATATATATATATTTTTTTTAAACCCTCAACTTCCATCTTGGAGTCAATACTGTGTATTGGCTCCTAAGCAGAAGAAGAGTGGTAAGGGTAGGTAATGGGGGTCAAGTGACTTGCCCAGAGTCACACAGCTGGGAAGTGTCTGAGGTCATATAGCACAATAATATTTAATCATAAACATATATCACAATTTGTTCAGCCGTTCCCCAATTGATGGGCACCCCCTCATTTTCCAATTTTTTGCCACCACAAAAAGCGTGGCTATAAGTATTTTTGTATGTCTTTTTCCTTATTATCTCTTTGGGGTACAAACCCAGCAGTGGTGTGGATGGATTAAAGGGCAGACAGTCTTTTAAAGCCCTTTGTGCATAGTTCCAAATTGCCCTCCAGAATGGTTGGACCAAATTCTGTAATGAACAAAGTAGGTCAACTGGGGCCTTAAGCTGGTAATCAGGCTAGCAGGAGGATGGTGCTGGTTGTTAGGACGGAGTGAGCAACCTCAGTTGGGCTTGTAACTTGTTTATGGAAGTACAAGGATCCAAAACCTGAGAACTGAGTGCCCTGTGAAACCTTACTGCTTGCCACCAGGCTCCTATTGATTAATGGCAGGCTGGTAGGAAGTGGATGTAGAACTTCCTGCCCCTCAGCAATGGAGCTAGTTCCAGCCCAAACTGCTCAGAATCCCTGCCTGTTGCCTGTCCTCCTAGCCTTTGATGGCAGGGAAATAACTATAGGATTCACTGGTTAAGGCTGTGGGGTTTGTTGGTAACAGGATAAGGAACATGGCTATGGAAAGAGGGTTAGGAAATACTAAGATCTGTTGTTAAGGATTATCTGACTAAAGCTGGTAGAAGGTTCTTGGAAGTCTAGGCTGACCGAGGGCAGGCAGCCCTTGGCCAGAGTGAATCAGTCTCTGGTTAGGAAATTGAGTTGATCTATTGGCTATTCTTGTAGATGTTGATAAATAATATTATGTTGCTATAGAAGAATAGCTATGCATGTTCTCACTCCCACCACCCTTTACTCCCACCTCCCTGGTCCAGGGGAAGGGTAGATGAGTGGTCAGGATGAAGTCAGGTCAGGAAAAGAACCCAGCCCTGGGCTTTTTATACTCTCAGCTCAACTGCCAGTTGGTATCTGCCTGGTGGCTCATGCCCCCTTCAACATTCCATCTAGAGCAACTGACAGATTTGCCCTAAGCCAACATGGCAATGTTAAAATCCTATATTACAATTCACAACTCCACTAGTAGTGTATTAGTATCCCAATTTTGCCACATCTCCTCCAACATTTATCACTTTCCTTTGCTGACATATTGGCCAGTCTGTTAGGTGTAAGGTGATATCTCAGAGTTGTTTTAATTTGCATTTCTCTAATCAGGAGGGATTTAGAACACTTTTTCATGTGCTTATTGATAATTTTGATTTCATCATGTGAAAACTGCCAATTCATGTCTCTTGACTATTTGTGATTGGGGAGATACTTAAGATTTAATCATGGGTACTTCAGGGTTTAAGACCATTGTCCCAGGCTAATTCCCAAAACAAACTCCAAAAGACCCAACCCAAATTTTTCCTGCTTAAAGGAGGGGGCAGGGTAACCTTGTAAAAGAAATGGATGGTGGGGCAGAAACCAGCTTTTAGGGTTTAATAACTCCTAATAACTTGAGAATAATACACTAAATTCTCATTCCACACAAAAGGGAGCTCTTTATTTAGGGGAAAAAAAACTTCTTTGGTATATAGCCCAAATAGTAGTATTATTGAGTCAAAGGGTATGCAGTTTGATACTCTTTTCTATATAGTTCCAATTTGCTTTACAGAATGGTTGGATCAATTCAGCGATCCACTTACAACTCATTAATGTATTTGTTTTCTCACAGTGTCTCCCTCATTCATTATTTTTTCCATCATCCAGTATTATAATCAAGGTCATTTCCTCCAAGTGGGGAATAAGAGATGGAGATGCTATAACAGGAATTAAATTTCAGGACATGGAATTCCAGTCAGTCTAAGGAACAAAGATTTGGTCTGGAAAGCCCCCTCATCTCATATTGTCAATTTGGACGTAGAGACACCCTAAAAATCCCATCAGACTCCTTTTTGGGCTCTGTCCTTAATGTAACCCCAAAGATTCTACTGTTCTCATCCAATAAGAGGAGAAGTGAGATAGCCAACTACTTTGTGTAAAGTTTAAATTTAATGGTTAGACTTGAAATTTTATGAAATAACATGGTCACCAAAATTATTATATCTCAAGTCAGAAGTTTATTTACCAAAATAGAGGGAAACAATAAAGTAGAGAAATGTGAAAGAGTTAGAGAAAATACCTATAATATTAGTCCTCAGCTAGGAGGGGCAGTGATAAATAGCCACCTTGGTCTCCTCCAAGGTAGAAACTAGTCTCTCCAGAAACTAGAAAAGGAATCAGCCCTTTTCACTCACCCATGAAGCAGTCCAGGAGTCTGAACCAGGTTGAAACCAAGATCCAAGCCGAAGTCTCCAGCAAAGCTCCCTCGAAGACTATCTTCAGAAGACAACCCCCAGAAGACAATCTCCACAAGACTGACTACACCAGACTGCCTCCACAACACCAGCCCCAAGCCAAAGGATTCCATGGTTTTTATGGTGACCTTTTGTCCCATCCCCTTTTCACACGGGCCAATCACAGTTTCCAAATTGTCTAGCACTGCTCATGGGCAGGGTTTGTGAGCCTGGCACTCCATCTCTAAAAGGTTTGCTATCCCTGGCCTAGGTTCTTAGAGTGCAGTAATTGCTTTTGTAGAATTAAGCCTTAGATTTGGTTAGGCTTAAGCTAATCATCAGACACTCACTCACATAGAAAGGCAACTAGATGACAGTGCATAGAGAATTGGGCCTGGTGTCAGGAGGTCCTGAGTTCAAATTTGACCTCAGATAATTCTTCACGGTGTGACCCTGGTAGACAAATCACTTAGCTCTAAGATGGAAGGTAAGAGCTTAAAAAAAAAAAAAGATACTAAGGAGGGGAGTCAAGGAAGAAAGCACATAGGTTTTTGTTTGTTTTTACTGTTCTTTTTTAAAACCCTTGGTTCCAAGGCAGAAGAGTGGTAAGGTCTAGGCAATGGGGGTTAAGTAACTTGCACAACTAGGAAGTGTCTGAGGCTGGATTTGAACCCAGGATCTCCCATCTCTGGGCCTGTTTTTTAATCCACTGAACCAGCTAGCAGTCCCCCAAGAAAGCACATAGTTTACCCAGTTCTCTGTGCCCTTTCAGAGATGAGGCACCTTATAGACGTTCTTTAGTGGTTCTCCCATCAGAACCACAGAGAGAAAGAGCAAGAGAGTACCTTGTAGCTTGGAAGTCAGAAACTTGATCCTTGCTTCCATATATCATACATCCCAAGGGGAGTTATATATCCTCTCCTGAACTGGAGACCCTAGGGAGGTTTAAATTGTAAAGTCACTCTCCTTATGCCACCTCTCATTTAATGAACATCACCCAGGCAGTCTTTTCTAACTTTATTTCTTTTTTTTTTAGCCCTCACCTTCCATCTTGGAATCAATACTGTGTATTGGTTCCAAGGAGAAGAGTGGTAAGGGCTAGGCAATGGGGATCGAGTGACTTGCCCAGGGTCACACAGCTAGGAAGTGTCCGAGGCCAGATTTGAACCCAGGACCTCCCATCTCTAGGCCTGGCTTTCAATACACTGAGCCACCCAGATGCCCCCTCTAACTTTATTTCAAAGGAGAGAAAACCAAAGATTTTGGCATCTTATATAATAGTCAAAAGATTCTTCAGAAAATGAACAGACACTATTCTAAAACATAAACATAAATTCTCTAATCACACAACCCTCACGTTCATTTCAATTATTCTATTTTTAAGATAATAATAATACAGGTGGTATTTTTTAAAAGTAGGTATCCTAAGGAATAGCAAAGAATCTACTTACTTCCCCTGGCCCCTCCCCCGCCAAAATCACATTTACAGAAAAACAACTATAAAAAATGAGGGAGATTCATTCAGAAAGGAGTCATTCCTTTTCAAATCACCGGAATCCATTTCTCTCAAACAGGCCTCTTCTCTTTATGAGTCCAAGTGAAAACATTCCATGGGCATTGGGAGCTACTAATTGGAGTCAGCTCAAATTGTTCATGTTGGAGTTAGCTGAGAAGAAAGTGGACCCGCCCCCTGCAGGGTCCACAGCATCCTGTCTAGAGTCAAAGGGCATGGTTGGTTGAGAAATGAAGGGAGTAAGTCCAGGATCCAGGGCATTCATGCTAAAGGGCAGAAGGGTGCTGCTGCCATGAATGGAGTCACAGGAATAGTACACTGACTCCTGGGAAGCCAGGGGAAAGAACCCGGGAGTCAGGAGCATTTCATCCATGACTTGACCAGCGCCATCTCCTAGTCCTGCTGTGTAATCACTAGAAGCATTTTCAGGGGAGATTGTAGTAGCGCAGAATTCTAAAGATGCCAGGGGCCTGGAAGAAAGAGAGGAGAAAAAAGCCAACATAATTAATAGTAATACATTGTTTTAGGATTGTACTTCAGATGTCCAGATCTGCTACAAGAATATCTAGCAGGTTGTTTTCCTTCTACCTCAGCTCACAAGGCTCTGGGAGAAAGTAGAGAAGAGTGGACTGGCAGAGGCTAAGCCTGCTCCACTCAGAATACTGATACACAAAGAAGGGGAAACAGTCAAAAGGAACTGAGCCCCTCCATTTCTTCTTTAGCTAAACTTTCTCCAGGAAAAGCAAATGGGAACTAATGAATGTAGAGCAATCTTCTTTTTAGAAACTTAGAGCTACTTTCTGTGAAGACCAAAGCCCTGAACTTTGTCTTTTTTCTCCCTGAGGTACTGAGTGTTTTTGCACAAGTTATCTCAGTTTTCTTTCTGGACCTAGTAGCTAGGACATCTTACCAAACTCCCCAGCTTTTCCTATCCCATGTCCTCTACATTATCTAGATCAAGAGGGATTCGCTCAGATTTCAAGGGATCCCTGAACTTGTATTCTTAAAATTGAACAGATCTATCAAGGGAGTTATCAAGTCTCAGCTTTCTCTAAGATTAGACAACAGGTTCATTTGGCACTGGGCTAAGAGGAAAAGATGGACAGGCTCAGGAAGAGAAAGGTCTGAGACTTGAGAAAGAAAAAAAACCCTAAGAGAGTGAAAATGGAATGGGAAGGATGCAAGGTGGAAAGGAACAAAAGGGAAGAAAAGACAGGAAAGGAGAAGAGATGAAAGGTAAAGGGCATGTTCGAATGGACTGCCTACCAAAGAAGGATATGCAAACCTAAGAACCAAGAAGAAAACATCACTAGGCTCATTCATCAGCCTCCTTCCATGTATCCTTACCTGGTGTCTTGTTTTCTGTGCTTCCTTCCTGAGCACATTTCATCCCCTGAGTGATCAGAAGATAAACATCTCTTCTTTGGACCTTCTATACCAGAGTCATTAGAACCCGATGTCAGGGAATAGATCCAGGGTTCCTTTTCAAGTTGATTCACTTCCTCAGCCTTTGTGACAGTGTCCCTGGGCACTGGGGATATTGACTGAAACCATCCCCCATTGTTCTCGTTGGAATTAAGCAAGGAAGAAAGGAGCCAGTCCCCTTGAGGGACCACAGCATTCTCTTTAGGGCTATGATAGTTAGTGGGTGAAGAAGTAAAGGGCAGAAATCCATGCTGCATTTCATACATGCCCAAAGACAGGAGGTTGTTGTTGCTGCTGCTGCTGCTGCTGCTGCTGCTACTGTTGGGAGTAGAGTCATAAGAATAGTCTAAGAGTGGCTGAGAAGCCTGAACCCAAAGCCCAGGATTCAGTGGTGCCTCTTCCTTGGCTTGACAAGCATCCTTTCCTGGTTCCAGTAGGTACCCACCATTATCAGTTTTAGGGGATGATGTAGTCATGGCAGCAGATTCTATGGATGCAAAGCACCTTGAAGAAAAAGGAGATGAAAGGAAAAATAGAGTCAAAAAAATAAAATCCATTCTTTCATTATTTGTATCCCACCACCCAGAGATAGCTTCCAAGTTTCAGACCTGCTTCTTATTCAACCAGTTTCTGCCCTCTCTGCCCACAGCGTCAGCACACAGAGTATGAGGAGAAGTTAGAAAACAAGAGGGGACTGGGTGGGTGGGAACCTGAGTGGGCACCAAGAGGAATCCTTGGAATCTGGTGGACAAAGAAGGGAAGAAATAAAAAAGGAGCCAGGACTCTCCACTACTTACATTTTCACACTTCCTTCAGGATAGTAACTTTCTCTAAATCCTTTGGCAAAGGGATTGTGACTAATTTTCAGTTCAGAAATCTAGAGAAAAAGGTAAAAGAAGTCAGAAAGTGTAGACCATTCTTTTCTTTGGAAACCTCAAACTGCCCACTGGAAAGGCCAAAGACTTGACCTTTATGTTAGCTCTACTACTTTGGGAGATCTTGGGGAAGATACTCACCATCTTCATCTGTGAAATGGGGGAAAGAGAATACTTTGACCATTTCAAGTCTTCCATATGGATAGACTCAGCTATGTCTTCTTGCCCTTGGCCCTGACTCTGCTTACCTTTGCCCCAGTATTTGCATAAACCAAGGGTTCTTTAAGTGGATTTTAGAGGGTCTGCAGACTTGGATGGAAACCAAATTCCAACTTTATTTTCTACTTTCCAAATAAATTGAGCTTTTCCTTTGATTAGGAATTTGAAAAGTCATTGCTCTGAGGATCCTTTACTAGTCTTCCTAAATTGTTGATGACACAAATAGGTTAAGAACTCATCTTCTGGAATGAAACATTCCTTGGACAAAGCTCCTTTATATTTTGTTCTTGCTCCTAGTGGAGTATAAACTTCTTGGAAGGGAGGATTGGGCAGGAACTCTCTAACTTTTCTCTTTGTATTTCCAGAACCCAGCCTGTGGCATGTGATTGTTGACTGATCATTTCCCTCTATGCTTTCCCTATCTCTAGCCCAAGCGGTATGTTCCAGTAAGGGTGATTCTCACCTTATTATTTTGATATGCAGTTACAGCAATGAATTCTGTTTCTTGGAAAGTGAAATTGTGGGTGAGAGATTTTTCTCCATCATCCCTCACCTCTTCAATACCAAGCCTCGGTTGGTATTTGTGGAAAGACTGCAATAAGATCATCTGTAACAGAAGTCAGAAAGTATGAGGTGAGATGGACATCTCTTCTTTCTCTGTCTACCTGGGTCTTTACTAGGTCAGGTGTCATGTATCATGTGTCATCTGAAATCTCCTTCCCTTAGGCTCCATAGAAAAGAAGAGGATGCTTCTCCCGTTCTTGCAAGTGTGGGCAATGGAAATATCATGTTACCTTAGTGGCCTGCTCTAAGATCTCACTCTCTGCCCTCCCTTCCATGAGAAAGTTCTTTTATATGTCCAGCTTTAGTCTGCTTTCCTCTTCTTTCATGCAGGGCTTATGGGGTGAATAAAATGAGAATCTTACCTGGTTCCCTTTTTGGGAAAATGCTTTGTTGTTTGTCATTTTGAGTTTTTCAAATTTGATCTCTTGGCCCATCCAATGGGCTCCTGTGTTGGGGGAGTCTGGATGTATACATAGCTGACTCTCTGTAGAAAAACAGGCTTTATGAATATTTTTGTGCAACTAAAATGTTTTATGATTTTATTGACTTCTTGGGGATGTGCCAAGCAGAAATCTCTCCAGGTCAAAAAGCATGCATTGTTGCATAATTTGTTGTGTAATGCCAAAAACTCATTCACAGGTTCGCCAACAGGGCATTGATGTAACTATTTTCTTAGAGTCTACCTAACATTTTCTCTTGACCTTTTTCTCCTTGCCTTTGCTCCTCTGATGACTAAGAGGCAGAATCTCAAAACTGCTGGAATTTCAATAATTTTTGTGATTCAGAGCATTTCTCCCCACATGGTTCCAGGTTCCCCAGAGACCTGCCTATTCATATACTTAAAACATTTATCAATGTACAATACATAAAAACATTTATTTGTTGTTCAGTCATGTCCAATTCTTTGTGACTCTGTTTGGGGCTTTCTTGGCAAAGATACTGGAATGGCTTGCCCTTTCCTTCTCCAGCTCATTTTAAAGGACAAACAGTATTAAGTGATTTGCCCAGAATCACACAGCTAAAAAGTGTCTGGGGCTAGATTTGAATTCAGGAAGATGAGGTGTTTTTTTTTTATTCCAGGCCTGGCACTCTATCTACTGTCACCTAATTGCCCTAAAAAATTTTATGGGAATTCTTTTTGTAGGGGCAAAAAAGCTAGAGAGTGAAAGAATATCCATCCATTTATTAAGGAATTGCAGAATCATTGGGATATATCACTGGTGGAATGCCATTGCATTGTCTGAAATGATCCAAAGATGATTTAAAAGAGCCATGGAAATATACTTGCTGTTACAGAGTCAAATTAGCAGAAGTAGAGGAATGATTCACATGTTATTGCTGGGTCTAGGAGTACACAACACACAGTTTTATAACTCTTTGGGTATAATTCAATTTACTCTCCAAAATGATTTGATCAACTCAGTTCCACCAACAGTATATCAGTGTCCCTTTTTTTCTATATCTACTCCAACATTTGTCATTTTTGCCCTTTTCTCACGTTAGCCAATCTTATATAAAGCAATAAAAAAAATTGCTTTTTAAATTTGCATTTCTCTAATCAATAGTGATTTAGAGCATTTCCCTCTAAACCTATACATGGCTTTGATTTCTCCAACCCAAAACTGTCTATTTATCTTTTGCTCGTTTATCAACTATCAATTCGACAAAGTTCTCAATATATTTTAAGATAGACCTCTTTCCAAGAAATTGTCTATAATATAAAAATTTCCACTTTCCTAGGCTATGTTAGTTTTATTTGTACAGAAACATTTTAATTTAATGTAATCAAAATTATCCATTTTACATCTCAGAATGTTCTCCACTTCTTATTTACTCATAAATTCCTCTTTTATCCATATTCCCTGTTCTTCTGATTTGCTTATGATATCTCCTTTTATGTCTCGGTCATTTATTCATTTTGATCTTACCTTAGTGAATGGTGTAAGATACTGATCTATATCAAATATCTGCCAAACTGCTTTCCAATCGTCCCAGAAATTTCTTATCAAATACTGAATTCTTATCCCCCAAACTTGGATCTATGCTTTCGTCAAATATAGGATCACTATAATATTTTATTATGGTTTGCTGTATGTCTGTTCTGTTCCACTGATCTACTTTTCTATTTTCTAGCCAGTACCAGATAGCTTTGATAATTACTGCTGTGTTATTTAGAATTTCTGGGGTTCTATTTAGAAGTATTAAGCCTCAAGATATGTAGATATATGACAAATTTCCTGTGGACATGTGGGGGACTTTGAGACTACATTTTCCATGATCCAATGGGTTCCCGGTTTCTGACATAATGATGTCAAACAATGGGAACCAATGTAGAGTGTGACTTAAATTAGGGGTGGAGCTTGGGCTTGGTCTCTTTTGTTATGAGGCAGCCAGGTGGAGGGAAAAAAATGCCGGGAGGTTTAAAATGGCTTTTATCAGGCACATGGTCTTATATATTTTATCAACATGGCCATGGTAATTAAAATATTACTTTACCTCATAATATCAGCCTTTATCATTTTTTATCATTACACTGCTTAAGAGTACAATTTAAAATCTGGTACTGCCCCTTTGATCCAGTAATACCATTACTGGGTCATAGCCTAAAGAGATAAGAAAAAAATGGGAAAAGACCCACTTATACAAAACTATTTCTAGTCCAATTTCTTTGAAGAGTGAATCCATGCTGGCTCCTAATAGTCATCTTTTCTTTTATTAAGTGGTTCATCATGCCTGCCAGCAAGGGGGTGGTGTGGAGGGAGAGAGGGAGATAAGTTCAATCATATAACTTAGGAAAAAACTTGTGTGGAAATTTATTACATGTAATTGGTATATATATAATTTAAAAAGGAAAAAAAATTTAAAAAAAAAATCTGGTACTGCCAGACCTCCTTCCTTTTCTTAATCTTTGGTTCTGCCAAATGAATTTTGTTATTGTTTTTCTTAGCTCACTGTAATTTTTTTTTTTTTATGAAGGAGAAATCATGAAGCACAACACAGGTAAAGAAAGGGTTGATTGGGTTTGCTAAGCTCTCACAAATGAGCACCCCAATATCATACTGAAAAAGAAAATATCCTATTGGCTGACTCCATCCCACACACACTATGCCCACCCAGTAAATCCTTCCCTACCTGGTATATTTTTCTCAGACTTTTCACACCGACACCATTCTCTACCATGAAACCGCCAGTAGTGGTCATCAACTGGTACTATTTCCAGAAATACCCGGTAATAGACATTTGGATCCATCCCATAGATTTTGAAAGCCAGGAAGGGGAACATCCGCCTGCAAAGAAAGGAGCAAAGAGAAAAAACTCGATTACTGAATCTACCTACCATCAAGCTTATAGGGTAATTAGGGTCAAACAGATTTCTGTCCTAGGTACAAACATAAAATATTTATTTATTAAAAAAAAAAATATATATATATATACATGTATATATATTTTTTAATCTCCAGCATTGCCCTTGGTGCGAGAAACCTTAGTTGTGTGAATTCATGCCTTGCCCTGCATTGAATCATCTTATCTATACTTATCGAGGATTTAGGGAATTCTAGTTTCCAAGAGGAAATGACCTAAAGAACTCCTGTACAAATCGCCCAATAGTCAAGGGCACCATATTGTCACAAATCATTGCTTAGAAAAAACATCCATTGGCTGCCTCCTGGATGTCAACACGTTCCTGGAAACCGGAGGGGGCAGGGAGGGGGTGATACTACAAGGAGAAGCAAACACTTTTTCTGGTGAATTTGAGAAAAGCTTAAGGAAAGGAGACAAGTCGTGGTTCCCGAGAATTTGGAGAATCTAAGGGTCAAGGCTGCACAGCCGCTCATTTACCTGCCGGGTTTGGAAAGGATCATTTCGGTCTGCTCTCTGTAAAACATGAGCCACAAGGAATGGTTATGGAGGACTACTTTCAGATTTCCTGAGATAGCCACGTTGCTGAGAATATTCTCCTCCATGTCGTTGCAGCCCTGGGCTAAAACGAAGTTGGTGGGAAACTGTGCGATCCTTGGAATCCGCTGACTGGAGGGCTATTTCTTTCTTTACTCTTCGGCAGAAGTGAATCTCCTAAACTAAATGACTTTCCAAGACTCAGGCCTTCTTTTATAGCCCCTCCTTTGCCACACCCACCCATCTTGGTGGTCTTTGATTCACACTTTCTTCTTAGAAAGTGTCAACTATTACAGTTCTCTTTCCTGCCTTTCTAGCAGCATTGTCTTACCTCAAATTGCTTAATAATTGGTATCTTTATCCCGATCTTAATGAAAAGAAAGGCTTCTAAAGTTTTCTCCATGATAAATAATGTTTGCTATGGTTTTTAACCTGCTTCTCTTGACACAACTCAAAGCCTCAATCCCTAAATCCTACTCAATATTTTCTTCATACTTTGCTTGGATAAGGAAGGTAAGACTACACTTCCCATGAGACTTCTCTGTTAGAGTTCATAACATTTACTTTTTTTTTTTTAAACTTCTTACCTTCCATCTTAGAATCAATGCTATATTTTGATTCCAAAGCAGAAAAGTGATAAGGGCTAGGCAATGGGGGTTAAGTGACTTGCCCAAGGTCACAGTTAGGAGGTATCTGAGGCCATATTTGACCCAGGACTTGGTACTCAAATCATTGAGCAACTTAGCTGAGGCCACATTTACTCTTGAGTCTTTCAGCAGGTAGAGCCTTTCAAAGGAATTTTTTTAAAGAACAATCTTGTTTAGAATAAGACAGAATTTTAGAGACTATCAATTATAAATTGAGTATTTTATTTTCTCCAGTTTTAATTAATATTCAGTTCAACTTCTCTCCTTCATCAAGAAACTAAGACAATCAAAAGTCCTTACTTCCATAGTTTACGCAAAGCAAAACAAATTCCCTTCTTTGTCTTGTCAAGCAATGTGCCTCAGTTTACACTACTTAGTTTCCATTCTTGGCCACCACAAAAAGAGCTGCTAGAAACACTGTTATACAGAATCCTTTCATTCTTTTTGATGTATAGTACCATTGAATCAAAGTGTGTACACAGTTTTCCATATAGTTCCAATTTGCTTTTCCTACTGCTTGGACTTGTTCAGAGGTCCACCTACATAGCATTATGGGCTTGATTTTACACAGTGTTTCCCCAGTTTTTCATTTTCTCCAGCATCTGGGCATACATTCCATTTCAGTGCCTCTTGCATAGGTGAGATAGGGATTTTGTTGTTTTTAGTAGCCCTGCCTCTTTGTGACTCCTTGTTGGTGTTTACTTGGTAAAGATACTGGGGTTATTTGCCATTTCCTTTTCCATCTCAGTTTACAGATGAGGAAACTAAGGCAAACAGGGTTAAGCGACTTGCACAAGATCACACAGCTAATTAAGTGTCAAAGGTTGGATTTGAATTTTTTTCTTCCCAACTCCGGCCCCGACATTCCACCCGCTGCGCCACCTAGCTGCCCCAACGGTGAATTAAAGAGTGGGACATTTTAAAGAGGCAACTATTGAGATCGAGACGGAATTCCAGTCAGTCTGAAAAGCTTTGGGAAGGTTTTGGGAAGTGATGCTGCCAACGCAAGGGTAAAGGAAGCTTGAATTCCTAGGGGCTCTATCCTTCCTGCAGCCCAGAAGACTCCTTCCCTCCTCCCCCCCCCCAAGCCCAGTCAGAACCGCAGCGAGAGAAACCGCCATCTATCTCATTTCCCCCTTTCCTTCCTGCCCACAACGACCGAGGGCAAAGGCATTTTTTGCGACAGACGACCTGCCATCTGAGGTTACTACCATTGGCAGACAGGCAGGCAGGCAGACACTTTGATAGATGGAGAGTAGGCA
Source organism: Gracilinanus agilis (assembly GCF_016433145.1). Lineage (NCBI taxonomy): Eukaryota > Metazoa > Chordata > Mammalia > Didelphimorphia > Didelphidae > Gracilinanus > Gracilinanus agilis. The sequence continues at coordinate 195,634,669 of NC_058133.1, forward strand.
GGAAGCTTCCAGAGCTCACACGCTCTCCCTCTGACCACCACGTAGTTGCCCGGGAGTCTAGAAGACCCGCTCTGAAGCAATGCTGGTGGATCAGAATCCTTCCTCGCTTGGTGACCTGAGAGAGGTGCAGGACTGCTCTTTGTTTCTTCCTTTCTTTTCTTTCCTTCCTTCCTTCCTTCTCTCTCTCTCTCTCTCTCTCTCTCTCTCTCTCTCTCTCTCTCTCTTTCTCTCTCTCTCTCTGTCCCTTATCTTCTGTCTTAGAACCAATACTGTGTATTGGTTTCAAAGCAGAAGAGTGATAATGGCTAGGCAATGGGGGTTAAGGGATTTGCTCAAGGTCACACAGTTAGGGTCTGAAGTCAAATTTGAACCCAGGACCTCCTGTCTCTAAGCCTGAATCTCAATTTCTAGCTGCCTTCATGTACTGCTGCTTCTACTACCACTAGATTCAGACCTGACTATGCCCAGGAGGATCTGATAGGGACTGCAAAAGCAGTTGCTACAGGGCAAAGGATGCCCATATCCAAGAGTTGCAATGGAGCCAGCAGGCATCCAGTCAGTGGCCAAGCCGGACTGCTTCTACATTTCTTAACTCGGCTCCAGCTCCAGCCTGGGGAACCCCTGAACCCCAGAGGTGTCCAGGAGCTTTACTATTGCTTCTCACTTAAGTATTTTGCTCAACTTGCCTAGAAGTTGTAGTTAGTTGGTGGGAATTGCTTTTTAGAGCCAGTTGTTTTGGGGAGTATGTAGGCTCTCATGAACTTATTGGTTTTTTTACTAAACAATGGTTCATAACAATTTTGTACCAAAGCCTGTTTGACCATTGTGTGGTGATGATTTGGTCCATTTCCTCTGGGAAATTAGAATTCATTGGACAAATGTCTAAAATGATTCACTGCTGGTAGGGTTCCGTGTTCACACATTTTTTAAAAAAGCCTTTACCTTCAGTCTTAGTAAGTATTGGTTCCAAAGCAGAAGAGTTGGGGTCAAATGACTTGCCCAAAGTCACACATCTAGGGTGTTCACACATCTTAAGTTCCAATTCTGTAGTTGTACAGGTGTGAGAAGGTCACAGCTCTGACACAGATGGGATCTGAAGTAATGAATTTTCTTTTTCCTTTTTTAAAATATATTTTATTTCCCCCAATTACATGGAAAAACAATTTTAACCAATTATTTTCTAAAGTTTTGTTTCAAATTCTCCTTCTCTCTCCACTCCCCTTCCCTGAAACAGTAAACAATTTAATCTAGGTTATATAGGTGGGATCATGCAAAATATATTTCTATTTTGGTCATATTGTTGTGGAAGAATACTCATTAAAAACATGAGTAAATTGAAAATAGTAGACTCCAACAATTCTTTCTATGGAGGTGGATATCATTTTTCATCATGAGTCCTTTGGAATTGTCTTGGATCATTGTATTGCTGAGAATAACTAAATTGATCATGGTACAATATTACTGTTGCTATGTATTGTGTTCTGGTTCTGCTCACTTCACTTTGTTTCAGTTCATAGAAGTCTTTTCAGGTTTTTCTGATATTGTCTTGCTTGCCATTTCTTATAGTACAATATTCCATTACAATCATATACTATAAGTCTTGTAGTCATTCCCCAATTGATGGACACCTCCTAGAAGCAATGCATTTTCCCTCTCCCTAGAAAGTTGTTCATCTTTATAAAGAGGAGATTAAAGGAGATGATTTCTCAAATCTCTTCTATTGCTCAGATTCTGTGGTCCTCCAGGGAGTTGAGTTGATAATTAATTTTGAAATTATGAAACTCAGCAGGCATGCTAGCATATCCTTGTTATCTCAAACATTCAAGCTAGCATATCCATGTTATCTCAAAGTTATTAGCACCACTTGGTGATCCGATGGTCTGACTGTGGGTTGTCTGGAACTTATCTGAAATTTACCTATTGTAAAAGAGTTCTCTTTTGAGTACTCACTTGTGAAAAGGAATTCCTTATTCTCTTTGCCTAGTTGTAGCTAATACTTTACGTACAAGCTTGAACTAGATGGAAGAGCTCAAAAATCACATTCACACCCTATTTAGTGCTAGGTGTGAAGCCAGCAAGATACTTGGAAAGCTCCGCCTTTTTTCTAACTCAAAGAGTCAGAAACTTGTGAATTCTTTTAAGAGTTCACACCTTCAGAAAATGTGAACCCTTTCAATGAATATTTACCTCTCCAGAAGGTGCTAACTGGTTTCCACAAACACTGCCCCCTAGGCAATGCTAGACTATTTGGAAGCTGTGACTGGCCCCTGTGAAGAGGGGAAGAGACAAGAAGCCACTATAAAAGTCCCTGAATTTTTGAGGCTGGGGAGTGAACTCCAAGAAGAGAGTCAACTCAAGTAAGGAAGCTGGCTTCAAGAAGAAAGTTGGCTCAAAGAAGAAAGTCAGCCTTAGGAGTCACCTTGAGCTCAAGTCATTGTCTTGACCTGCCTCTTGGAGGGAACTTGAGTGAATGGATAGCTGGCTTTCCCTTTCTGTCTTCTAGAGAGAGTTTAATTCCAGTTGAAGGTTAACAAGTCCTGGCTGAGCCAAGTACTGGAACATTAACGTCTTCTCCACCTTTTTGTATTCCTCTGCTTTCACTCTTTCAACCTCTTTTTTTAATAAAAGATTTATAATTTTCATATATTTAGCTAAACCATTAATTTTAACATTTACACTATGTAGGACCCAAAACTCTGACAGCACAGTTTAAATGTCTTCTGATTTCACACACTTTAAAAACAAACAAACAAAAAGCTCTTACTGTCTTAACAACAACTGTAAGACAAAAGGGCCAGGAGTAGGCAATAGGGGTTAGGTGACTTGCCCAGGGTAACACAGCTAGGAAGAGTTTATGGCCAAATCTGAACCCAGGACATCCCATCCCCAGACCTGGCTCTCTATCTAGTGAGCCTCCTAGCTGTCTCCAATTCCATACATATTCCCAGAATGTGAATTTTGGTTAATACATGATACAATGTGTGAATAACTCTCCTTTGATCTTCCAGAGGATTTGTTTGTGTGACATAGGTTTTCCCTTTGCAATCTTACTTTCTCCTATTGCTACTTCATACTGGCTACTTAAAAACTTACTCCACTGCTTAGAAGAGTGGGGTCAGGAGGACCAGAAACAAGATACAATTTTAACACAAGAGTTTAGTTTTCTCTAGGTAAAAGTGTTTGGTGAATTGAATAGAAGGTAATGCTTAATTGTTTGTGGGTAACTTTGTCTCCATGAAGGTTTGTTATGTTCATTACTGGTCTGTTTAAAAGAAAGTATATAAAGCTAAATTTGAATCTTTCCTCTGTCATAGAACCTCTATTACCCTAGGCAAATCAAAACCATTTTCATTCTCATAGCCACCTCTTCTTCATCTGCAAAATGCTGTGATGGTGAACCTATAGCACTTGTGCCAGAGATGGCACACAGAGACCTTGCTGTGGGTATACATGCTAAGGACCCAGTGCCCCTGTCCCTGCAGGGCAGAGTTCTCCGGAGCTCTGTTAAAAAATAAATTAAACTCTGGTCTTTAATTTCCATAGAGTTTATTAATATTTACTTGAATAAGAGAAGGCAGGAAGATATAGAGAAAAACCTATTTCTAACTAGCCATGTGAGTGCTTCTCCACATGGCTCTCTCAGCCAACTTTTTTTCACCATGCACTGGAGGGAATAGAGAGCCCCACTTCCTGGAACCCCACCCCCACATACACACACACCTTTTGTATCTTCTCCTTTACCCCCGGATCCTTTGGGGTCATGAGCCTAGGTCACTATCCTGTGACCCACTCTGGAGCATAGGGATGCAGGTCAGACTCAAAGAGGGTCTCTAAAGTCCTTTCAAGCTCTCAAATCCAACCCTCTTCCCATTATTCTAAGGAATTGACAGAGAGAAGAGAAGGAATTGTGGTTGATATGCTGCTGGAGGCAGAAATTAACCAGAGAGTCCTCATTGTCACTATTTCCAAAAGAAATATATGTTGTGGAACACTGGGGTAGAACTGTAATGATATCTCTGATCTGCAGAATGATAATAACAAGGGTCATATTTGGAGGCAATGGTGGTAGAAACACAATTCTCTAAAGATGAGGAGAGAGAGGAAGAGAGGGAGGGAGAAGGGGAAGGAGAGGAGGAGTGAGAGGGAGAAAGGGAAGAGAAGAAGATGGGGAGGTGAAGGAGAAGGAGTGGGAGTAGGGGGAAGGGGTAGAGGGAAAAGGGGAGGGAGAGAGAGGAAAAAAAAAAAGAGATCAACCCTGAATGAGACATACAACCTTGCAGTCCTGATTAATCCTAACAACTCCCTCCCCATCACATATACATAAGCTGAGCACACCCCATAGCCCCCTCATTTCCCCCAGGGCTCATTTTTTAAAACCAATTTACCATTGACCAGTAACTGTAGAAGTCTGCTACTCTTCGATTGCTATTTTGTTTGGTTTGGGTTGATCATTTCAGTCATGTCCAACTACTCTTTGTGACCCGATTTGGGGTTTTCCTAGCAAAAATACTGAAGCAGTTTGCTATTTCCTTCTCCAGGTTATTTGACAAAAGAGGAAATCAAGGCAAACATGATTGAGTGACTTGCCTAGGGTCACATGACTAATAAGATCTAAGTTCAGATTTGAACTCAGGGAAGATTAGTCTTCCTGACTTCAGGCTGGGCACCCTAACCACTGTGACACCTAGCTACACTGTATTTACACTTGTATATATGGTAGTACAAGTATGGTAGAAGAAAAGAATGGAAGGAGAATGTTTCTCATGGCCAAAGCTTCTGAAAATTGGTAGGGAAATTTGACTTAGCATTATAAAGGAACTTCTCTGAGGCCAAGTAGTCCAGCTTCCTTATCTTAAAGATGAGGAAATCAGAAACCAGTCATGTTAGGGGGTCTTGTTCAGTGTCACACAGTTTGGTGGTAAGTGGAAGAGCCAGAAAGAAGGCTCCAGATCCAGGAAATTAGACATGATGGATGGTGTCCTGTTTTTCTCCCACCTCCAATGGATAATAGCTCCTGAGGGAAGTTGATTGAACTGAATTTCTTCCATGACCTTTTGATCCTTCTTTTCCAATTGGTCCATTCTACTTTTCATGAGACTCTTTTCTTTATTGGATTTTTTTGCCTCTTTTTCCAGTAGGTCAATTCTGTTTTTTAAAACATTTTTTTCTTCATTGGAATTTTGTGCCTCTTTTCCCAGTTATTTTTCCTTTTTAAGCTGTTAATTTCTTTATGCATTGCTTTCATTTCTTTTCCCCATTTTTCTTCAACCTGTCTTATTTGATACTTAAATTCCTTTTTGGGTTCATCAAGAATTTGTGACCAATTCCTGCTGTTTTTTTTGTTGTTGTTTGTTTTACATGTGGTTGCTTGGATCTCACCATCTCCTGTTGGTTCTGTTCTTTGCTCTTTTTCCTCATAGAAATTTTTGAGGGTCAATTATTTTATTTTTTGCTCATTTTCCCAGCCATTTTTTATGCCTATGAACTAGGAATTCTATAAGCAGCTTGCTGATTCTGTTTCCCCTCTGATTTACTGGGTTTTGCCTTGAGGCTAAGTCTTAACTGCTGTCAGGGAAGGTTGAAAGGACCCAGTGCTGGGCTTCTGGACCTAACTTCAGGCTAATGCTAGGGCCTGGGACTTCAGTGGATGGGTGTGAGGTGCTCTTTTGTTGGTGTAACCTGTGTCCCAGGATCTCAAAGTTGATCTATGTCCAGGTTCTGAGTTTGGCACAGTAGGTAGTGGGGAGTTGGCCAGCACTCCTCTGTGTGAAGTTTTGCTTCCAGTTTCCCCTTATCACATGAAAATCTACTCTCTCTGCCTACCTTTCGAGTTGTATTCAGTAGAAGAGCCTCCTCACTCATCCTGCTTTGACTCTTGTACTTTAAAGGTGCCTTCTAAAGATTGGTTTGGAAGGACAGTCAGAGAGGTTTCAGGCTTTAGCTACTACTAAGCCACCATCTTGGCATTAACCCTGAGGGAAGAACTTTTATGGAAGAGTTTCATCCTCAGGAGGACAGAATCATAAGCTGCTATCTGTATCTACCTACCTTAACATCTGCATCTTCCCCAGAAATTCAGTAGGAATTGAATGTAGTATCTCTAAGTATAGTTCCAATATAAGGGACATCCAGACCTAAGATCTGATTGACAAAATGATCAGTTTGAATACTTGGAGGGGACCCAAACTTAGCACTGGATAGTCTTAAGCCAATCATCAGAAATTCACAAGTAACCCAGAATCTTTCTCACAACAGTTCCCCATGAGCCACCATGGTAAAACTTTATTCCCAATCCAAGAAGTTACCAAAAGGCCTATCTATAAAGCAATTAATACCTTTGTGTCATATATGGAATGAATCTAGTAATGAAAAGCCTAGTTGACAAGGGCCAGATGATAGAAGTTTCAATGCTGAGAAAGCAATCTGATGTATAAGGGTTTATGGAAATCGTCATTTTAAACAGGGCTATTGATATCTTTAAAGAACAAAAAAAGAGGAGGAAAAATCACTAAGTTTCAAACCTTTCTAAAAAGATAAGATGGAAGTACATTTCTTTTAGTTGAAAGAACTTTAATGCCTTTGTAAATTAGACATTGAATTTATGAACTGAATGGAAATATGCCGTGCATCAACAAAATTGTGATAGAAAGTCAATTTGAAGGCTTTTAAAAAATAAATACTCAAATATTCTGATAGATTTGTTGGCAGTTTGTAGCCTCCTATAAATAAGGTACATAGAAATAGCATATTCCCCTGTCATTTGCTTCCCTGAAGAGTGGCAGTTTTATTGTTTAAATGTAAGGTAAGAAGGTAATTCCACTGATCAGAGTATAAAGAGAACTGTAAACTTGTTTGAAAGCATTGTCAATGAAGTTTAAAATCAACTGGCAAAAATGGTTTTGCAATCTGTAAATTAATCTAATATTTAAAATCCCTCTACTTTTAATTTTTTATCTACCTTGGAAAGAGAGAGACTTGCTTAAAGCAGGAAGCAAATTGAGAACAAGTAAAATTTAATTAGGAAGAATGTTTGCTTTACTACTGTATTTTCTTCTGAGTGATTTTTTTTAAGTTAAAAAGGAATTTATTAATACACCAAGCAGCAGCCATTTATGAGTTAGTCACTGACCTGGGATTCAAACTTAGAGCTGCTTTTATAGGCAGGAGTAAACATCTTCCATATAAAGGCAAAGGTATTTTGATTGAATTATACAATCAAGAGAAGACAGGATTTGTGTCCTTTCAGCTCCACCTTAAGCATCCCCTACCCCTACCCCACCACCAACCCCCACCAAAGGAGGAGATGGGATTAGTGAACATGCAAGTGTCTTGTACTCATTATGAAGAGATTGGTTATTGGGAATAGAGCATATTTGGGCTGTGTTATAAGTTTCTTAACCCTTATTGATTATTGGTATAAGATGGTAATACTAATAATCATGTCCTTTGTGGACAGGCTTTTGGATCTGACTGCTTGAGAAAATGGCTTCTCAGATCAGCCTAAGAATTCCAGCTCAGCCAGTTGTATAAAAATATGTTTGTTTTTTTTATTATGGTTAAAAAAAAAAAAACAACTAAGGAAAGGGATAGTAAAAAGAAACTAGTGGAAAGAAATTCTTACTATATATAAGTCCCTAAGCTAAACCTTCTTATTCCAACCAACAAAATCTGATCCTCACAGATCTCCTTCTTCCACAACAGAGTTGAGGCTACTCTTTTTCTCTCTTCCTATTCTATCTAAATCCCTCAAAACCTTAAACTATCTATCCTATCTAAATTATACATAAGAGAAATAAATTAGGTCTCTCTCCTTGCTGTATAGATGACAAACAGCTTGAATTTCCACAGCCTTCTCCACTCGCCCAGAAAACCTTGCACTGGTGTTCACCAACAACCTCCTTCACTAGTCATATCTTGTAGATAAATATTTGATGTGAAAACACTGAGATTTTTCAAATCTCACAGAGCTGTTCTTTGGACCTCCTTTCAGGCAGGGTTAGCCCACAGAGTGCCAATTCAGTTGGTTAACTCTGGGAAAATTCTTTCTTACCTATGAATCCATCTGATATTCTATTCAGATTTTTTAAAGAGACCTAGCTTATAAATCCTCATGCATTTATCAATAACTTATGCTACTCGCTCTATTTCCTAATGAACTCTTACTTACTTAATTCTTAATTAACAAATATCCTACTATAGCTGTCCTCTCTTATACTACTGTCCTCCCCAAAGTCAAGCAAGATTAAAACATGGGGTCACTTTAGAATGACTCTACATTAGTGACTGATTTTACTTAATATTCCCCCTTTGGTGTTAAAACTTATTCATGGTGCCTTACCACAATCAGATCTTTATTGTCCCTTTATTCTCAAATGCATCATCCTCTGCTCCTTGGGCCAAATCAATTTAAGTTGGTGTCAATTCCTATAAACTAGGGGACTGAAATTTTACAACAGAAAACAAGTGTACCGTGAACATGAATGCTACAAAAATCATAATTCCATATTTCCTTCAATGTCATAAAAGTTAAACAAATTTAGTTAAGCAGAGATCTCATATATCCTTTCAGGAAACAAACCTTGCTAAATACATTCTAAGGTAAACTAACTCAGGTTACAGATTAAACAACTTAGAGACTCATCATGTGCTAATTTGAGAGGGGAGATTTACATGCAACCAAAGTCACCCAGAAAACTCAATAAATATAAACACCAATAAACATAAATAAGCAAAAAAAAAAAGCTGAAATAATACAGTTATGGTCATCAATAGTAGATAGCACCATCTCAAAACAGTTTAGTACAAACTCCTAAATCTGCTTTTCTGGTAATTAGTTGTTAAAAGCAAAATATGAGTTTGGCCATATAATTAATTTATTACAATTTATTGATAGGCAGAAAAGGGAAAGGTAGATGGGAGAAAGAGAGAGGGGTGGGGCGTGGGGATAGAGAGAGAGAGACAGAGACACAACCAGACAGGGAAACAAGAAAAGAACTGAACCTCGACTAGAAGTGAAATTCCGGGGCGTGGCTTCTTCATAGGTGGTGAGGCAGCTGTCCAAAACAAGAAGGTCAATTTAGTCTGGAAAATTAAGTAGTCACTTCGGAAAGAGACCTGCCCTGGCAATATGAGGGGAGAGGACTCCCGAAGTCCTAACTGTCCCTCCTCTCCATGCAGTTCGGAGGACTCCTCCACACTCGGAGGAGCAGCAAGAGAAACAGTCGTCCACCTCGCTCTTCATTCCCCACAAATCTCGGGCAGGGGGTTCACTGAGACCTTCGATCGGTTATCCAAGGCTACAGTCATTGGTAAGCAGGTGTCCTGACCGTCGCTCTTCCTCCCCACCTCCAACCCAGATGGGTTCCGAGAACGTATCTGAATCTGTATAGATGGGCACCGACCGTCACCTGCGTAAGGAAGAAGGGTGAGTGAGGAGCAGGGCCATCCCGCGCCTCTTGTTCTTCCAGCCAACACCAGCCTTCTAGCTCAGTCTGCGGGCAAGACCAAAGCTCAGAAACAAATTTTTCAATCTGGGGGCAGGGGGAAGTTAGGAACATTGTCCAAGAGGAAAGACCCAGTAAACAGGGTAAAACACTTCTCCACCTGTCCCTCCCTCCATCCCGAGGACTACTTGGAAAGCCCCGAGCCCTGTTCTCTCACCTCCTTGGGTGAGGCAGCCGGCTATCTCGGCACTGGAGACGCTGTGGGCCAGAGAGGTCCCCAACTCTTCCCCAGGGCTGGGGCCAATATGGCCAGCTCCTGCAGCCGATCACTTTCTCTGGAAAATTCAGAATGGTCCTCTGCAGCCATTCCTTATGGCTCAAGTTTTATAAGGAGGAGAAGAAACAATCGTGACCAAAAAAGGCCAGTATGTGAGAGGCTGGGTCCTCGAAGCCCAGGAACGCAGGAACCCTAACGGGGTCTCTCTTTTTTTTAAGCCTCGATCAAGTACACTCGGAAACTGGGATTTAGTATGAAGCGCATGGCGGCTCCTTTTAGTGGGAAGTACGGGAAAAGGAGGGAAAAGGAGTGAAAAGACCTCTCGGCTACCAGATCCCCACTTTAAGAGTATATTGTCATGGAAAGACCTCCAGGAATTGATGCAGAGGGAAAGGAGCAGAGCCAGAAGAACATTGTACGCAGAGACTGATACACCGTGGTAAAATAGAATGTGGTAGACTTCTGTACTAGCAGCAATGCAATGACCCAGGACAATTCTGAGGGATTTATGGTAAAGAACGCTACCCACATTCAGAGGAAGAACTGCAGGAGTGGAAACAGAAGAAAAACAACTGCTTGAACATATGGGTTGAGGCAGACATGATTGGGGATGTAGACTCCAAACTACCACACCAATGCAACTATCAATTTGGAAATAGGTCTTGATCAATGACACATGTTAAAACCAGTGGAAATATGCATTAGCCATGGGGGATGGGTGGAGCTGGGGGGGGGGAGTGAAGGGGAAAGTAAGAGCATGAATTATGTAACTACGTTAACTTTTCTAAAAAATAAATATTAATAAATGTTTTTTTAAAAAAGAGTATATGTTCAAAAAACGGGGGTGGGGGGTGGGGTAGGGGAAGACACAGTTAGGTGGGACTGTGTATATAGAGCCAGACCTGGAGTTGAGAGGACCTGAGTTAAAATTAAACTTCAGACTCTTTTTAGTTGTGTGACCCTGAGCAAGTCACTTAACTCCGTTGGGGTGGTGGTGGGAAGGACAGGGAGGGAAGGAGGGAGAGATAGAGACAGAGAGAGAGATGGAGAGAGAGTTAGTTAGTTTTGGAAAGGAAAAGATGGCTAAGGGAGTCAATGATGCTCTTCAGCCAGAAGGACAAGGGCAGATAGGTGAAATAAGCCCAAAGATCCAGGAACTTACAAAACCTATCTCACTTATTTTCTGGGACAATGTCTGAAGTATTATTAATTATCTCGAAATGCTCTATTCCCTTTCTCCTCTTGGAGAGAAATGGCAGTGAGTGGATGCTAACTACTAACTGCTGAGTGGGGCAGAGCATTTGAGGCTGACTATGCAGGTTCTAGTTAAGGGCCTCTAACAACCAGAAGAAAGTGAAACTTGCAACCTACTGGCAATTGGTTAGTGAAAAACTGTTGAGCACAGATTTTTGCCACTGTTATTTGACCCACTGGGCTATTTATTTTGGGAAACAAAAATTCAGGAATGGGGAAGTGAATAAGCATTTATATAGCTCCTACTATGTGCCAAGCTATTACTTGGCACCACTACTAAAAAAGATACATTTTGTTTCATTTAATTCTCACAACAACCCTGTGAAGTGTAGAATGTTATTAATATCCCCATTTTACAGTTAAAGAAACTGAGGTAAACAGAGAGGTTAAGAGACTTGCCCAGAGTCACACAGCTAATAAATATGAGGCTGGATTTCAAATTGGTCTTCCTTATTCCAGGCACAGCCATTATACTCACTGTGCACAACCAGCAGCTGGTAGGATTAGATGTAATTAGATACACTGAATTGTTGATGATTCTGCACCTTTCTTTGTATGATCTTTAAGCTTTAATCAGCATCTGACCTGCCTGTTACCCAGGATATGAGATGAGGAAGACCACAAGGAGACATGACCTTGAGCAAATTACTTTCCTTCTATGAGTCTTCTGTTCCTCATCTATAACATGAGGGGAATAAGACAAGCTGATTTCTAAGGTGCTTTCTCTCTAACATCCATACTTTCTCATCCCTTAAGTAATTGACATGGAGAATAGAAGAGGGTTTGATACTGCTGAGGGAGGCAAGAAATCACCAGACAGTTCTCATGACCTCTATTTCCATAAGAAAAACTGTGCAATGAGGAAAGTTGGGGTAGAATCCAGTGCAGGTAGCTCCAATCTGCAGAATGATAGCAATGACTACAATTCTTCGTGTGTGTGTTTGTGTGTGTGTGTGTGTGTGTGTGTGTGTGTCAGACAGACAGACAGACAGACAGATACAGAGAGCGAGAAAGAAAATGAGAGAGAGAGAAAGAGAGAAAGAGAAAGACAGAGACAGACAGAGGCAGGAAGAGAGACAAAGAGAAAGAGACAAAGATAATGAGAGAGAGATTAGGGGACAGCAGAGAGGGAGAGACAGAGAGACAGAGATAAACTTTGGATGTGGTCTTTGGGTAATTCACCCCACTTCCCTCCAGCAGCCACCCTCTAACACATAAAGATATACACTCAACTCTGCCCCACTAGAGCTCATTTGGGTTTACCTATCAGGACTATGAACTTCAACTGGCATTGGTCAGTAACTGAAAAGATTCACTCCTATCCATTTGCTCTTAAGTTTGTCCAAGTATGGTAGAGGAAGAAAAGGGCAGAAAGAAAGCTTTTCATGTCAATAGCTTCTGAATTTTAGTAGGTAGAACTGGAAAAAGGCTTCTCATAAACCAACTAATGAATTTCAATTGAAACCTGAGGAGACTATGGCCCAGAGAAGTGATTTGCTCAGGGTCACACAGGCAGGTAGTAAGTGGCAGAATTAAAAAAAAAATGCCATCGATCCAGGAAAATGGGCAGAAAGGGGTTTTGTCCTGTCCTTCTCCCATCCCCAAGCATGATGGATAATCCCAGGGAACTAGAAGGAAGTGGCAGTTGTATGGTACAATTTCATTCTCACTGGGAGGAGGGAAAAGGTCAGGGCCTACACAAGCCCTGCAGCCTGCTCTTTTACCAATAAATGTTCAAGACCAGTCAAAGTAGCAAGTTGAAACTATTAAGGAATCCCAATTGGGGGAGGCTTAAAGACATCTAGAGGAAAACTGACCTTTATTACTGCCCATTCCATTCTCAATTTGCTGCAACTCTCCCAGATCACTCAAAACAAAACAAAACAGGGGGCAGCTGGGTAGCTCAGTGGAGTGAGAGTCAGGCCTAGAGACAGGAGGTCCTAGGTTCAAACCCGGCCTCAGCCACTTCCCAGCTGTGTGACCCTGGGCAAGTCACTTGACCCCCATTGCCCACCCTTACCAATCTTCCACCTATGAGACAATACATTAAAAGTACAAGGGTTAAAAAAAAAAATATATTCTAAAAAAAAAAAAATCCTTACCTTTTGTCTTAGAATCAGAACTGTGTATTGGTTCCAAGGCAAAAGAGCAGTAAAAATTGGGCATTGGAGGGTTAAGTGACTTCCCAGATTCACAAAGCTAGGTAATATCAGGGATCAGATTTGAATCCAGGACTTCCCATCTCTAGACCTGGCTCTCAATTCATTCAGCCACCTAGCTGCCACACTTCTAGGTCATTTAAAAAATATTTCTCTTGGAGATGGAGAAATACTGACCAGCTCTTCCTTTTTGGAAATGAAGTTCATTTGGGAACCTGTTAACTGATACTGGAGACTGTATGTTTTATTTTTATGCCTTTATCTTCTGTCATAGAATCAATATTAAATATTGATTCCAAGGCAGAAAAGTGTTAAGGGCTAGGACTTGTCCAGGATCACACAGCTAGGAAGTACCTGAAGTCAGATTTAAATCCAGGTCCTCCCAACTCCCCATCTGGCTCTCTGTCCACTTAGCCATCTAATTGCTTCTCAGCAAAAAGTTTCTGACAAAGCTGGAATTTTTGACAAAGCTGAAAGAACCCTGCACCCACTCACCCTTCCACAGATCCTCCCAGGTACAGTCCCGGAAGAGGTGAAATTTCTGAGGTTTTAATATCAGAACTTCAATAAGCTTCTTGGGCATTTATCCCTTCCTCATGTCCATTTTGGACTCCTCTCCCTTCCTTTCTCTAGTTCACCTTGCTCATCCTGTCTCCTAGGAAGAACACCTTCATAGATTAGAGTCCAGATCCTCTGGCCCAGGACCTAGGACTCCTGCTTCCCCCCAAACAAGGAGATCTAGAAGTTAAAGCCCTGCTATTTGGAGAAAGATGAGATAAGAGAAAACTATGTTGTCTAAGAATAATGTCTCTGGCTTAGCCTGTGGATGAGTGGAGTGAAATGGAGACAGTAAGTGATTATAATTATTTGTTTATTGATTGATGGGAAATCAACAACCATTTAATAGGAAAGATCAATCAACATACTTGTTACACTCCATATGTTCCTCTGCCAAATGCCAGAGATATAAAGAATAATTTAAAATAGTCTATACCCGTGATGGTGAGCCTATGGTATGTGTGCCAAAGATGGCATGCTGAGACCTCTCCGTGGGCATGTGTACTATCCCTGGCAGAGTAAGTTACTGGAAAGACAGAGGGACTCCAGCAGAGCTGCTCCCTTTCACCTCTCCACCAAACCTCCGCACCCTTCTGTACTTCTTCCCTCCCCTGAGCAGAGCACTTGGGCCACTCCCCTTCCATTCTCCCTCCCCTGTCTGGATTGGAGGGGGACTGGGCTGGGGAACACTGCATGCCATCTTGGGGAGGGTGGCAGGTGGTCTCTAAAAGGACAGGTGGTCTTTAAAAAAAGGTTTACCACAACTGGTTTATACCTAGGGCAGAGCAGTGCCTAATCCAAACTACTCTGGACACCTGGAAGAAGGTGGGCTGAGCAAATTCTCTCCTACTTTCCCTTCTCTCTTTTTTTCCCCCTTCTTTATAGACAAATGTTCCCATTCCTGGCTTACAAAATTCATGGGTTGAGCCCCATTGCTAGTTATCATATGTTTGTGGAAACAGTACCAACTGATCACCATTACTTGTGTTTTCAGAATGGCGAATGGGTTCATTTCAATGGAAAGGAAGAGAACAATATTCTAGGTAAGGAAGTTTGGAAAGCTGGTGGGAGTGAGGGAAGGGGCAGGTACTTGAGTGGATCAGCTAATGGGATATTGTTTCATTTGTCACTGATGTTATGGTGCCCTCTGGTGGGGCCCCTAGCAAACTCAATCAACCTTTTTTCCTTGTCCTTCATCACTCCTCCATACTTATTGGGTTCCTTTATTTCCCCTCTCCACTCCCCATCTTTCCCAGCCCAACGCCCTCATCCTACCTTTTTCCTTTCTTTCTCCAAATCCTAGGTTTTTCTTTTTTCTGCTTTTAAAGTCTTTTTTTCTTATCTCAGTGCCAAATGATTCTGTAGTCAAGCCTCAGAGAAATCATGGACACCTCCTCCTACCCCAGGATTCCCTGATGAACCTCTCCAAGGTCAGGAACCCTCAAGATTCTCTCCCTATGGACAGAGAGGCCTAATAGATATACTCTTTTCTACAGGGAACTTTCTGATAGTAGCAGGACAGAAAACGAGATCTTATAGCAGGTAACCAAGTAAGCCTGAAGTTTCCATTGCTCATACTTCCAGAAGTGGTGGAAGAAGTTGTAGAAGGAGTAAGTAGAATCTATTCTAAAAATGGGTCCTCTTATTTTCTATGGGGCTTCAGACGATAAGAGGTCAGTTAGGTGGCACAATGGATAGAGTGATGGTTCTGGAGTCAGAAAGGCCTTAGTTCAAAACCTGGCATAGATACTTAATAGTCATGTGACCCTGGACAAGTCATTTAACCTCTGCTTGCCTCAGTTTCCTCAACTGTAAAGTGGAAATATAGATCATATCTCACTCCTTGTGGTTTCTATCATAGATGATCATTTTAAGGTCCTGCCACAAATACCAGCCAAAGCTTCACATCTCAGAGGTGAAAGATGGAAAGCATAGACCCCAGGTTCCTCCTCCTCCTATATCTTCACCTTCCCGGAAGCAGAATTCATTGCTGTGACTAAATATCAAAACAGTGAGGTGAGGAGCAAACTATTGGAACACCAAGCCTAGGCTCTAGGGGGGAGGGTGGGTAGAGGAGAAAACAGGCAAACAGTCTTTTCTAAAGTATACAATGTGGGAGGCAGCTGGGTAGTTCAGTGGATTGAGACCCAGACCTAGAGATGGGAGGTCCTAGGTTCAAATCTGGCCTCAGATACTTCCTAACTCTGTGACCCTGAGCAAGCCATGTAACCCCCATTGCCTAACCCTTACTGCTCTTCTGCCTTAGAACCAATACACAGTATTAATTCTAAGATGGAAGGTAAAAGTTTTTAAAAAATAAAATGAAATGAAAATAAAGTACACCCTGTGTGCTAGGGGTACTCAACTTGAAGTCTATATTCTTGGGCAGCAGGTGGCTCAGTAGATAAAGTGTCAGACCTGGAGACAGGTGGTCCTGGGCTCAAATCTGACCTCAGATACTTCCTAGCTGCATGACTCTGGGCAAGTCACTTAACCCCAGTTTCCAAGCCCTTAGTGTTCTTCTGCCTTAGAACTGATACTTAGTAATATTGATTCTAGTGCAAAAGGTAGGTTTTTTTTTTTTAAAGTTTGTATTCTAACCAGGAAAGCAACAAACATGAGGGAATAGGTTTTGAACAGGAAATGCTTGGTTCTAAGTTAAGGGTTCTTACCCATTGATGTCATGGATGTTTTAGGAAGTGAAGGCTATAGACTCCTCTACAAAATGCTTTTTAAAAAAAATCAATATTTGAAGGAAAGGCACAATTTCTGTTAGAGATAAATGAAAATATAGTTGGAATTTTATTCCCATCCAAGTCTGCAGATCCTCTGAAGTCCAGGTTAAACTTCTGGTCTGGGCAGTCACAGGGAAAAGGCATTGGGGGGATGAAGGACATACAGTGTCAGAAACAAAGGCAAGAAGTCCCAAATGGGACATCTGATGGATGTCTTAGAATTGTTGAAGTATTCTTCTTCCCTTGTTTTACAGATGAATACCATGAGGTAACTTCCCCAAGGTCACCTAGTGCATCAGAACAAAGACTGAAGTTAGTTAGGTCTTTGGCTTTCTCTAGGTTTCTGAAGAGGAGGAGCCCCCTGCTCGATAGCTTCTATTTCCTTTCTCTCTAGATCCTTCAGCTAAAAATTCAGTACAATTCCTTTGCCAACAAATTTATTCAAAGGATACATCCAGGAGAAAACTAAGTACTTGTGGGGCTCAGCTCCTTTTTCTGTCTTTACCTCTCTCCAAATATTCTAGGACAGGTAATGTCCAATCAATCCTCTCCTCTACCTTCTCCCAGAATTCTTTGTATTGATATTATGAGTAGACCGGGAGGAAAATTAGTTAAATAAGAAGTAGGCTTGCAATTTTGGCACTGGTTGTAGGAGAGCTATTATAGAAGATTATATTGTCTTTAACCACATCCTTTCCCCCACCTTCTTTCCCTTCAAGGTGCCTTCCATCTGGTAGAATCCAGGGCAACTACTAAGACTTTCCTGAAAGTAATTCTGGTAGCTATTTATTAGATCTAGGAATGAGTGCTTACCAAGCCAAAGATTGTGTACCTCTGATCCCCTAGATCTTTGTTCAGGCCCCTTAAACCACCCTTAGACTGCACTCAGAACAGCAGCACCTTACTTCCCTTGGGCATGAATGATATGAATTTGAACTTCTGTCTCTACCTTTGATGCCTTCCTGACCATAAATAGGATACTGTAGTCCTTCTAGGAGATTGGCCAACTTCTTCCTTATGTAATTCCAAGGTAAATGGGGAAGGCTAACTCCAATTTGTACCCCAAATGTCTAGAGACCCTGTCTTAGAGGAAGAGAAGAGCACTGAAGAAGAAATCTGGATGTATATCCAAAATCAGATAGACACGATTCATGACTGGGTGAAGGACATGTCTCGCAATGATTCAAGCAAGGATGAAATGTCTTCAGTGTGTAAAGGAAGAGAGCTATGTGCCAAAAAGGAACTCATTGGGACAGTCTGGATGGATCAGCCATAGAAAGGTTTTTCACTTGGCTTTTAGTTTAGGGGTACCTTCTTTTCCAAGTCTAGAAAATCTAAGCAACTCCACTCATACAGTTCTTCTTCCCTCCTTGTCCTTCCTTATCCTTTATTCCTACTTCTTTCCAAATCTCATCTTGCATAGCCTATTCTTCTCTTCTTGTCTCTTTTCTCTGCCTGGACCTGTCCATATTTTCCTCTTATATCAATTTCAGAGAATCCAGTTGTCCAATCCCATAGAAACCAGAGAGAAGTCCTCCTCTCCCTTTATCCCTTGCTGGACCTCTCCAATGTCTACAATCCAAGTTTATGGAGTGTCTGGAATTATGGAATGCCTGGTCTAGGGGCTTCAAGGTGGCTCAATGGATAGAGAGCTAGCCCTGGAAAAGGGTTCAAATCTAGCTTTAGACACTTTCTAGTGTCTGACCTTGGGCAAGTCACTTAATCTCAGTTGCCTTGCTCTTCCTGCTCTTCTACCTTAGATACTTAATATTGATTCTAAAACAGAAGAGGGAAAAAAATGTGCTCTAGGCTGTCATAGGGACAAAGTGGGTCAGGGTGATGACAAGATACTCCATCTGTATAAGCCCTTAGAATGATCCAAGTATTCTCTTTGTCCCATTTTACAGAAAAGAAACCGAGGTGACTTCCCCAGTGCATCAGAGCAAAAACAAAAGCCCAGTCTTTGATCTTCCTAGAGGGTAGCTGTAGGCTTCCAAAAAGAATACCTTGAACTCACTGGTTCCTATTTCCTTTTGCTCTGAGGTCACACAGCTAAACATTCACTGTAATCCCTTTGCCAATGATTTTAAAGAAAGCTTGAATAAATAAGTGCTTATGGGGCTCAGCTCATTTTTATTTGTTTGTTTCCCCCTTCTTTGTCCACCAGGCTCGGAGTGTTCTCGGAGTAGTGCCTTCTCAGCCCTTTCTAATCCCCTCATCTCCTTTCTTCCATGTCTATGCTGAGGCTGTGGGTAAAGAGTCAACTGATTAGATAAGAAGCAGGACTGGAATTCTGATGCTGGGGGTAAGGGGATTAGGATTCTGGGAGATCCTATTACCTTTAATTACATGGCGTTTTGTTTTTTTCCAAGGTGACTTCCATCTGTAAAATCTAGCACCACACCGATATCTCCCCTGAAAGAGTTTCCACTAAGAAAGCCCTTGGGTTAGGTCAGGTGCTTGCCAGGCTAGGGAAGAAATATTTCTGACTCTGCCTCTTGATCCAGGACCCTCAGGTTTCTTTTGACTATAACTATGACACCCACTTTCAGTAGCAGCAACACCCTTCCCTTAGCATGAATGACATGAAGCTAGAATTTCTATACTTTACCTGCCATGTCTAACCATTCCAGACAAAATGTTGTAGTTCCTCCTAAGAATTGGCTTATTTTCCTTTTGTGTAATTCAAGGCCAACAGTGAAAGCTTGACTCTAATCTGTACCCCCAATGCCCATGGACCCATCCCTGTTGGCCTAGAAGAGAAGAAGTCTAAAGAACTTTGAATCTCTATCTCCAAATTAGATTCTAATTATTCAGGAATGAGTGAGACTCAGAGGAGATGCCTCTCACAATGATTCAGTGGCATTATGGATGAACCCTGCTAAATTTTTTTGTGTGTGTGCCTTTGTATGTGAGTTTTGAAGGGAGGAGAGCTGGAAAAAGTAGACTTTCTTATTTGTTAGGACACTTGGCTCATTTTATGCTTTTCTTTTTTAAAAATGTGGTAAAAAAAATAAATTAAATTAAAAGTGTGGTCAGCTGACCTGCCTTGGAAAGGAATCCCAGATGTCTCTAAAGTGGGTCTATTAGGTGCCTTCCTTCAGAGGGGGATGGATGGACATCCTGGAATAGTCAGAAATAAAAGTGATGGTGAAGAAGGTCTTACATTTTGTCTAGATTTTAGGGGAGGGAAGGGGTCTATTTTTTAGAAGCTATTTATTGTCCACGATATAAGATGCCAATATCTTTGGTTCATTTACTTTTAGAAATAAACTTGGAAAAGTCTGCCTGTCT
The DNA here is from genome assembly GCF_016433145.1 of Gracilinanus agilis. NCBI lineage: Eukaryota > Metazoa > Chordata > Mammalia > Didelphimorphia > Didelphidae > Gracilinanus > Gracilinanus agilis. The sequence goes on from NC_058133.1 coordinate 195,654,389, forward strand.
CAATGTGAAGGGGACAAAGGTAAGGTGGGTACAGGAGATGACAAAAGAATTTGAGCCTTCCTAGGGTCCCATGGAGAAAGTGATGGATTTGACTCCCTTTGGGATTACAATACATGAGTATAGAGATCAGCTCTCTGGCTTCCCAAGCTTTCTCCCCTGTCCTGCTAACTTGTTTCATTTTTGAAAGGGCAGAAGAACCTGAGTAAACCACATGTTCCCTTCCCTGGCTTTCCTGTATAGTGCTCATGCTTGGATAAATGGGAACCAAGGCTGACATAAAGCAGAGCCATGATTTTGGTCTGCGTCTCTGTTAAACACCTGTTGAGGACATTGGTTCTACAACTAGAGGAGATAGTTGGAGATCCTGTGGTTATAGACTCATAATAATAACAAAGAAGTCTGAAGTGGTCAAAGCCTTTTTACAACAACCCTTTGATGGCAAGTCCTGGGAGAAGGTATTATTATCCCCATTTTATAGATCAAGAAAATAAGGTTTGGATTTGTTAAATGATTTCCCTATTGGTCGCATAGTCTATGTCTGAGTAAGATACTAAAAAACAATAGATCGAGCTAGAAGATACCTTAGAAACCACCTACTAATCCTCACTGAACAACCAGGGAAACTGCCCAAGAGTGTGAAATGATTTGCCCAAGGGTCACTGGTGGTAGGCAGCAGACTAGGAAGGTAAGTTCAAAATCCTTGCTCTTTTTCCTTTGTTACATTCCCTCTGGTGGGGAGAGTCACACTCAGAGAGGAAGTGACTCTCCCCAGCTGATTCAAGCAGCTAGTGACAGCTGGGATATAAACCAAGATTCTCTATGTGTCCCATTCTGCCTCCCGTAGAGATGACTCCTCACCTATCAAGGGTCCCTAGGTCAGCAGCAATGTCCAGCAACCAAGAATGGATATGAGATTGAACTAACTCCAAAGGTCATAAACTTTAAATATGTAGCTGCAAAGGAGGCAGAAGACAGTTGAGGTCTGGGGTTAATTTTACTGGAACTTAGAAAGTCATAGAGATTCTCCTTAAACAAAGAAGGTGTGAAATGGAAGAGAGACCTGGAAGCAAAGGGTCCAGTCTTGAGGTGACTTGCCTCTGCCCAATCATATCCCCTCAAAAACATATACATGCAGGGGCAGCTAGGTGGCTTGGTTGACTGAGAGCCAGTCTTGGGTTCAAACCTGGCCTCAGCCATTTCCTAGCTATGTGACCCTGGGCAAGTCACTTAACTCCCATTTCATAGTCCTTACTGTCCTTCTGTCTTGGAACTGTTGTGAGGAAGATTAGTTAGTAATAGTGTTGGACCTAGCAGGAAGGGCTGGAGGATTCCAAGTAGGAATGAAGGAGCAGGAAGTAGGGCTTGTGCTCTGAGAGAGACTCCATTAGTGGTTGGCACAAACTGTTGCTAGCCCTGGGAGATCTCAGAGTTAAGGACACCCTGCATCCTGATTCCCGGGGATCCTGAGTGGTGGTGGCTTTCAGCAAGTGGACAAGACCTGCAGAGCTCCACCAAGTGGAGGAGGGATTTGGGATCTGGTGGACAGCATCTCAAGCACACTCTCTCTACTTGGGTATCTTGGACCACCTTGGCTTTTGGCATCCTGTGATCATCTTTGGATTACCATGAGAACCCTCAAAGCCACCCTCAGGCCCTTTAGCTGTGCTGGTCAAACCTGGCTGGAACCAGGTTTGAAACAGCCTCCCAGTGACTCCAGTACTGCTCCTTTGAGCCCTGCCTGGCCTAGGTCAATTAGAATTAGAGTAGACAAGTCCTCCCCTTGCCCCTGTGATTTGCCCTTTAGGTTTTTAAGTGCAGAATTCCCTATCCCACCTTTATTTAGTTAATCATAATTAAACAGTTAAAAACCTTTACCTTGCCTGCTGGTTCCAAAGACCCTGGTCTAGGGTGAGCAGGGTGACCATTGGGGCCAGCTGCCATTCTTGATTCTTGGTCTCCCTATCCTGGCTGGTCCTGTCTCTCCTTCAACCTAGTGTGTGTACCCACAAACCATTAGGTCACATTTTACATACCTGGTGCCCCACCTTTTTTACAGAACCAATATGTAATATTGATTCTAAAATGGTAGGCAAAGGTTTAAAAAAAATACACATGTGAGGCACTAAGTAGTTTAGTGGATAGAAAACAAGGTCTTGAGAAAGGAGGTCCTGGGTTCAAATTTGATCTCAGATACTTCTTAGCTGTGTGACCCTGGACAAGTCATTTAATCCCACTTGTCTAACTTCTACCACAATTCTGTCTTGGAACCTACCCATTTTAAGGCAGAATGTAAGGGTTTCAAAAAATATACACATGTTGTCTGAAAAACAACCCATAGAGAAAATGCCTACTTCTATTGCATTTGGCCCATTACAACTCATGGGGACTGAAGCTCCAGTATTTGTTGTAGAGTGGCAAGGAAGTGGGGGTGATAGGAAAGAGAAGAGGGAGTCAGTTTAGTGAATAGACTCTGCTCTTTCAACATGAACTTGCAGACCTATGAGCAAGGCAAGGAAAGAGGAAAGGACTAAAGAAAAAAGAAAAGGAGGAAGAAAAAAAAGGGTGAAGGGAGAAAGTAAGAAAAAGGGGAAAGGAGAGAGAGACAGAGAGACGGAGAGTGAATGTGAGTGTTGGAGACAGAGAAAGATAGAAACAGAGATAGAAAGAGATAGACAGGGATAAAGACAGAGAGACAGAGAGAAAACATAAGACTAGGCCTTAAGAAGAGAGGAGGAGAGAGACAGACAGAGGCAGACAGACAGAGAGACAGAGAGTGAATGTAAGTGTTCGAGACAGAGAAAGATAGAAACAGAGATGAAGACAGAGGGACAGAAACAGAGACAAAGATAGACAGAGACAGAGACAGACAGGGATAGAGACAGAGAGAATATATAAGCCTGGGCCTTAAGAACAGAGGGGGGGAAAGATGACAGAGACAGAGACAGGGGAAGGAAGGGAGGAAGGAGAAAAGGAAGGGAGAAAGGGAGGAAGGGAGCAAAGGAGGAAGGGAGGGAGGAAAGAAATAAATTCTCAGAAGAGGGAATTTACTGATAGGCTTTCTGTGTGGGTTTGGAGGCAGAGAGAGGCAGGTTTAAAATTGGGCCAGAGGCTGCCGAGAAAGATGAAGCCGATTCAATCTGCATAAAGAAGTTGATTGAGGGAACTATCTGTTATTGCCAGCACAGGGATAGAAGAACCCCAAAGGCCCAGCCGCCAGTCCTTCTCCTCCGCAAAGCCAGAAAGACTATGCCACTTTCAGCCAGTCGGAGGAGCAGCGAGAGAGACAGCCGTCCCTCCTGCATTTCATTCTCCACTAACCCAGGTCGGGCGACTGTCGTGCAGTCATTTAAGGCTACAGCTGCTGGGAGGCAAATGCCCTGACAGTCAGAGGGGAAGCGGGAAGCTTCCAGGGCTTCCCACTCGGTTGCCCACTCCTTACCAGTTGGAGAGTCCGGAAGACTCGCTCTCAAGTCAGGTTGATGTACCGCGGTGCCTAAGGACAAGAAGCCGGGAGCTGCGAGGAGCGCAGTGCAAGGCCGCTACGTCTACTAGCTCGAGCCGGGATCCCTGTTGGACGCCGGAGGAGCTGACAAAGACTGCAGAGGCGGCTACGACTGGGCACAGGACGTCGCCTACCCAGGATTCTCGATGGTGCTCGTGGGCACCCAGTCAGCCACCAGCCGGGGCCGCTTCCAGCCCGCCAGTGCCTATCCTGACACTGTAGACGTGGTGGGTGGAATGGATCACCAGGACTACCAGCTCTTTCCTAGTTCCAAAGCGAATCTGTCCTACGGATCCAGGAACACCAAATGATTTCTCTTGAAGACAGAGATCGCTTTCTCCGGAAAACCATTCCTTGTGGCTCAGGTTCTATAGGCAGCAGAACGAAAAGATCCTTACCAAGTAAGGCAGGTAAGTGGATGGCTGTGGAGTGAGAGGTCTGAATCTTCCAGGAGCTCCAGACGGAATCTCCCTTTCTTAAGCGTTGCTCAAGCTCACTACTAGGAGCTGGGGTATGGCACTTCCACTTGGCTTCTCTTTTTAGCGTCTGTGATTTAGAAGAGGCTTGTCAAGTTCTAGATACTCCTTTTAAGATCCTCTTCTCTCCTGGCCTGTCCTCTCTTCTCTCTTCTCTCTTCTCTCTTCTCTCTTTTCTCCTCTCCTCAGGCATCCTCTCCCTCCCACCCACCACCCACCTCTCTCTTCCCTCTTTCTCTTTTTAGTGACAAATGGAAGTGAGTGGATACTAACACAATATTGGAAATAGCATTTACAGTAGACAGTGCTTCTTCCAATTAAGGGTTTCTATTGTGGGGAAAGAAAAAAAAGCCTTGCAACTTTTTTTTTTTAACCCTTATCTTCCTTCTTGGAGTCAATACTGTGTATTGGCTCCAAGGCAGAAGAGTGGTAAGGGTGGGCAATGGGGGTCAAGTGACTTTCCCAGGGTCACACAGCTGGGAAGTGTCTGAGGCCAGATTTGAACCTAGGACCTCCCATCTCTAGGCCTGGCTCTCCATCCACTGAGCTATCCAGCTGCCGGCCCCCCCCCCCCCCCCCGCAACTTATTGATGATTGTTTAGTAAAAAAAAGTGTTTAGCACAAGTTTTTTTCCAGTGGATATTTGCTTTGAGAAAGCAGAATTCAGGAATGGTCTAAATGTCTAAGAAACTTTCCATTGTTTATTGGAAATTTTGAATCTTTCATTGTACAATCTTTATTGGGCCCTTAAAAACAAACAAACAAAAAAACAAAAAAACAACAACCCTTATCTTCCATCTTAGAATCGATATCAGATCCAAGGCAGAAAAGCAGTAAAAGCTAGGCAATTGGGATTGTGACTTGCTCAAGAGTCACACAGCTAGGAAGTGTCTGAGGTCAGATTTTAACCGAGGACCTCATCATTTTAGGCCTGGCTCTCTATCCAGCTGCCCCTAGTAAACTTTAATCACCTTCATCAAAGTCAGGGAACAGGACTGACATTTCTTACCTCATCATCCAAGGTAGGAGATGGGGAAGACCATAGATCTGACACTAAGCAGACAAGTTACTTTCTCTCTATACATTATTGTTCATCTGCAATAAGGAGAAGACTTCTAAAATCTCTTCCAGTGATGAGATTCTGTAGGCCTTTAGGGAGTTTAGGTTTCTCTAGGATGGAAATATTTATTAAATTGAAAAAGCATCCTTTTATGTTTTGTAAGTCTTTATAAACAATTTGAATTATTATTTTTATTTTTTCAGATTACAAGTTGATACAATTTATTTTTATTTTTATTTTTGTGTAAGTCTTTATTTAATTAATTAATTTAGAATATTTTTTCCATGGTTACATGATTCATGTTCTTTCCCTTCTCTCCTCCCTCCCCACTCCTGGAGTCGACCAGCAATTCCACTGGGTTTTACATGTGATACAATTTTTAATAATCATTTTCTGAACTGTTTGCAATCTATGTTCTTTCCCTCCTTCCCACCCCTGCCCCCTCCTGAGGAAGACAAGTAATATGCTATAGGTAGAGTATCATATAGCACTTATTTCCATGTTTATCCTGTCAGGAAAAAGGCATTTATTGTTTACACTAGAGAAAAGTTAATGGAGGAAATAAAGTGAAGAATGTTATGCTTCAATCTGCACTTGGACTCCATCTGTTCCTTCTGTGGCAGTAGATATCCTTTTTCATTATGAGTCCCTGGATGCTGTCTTGTTGACAATGATCCTTATCTTGTTGACAATAGTTAACTCAATCACAGTTATCATTATGCATTATTGTTGTTACTGTGTACAACATTCTCCTGGTTCTACTCACTTCACTTTGCATCTTTCCAGGATTTTTTTGTGATTGCCTTGTTTGTTATCTCTTATGGCACAATAGTATTCCATTGCGATCATATACCATGACCTGTTCAGCTGTTCTCCAATCTCTTTTGGTTCCAGTTCTTTGCCACCACAAAAAGAACTGCTATAAATATTTTGGTACACATAGGTCTTTTTATTTAACCTACAGACCATAATAGTGGTATTGATAGGTTGAAGGGTATGCACAGTTTTATGGCTTTTTGAGCATAGTTCCAGATTGTCCTCCAGAATGGTTGTATCAGTTTGTCATTCCACCAACAGTGTATTAGTGTCTGAACTTTTCCATATCCCCTCCAATATTTATCATTTTCCATTTTAGTCCTTTTAGCCAGTCTGATAGGTGTGAAGTAGTACTTCAAAGTTATTTAATTTGCATTTCTCAAATTAATAGTGATTTAGAGTATTTTCACATATGATTAGTTTTAATTTCTTCATCTGAGAATTGCCTATTCATTTCCTTCGACCATCTGTCAACTGGAGAATGCTTTGTAAAGAAGTGGGCAAAAACGTTTCCATTGACACATGCTCCCTTCCCCTGGGACATATGCTATTGGACCTCTTCTTCCCATTCACAGCTTCTCTCTCCCTCCACTTGGACTGCTCTTGGCCAAACCCCCATCACTAGTATCCACAGACCTCTCTGTTTTTCTATGCCAACTTGGGCTTGAAAATTGATGCATTGTAATTTTTAAAATTTCCCAATTAGGATTTAGGTCTGGTACACTTTTTAGATTTATTTGGAGGAGTTTAAGGGAGGGGGCAGGGGTCTCTCTAGTGCTTCCTACTGCTCTTCCATCATAGCTCTACTTTTTAATGGTATGACCTATAAGATGTCTTTCCCCCCCCTCCTCTCTCCTCAGGATGCCTTACAGCTGTAGAATTCAGTGCCAACACCTTCTCTGAACCAGCTCCTGATGACTAGATTTATCCCTTAGAACTAAAAGAGAGCTGACCAAGACAGAGACAAGGTGTTTTGGACTCCCTGGCATTTTATCCAGGTCCCTAACCCACCCTTGTAGGATGCCTATGACTCTTCTCACAACAACAGCACTTTGACCTGGATGACATGAACTCTGGACTTCTGCCCTCCATTTCTATAGCTGCCATACTTCACGACTCCAGACCGGATGCTCTGGTCCCACTATGGAAGTGACCCACTTCCTTTTCATGGAACTCCATGGACAACAGTATGAACTGTCTCCAATCTATACCCTCAAAGGCCATAGACCCTATCACTGAAGCCAGGAAGAGAAAGGCTTCACAAAGAACTCTGACTTATGCCTGCACTGGGTGAAGGAGATCCTATGGATGCAAGGTGTTCAGTATGGAGAACCAGGGAACAAGAGAACAAGTAGGGATTTACTGGGTCACCTTGACTGATCAACCATAGAAATGTTTATCTCTTGGTTCTCAGGTTGAGGTGCCCTCTCTTGGGTGCCAAATTAACCCAATCAATCCCTTTCTCTCGGGCATCCCATCTCCCTCCTTCTTTATACCTTCTTTCTACTCCCTCTCCTCCCCACCTCCTAGCACCTTTCCCAACCTATTCCTCCCTTCTTATCTTTTCTCTTATTACAATTCCCCCGTCTTCTTTGCCTGGGCCTGTCCATATATTCTTCTGGCTCTAGTTCTAAATGATTCTGCTCCAAGCCTCATAGAAACCAGAGACATCTGCTTCTACCCGAAGTTCACATAATGAACCCCTTCAATAGGGAGAATCCAAGTTCATGGAGCCCCAGAAATCCCAGTTTAGATTTAAACACTTCTTAGTGCCTTAGTCACTTCTCTTCCTCCTTATATCTGCTTTTCTGGAAATTAATAAAAGGAATGGTGTCCCTTCATACTCCTCCCTGACCACAACCACCTTTCCCTGGTGCTGCTTCCAAGGTTGTACTTTGCTTATTTTGGATGCCTGTGTGTGGATGCTGAGGGGACATGAGCCCTAGGCAGATGGTAAGATAGGTAGGCCCTAGGAGAAGACTTGGAATAATTAAAATATTCTCCTGCTCTCACTTTTCAGCTGAAGTAACTAAAGCGACTTCCTTAAGGTCACCCAATGTGCAAAAACTGGTCTGGTTTTCCCAGAGGAAAATTCTAGATTTCCAAAGAGAAGACTGTCCTGATCCTACTGGCTCCTTTTTCTCTGGATCACACAGGTAAAAATCTACTACAATTCCTTTGTCAAAGGCCATAGAGAACACTTTCATTCTGGAGAAGGCTTTGGATGCATAAGTACTGGTGGGACTCAGCTCCTGTTTTGTGTCTCTATTCCTTTATCCACCAGACTCCAAGTGTTTTGGATGGTACCATTCAGTCTTGCCAAGTCCTCTCTACATTCTCCCAGGACTTTGTGTGGTAAGGTTGTGGAGAGAGAGAAAAGAAATTGCTTAGATAAGGAGCAGGCTTGGAGCTCTGAAGCTAGAGTGCAGAGATTAGATTCTAGGGCAGTGATGGCAAACCAAAGATGGCACACAAGAGCACTCTCTCTGGGCATGCGTGCTGCTACACCCCCCTTCCCCAGAAAGGCAGAGGGACTTGGGCAGAGCTGCTCCCTTCTCCCTTTCCACTGGGCCTGATGACATTTTTTCACATCCTCTACTCCTCTGCCCAGCAGCCCAATGGGAGCACACAGGGAGTAAAATGGGCAGTACAGAAGCAGCAGAGATGGAGGGGAGTTGAGCACTTGGGTCACTCCCTTCCCTCTCTCTACACTGGCAGAGGACATTCCTCACTTCACCTGCCCCTCTGCCCAGCAGCCCAGTGAGAGCGCTTCCTCCCTCCCTTGTGTGAGGTAAGGGGGAGGGCAAGCCAGCACCTGGTGAGGGGGGCATGGCACGTAGTCTCTAAAAGGTTCACCATCACTGTTCTAGGGTCAACAAGGTGGCTCAGTAGATAAAAAGCCAGGCCTGGAGACAGGAGGTCTTGGTTCAAATCTGGTCCCAGACACTTCCTAGCTATTTGACTGTGGGCAAGTTACTTAACCCTAATTGCCTACCCCTTATTGCTCTTTTGCCTTGAAACTGATACTTGGTGTTGATTTCAAAACAGAAGGTAAGGGTTTAAAAAAATTTCTATGAGGTTGGATGAATTCTAATTTCATTCCCCCTCCCCCCACTCCTCTCTCCTCAGGGTGACTTACAGATGTAGAATACAGTGCTTATACCTCCCCATAACCAGTGTCTGATGACTAGAACTACCCACTAAGTAAAGAGGATACCTGAGAAGACAAGGATAAGTTCTGGACTCCCTGATATTTTATCCAGATCCCCTGGCCACCTTTGGCAGATACCTATGACTCAACTCACAGCAGCGCCATTCTTCCCTTTAACTTGGATGGCATAAACCTTGGTCTTCTGCCCTCCACTTCTCCACCTGCCATGTCCTATGACCCCAGACAGAATGCTTTGGTCCCATTATGGAAGTGGTCCACTACCCTTTCATGGAAGTCCAAGGGCAACAGTTTAGACCAGGGATTCCCAAAGTGGGTGACACCACCCCCTGGTGGGTGCTGCAGCGATCCAGAGGGGCAGTGATGGCCACAGGTGCATTTATCTTTTCTATTAACTGCTATTAAAATTTTAAAAATTTAATTTCCAGGGGGCTAAGTAACATTTTTTTCTGGAAAGGGGGCAGTAGGCCAAAAAAGTTTGGGAACCACTGGTGTAGACTATCTCCAGTCTGTACCCCCAAAACCCATGGACCCTGTCACTGAAACCCTGTAGGAGGAAAGACTTCAAAAGAAGCTCTAGTCCTATACCTCTAAGTCTGATTCTTATGTCTTAGCTGTTTGAAAGAGATATCCCAAATTGAGAAAAGGAGTATTTACTTTGACTGTCAGTAGAGGGAATGAGGGATGAGTAGTGCTGACCCATGAGAGTAGATGGGCACATTCAAGCTAACTCTACTGTAATACTGTCTCTGCAAAGCAGAAGTCTCCGCCCCCCTTGGGAGAAGACTCAGGACAAGACCACCAAGAATATCTTTCTTCTTGTTCCTCATGTCTGCTCCCCTAGAAGTCAATAAAAGGAATGGTGCCTGTGCACTTCATAAACCTCTCTGACCACAGTCATTTTTTCTTTGTTTTGACTCCCAAGACTGAACTTTGCTTATTTGGTATGTCTGTCATGTGGGTGCTATGGGGAATTGAAAGGGGAGGGTAAACTCTCATCTACTTCTTAAGTCACTTTGTTCATTTTTTTCCAGTCAGAGTAAGGGAAACATCCTGGGTTTCTTTGATAGCATCTGGGTGCCTTCCTGCCTAGGGGAATGGGCATTCTGGAATAATTGAGTAGAGGGGAGTGTCTTAGAGTGTTTAGTGTTTCACCTCTAGTTTTAGAAAAATGTATGTTGTTGTTTTTTTTGAGGTCGTTTATTGTTCCTGATATAAAATATCATTATCTTTGGTTTATTGTTTCTTTTAATAAACTTGGAAGAGGCTGTCTGCATTAGTATAAAGGGAATCGAGGATGAGATGGGAACAGGGGACTGATTATAGAATTTGAACTCTCCTAGGGTCCCATGGGGAAAGCCAAATCCAAAGAAAAGGTGTGACTCCCCTTGGGGCATGTGATACATAAGAGAAGGGATCAGGTCTCTGATTTCCCAATTCCCAGGCTCTCTCTTATTCTTGGTGGAACCTTCTATGCTGTCTCACCTCTGTTAGTGCACAGAGAACTAGGCCAGTTATGTCCTCTCTTCCCTGCCTCCCCCATTTGGCACTGGTACTTGAATAATTGGGAGCCAAGGCTACTATAAAGCAAAGCTGTGATTTTTTTCTGGGAAGCAGCATGAGTTCTGGAAGGAAGGATGTCCTTGAGCTTTTCTCCCATCCTGTCTATGTCCCTGAAATCCAGGATGTAGTAGACCCATGGTATATACCTGTCCAGCTCATAGGTTCTAAAACTGGAGAGGATCTTTAGAGATCCTATAGTACTACTCTCATCATAATAGCTGATATTTGTAGAGAGGTCTGAGGTGGGCAAAGATAGGTGGCAAAGGAAATAAAGATCTGTGCCAGGAGGCAGGAAGATCTGAATTCAAATCTGGCCTCAGACCCTGGACACAGGATTGCTTAACCTCTGTCACTTAATCTTCACTTAAGAGTCACTTAATCTCTGTCTGCTTACGGATTATCAACTGTGATATGGGAGAAATAACACTCCTACCTCCCAAGGTGGTTGTTAGGATCTAATTACATAAATTGTAAACTCTTAGCACATCACCTGAAACATAGCAGGCACTTAATCAATGTCCATTCCCTTCCTTTTACAACAACTTTTGAAGGTTAATCCTTCAGGGGATATTGTTATTCCCATTTTACAGATCTAGAACTGAACTTTGGAATCCCTATGCGAGGCAAGATTCTCAGATGCAGGTCTCACACATGAGATGGAAAAGTACCTTGAAAGATCTAGTCCTCACTGAATAGATGCAGAAAAGAGCCTAAAGAGGAAAAATTATTTACCCAAAGTCATAGTGGAGGGAAAGAAGCAGAAAAGATTTCAGGCTAGGTCCAAATTCAGTGGGATTTTTTCCCCTTTGCCACAATGTCTTGGTGCAAAAAAAGTCATCCCCAGAGAGGGAGAAGTGATTTGCCCAAGTTCCTAGGGCCAACAGTTAGCAGATCTGAGATTTGAAGCAAGGTCTTCTATGTGTCCCATTATGTGCCACGAAGGGATAAGGGTCTCCCCATCTATTGAGATTTCCTATATAATAGGCACAGTATCCAGAAACCAAGAATGGGCATGAAGCTGGATTCTACATCCAAAGACCATGGGATTTAATTATGGATATGGAGAATGGTTGAAAAAAGACAACAGAGATCTGGGTCTGCCTTTATTGGAGCTCAGAAAGTCATGGTAATTCACCTTAAAACAAAGAGGGCCTGAAAAGAAATAGTTACCATGGAGGAGGGACCCAGGATCCCAGGAATCATTCAAGAGGAAGTCTGCCTGCCTGCAAGCAGCTTCTCTACTCTTTTCTCAACCACATGCAAACACAGACACACACTGCTTGCGCTCTCTCTCTCTCTCTCTCTCTCTCTCTCTCTCTCTCTCTCTCTCTCTCTCATACACATACACACCCCAGCCCCACCTCTGACTCTCAGGCGCTGCTAAGCTTCAGTTCTCCTAGAATTCCTTGGATCTAATGCTCACTTCCCATTGATCCCATAGCTAACACATGATTGTCAGTGGTGGAGTCCAGGGACATCAAAAGCAGATCTAAAGGAGAAGCTAGTGTGATGGTTGAGGGCAGTGGGTAGGAAGAGGAAATGGTGGGGGGATGCTGACAACAAAGGAAAGGGCAGCAATGCAGAGGCTGAGATCAAGGACTGACCCCCATCTCTGCCAAATCTGGAAGGATTTGGCGGTGGGGCAAAGGAGGTGGAGAGGGTCATGGGGGAGCAGGTCACAGTCACAGAGTCCCTCATGTCCAAGGCACTGGATGAAAAAATAGCAGGTGGAAAGTTTGAGGTCTCCCTCCCATAAGCCAGTGTGGGAAAGCAAGATGGTATGGGGGCAAGGGGACAAAGACACATCTTGCATGCCTGTTGCTGGTGCAACAAGATTGGGGTAGAGGAGACACCACAGGCTTGTGACCCCCCCCCCTCAAAAAAAAAAACCCCACATGATGGGATCCAGTTCCTCCGGGCCTGCAGAGGAAATGAGCCACAGGCTGGCCCATTTGTCTCCAGGGAAAGGAGATAAAAGTTCTGCCCCATTCCATGCATCCATAGTGTTGCAAGGCAATAGGAGGGACAAGTGGTACATTGCCTTTGAGGAGCACTAAAGGTCTCTGCATCCCCCTCCTGGGGCCAAGGTTACCAAAGCACAGCCCCATCCAGGTTCCCATAGCCAGGCTCAGCCCGAAGTCTCCAGTAGGTGTTATTAGTGACCCACCACTCCTTTCCATTGCCATCTGTCTGTCTCCTGCAGGGAGAAAAGGGGAGACATGGGGGATATTCAATGAAGCAGCCATGAGGTCCTACTTCTCACATCTTCACTACCCATTCTACTGGGTAGCTCCCTCTAACTCCAACTACAAGTATCCCCTGGTCTAGGTGGCCCAGAGGATCTGGAATGGAATTGGGGGGAGGAGAAAGACAACAGGACATGAAGATGGAAGAGGCCCAGGAGGAAAAGGACTTCTTTGGGCACCTGAAGAATCGGGCCTGGTGGGTGATGTTGTTCTCCTCCATCACTTTGCGGCGGTCTCGTTGGAGCTGTTCAATTCTCCGTTTTTGGGATTCAGCAGCTTGAATGTTCCCCTCCTCTAGATACCTGAGTGACCAAAGCTCCATCAGTAACCCAAGACTGAAGTGCCCTTCCTCCCACCTCCTTGGTCTACCCTCAGCACCACTTGCAGAGAAATCCTAGCAGGTTCACTACCCAAGGGAAAGCTCCCTTCTCTGGGCAGGTATGGGGAAAGGTACATGAGGGATCCTGCCCCATTTGCCTTCTATATCATTGAAGGGAGCAGCAGGGGCCTAAAACCAGGACAGGGATATTGGACAGGCAGTACACTTGGCCAGCCAGACACTTTAGAGCAGGGAAAGCAAACTGTCCAGGGATGCCTGACCTCTGGTCTGGCCGAAGCCGGGTATCAGTGGAAGGCAGAGAGCGCTTCAGCTCAGCTGTCAACTCATTCAACTCCAGGGCAAACTGTGTAAAGCCAAAGTTTCGCTCATGGTCTTGAGGCATCAAGTCTGGGAGTGAAAGGGGTTTGGGGGAGAAGTTGATTAGAGCTGGAAAAAGGATGGCAGATGGAGCAAAGACCTAAGCCTACATGTCTCCCCATTAGTCCCTCTGAACCTTCTCCAATCCCTTCAATACCCTTCCAGCCCTTTGGTGGTGGGCACCATTGAACAATGCCACAGATGGAGAAAAGTGTGGAGAAAAATCCATCCCAGGAAAATAGGCAGACTTTCTCCTTATCCAGAACCAAGTGGCCCTGATCTGGGAGGGATGAAAAAAAGTGGGCTGCAGAGAACCCTGCCTCCCACATCTCATTCTGCATGGCTACTTCTCTTACTTGGTTTCCAGATGCACTGGCCACCAGGTGGGGGCCCCCGGTAGAGGCCCTCATGCCACTTGCCAAAGAGTCTGTGGATGACTCGCCCACTTTTACTGAACACAGCTCCTTGCACTTCATGGACACTGGAGCTCCAATACTTTGCCTGGGAGTGGGGGTATTGGGAAAGGGAAGGAGGAGGTAGTCAGCCCCATGGGTAGACGCAATGTGACCTTATAGGATCGGAAGCAGTTCAGGCAAAGGCCTCCTACCTTACAGAAGGTGATCTTGCAATGGCAGGAGCTGTCCTGAGTGTTTCGGATTAGTACCTCCCCATAATGTTCAATCCAGCGCTGACCACTTAGGATGTTATGGATACAGGATGTTACTTTGTTCCACTCAAAGTGGTCCCCAAACCTGGTGGAAGAAGAGTGTGCAGACAGCTGGGATGGATCGATGGATAAGGTCCCAGTCAACAGCCAGCCTTCTAGTCCAGCTTCAAGCAATGGCCAAAGCTACTGACATAGAAACTTCCTTATGTCCAGGATTCATCAGTGTAGTCTCTCCTGTCAACCTCCATCCACTGACCCAGATCGTAGGCTTTTAATGTCTTAGCAAACAGTCCTCAACAGCAAATTCATATCCCTGTGGCCAATCTGCTGATGAGAACCTCTGACCCTCACTAGGCTAGTCCTTGGACAACAAATCTAGATTCATTACAGGCCTGGACTTGAAACCTTGCCAAAACCTATGTTCTGTTGGCTCATCTTCGGAGAGCCCAGAAGGAATAAAACGCCAATACAGGAATTTCATATCCTTTCACATTATAGCTCACCTTATTTAGCTATTTTCTACAAAGCCCTTTCCTTATAATGTCTCTGGGATTTAGATAATGAAAGTAATATGAATCCATTTTACAGATGAGAAAAATGGAAACCAGAGACCTTAAGAAACTGGCCCAAGGAGGAAGATCTAGTAAGCTGGATATCTGAAATCCAGAATTTCTGACAAGTAGGTCTAAAACATTTTTAAAAAATAACTTTTACCTTCTTCTTAGAATCAATACTGAATGTCAGTTCTAAGGCAGAGGAGTGATAAGGGCTAGGCATTTGGGGTTAAGTGACTTAGTGTAGGGTCACACATCTAGGATGTGTCTGAGACCAGATTTGAACCCGGGACCTCCCATCTCTGCAACTGGCATTCAATCCATTTAGTCACCTAGCTGCCCCCAGCTCTAGGACTTTTGTCATTGCAATGACATCCCTGCATCACTCTGGCCATTTTGGTGTAAGTTAGGCATCTTCATCTGGATTTCCACTGTCTCCAGTTCCCTCAGGTTCCACCCCTTTCTCTGCACTAGTCCCCAAAGGCCTTGCCCCTCTCCTCCATGCTCCCATGAAATCCAGCCTGAAAAAATGCTTAGTTGGTCTTATCTTGGTTGACAGATTTGGGTAGGAAGCACTCACCGGGGAAGTCTGACATTCACAGTCCCCACTGGCACAATCTCCAGAGATTTCCCCCAGAACTTGTTCTTCCATTTCATATCTAGATTGGGAGATTGGGAGATTGGGAGAAAGGCAGAAGGGATATTGGAGAGAAATTTCTGTGAGCGCCTGAACTTTGCCATACAGCCTTCAATCTCATTTCACTCCTAAGAGTTCTCATCCCACCACTGCTCTCCTGTCCCCTGCCTCTCCTGCCCGTTCACATGCCCTCCTCCTCTCACCTTGCCAGAAGATGAAGTTATCTGACTCTGCATGACAAGCAGATATGGGTGGATGGTGGGAAACCTGAAGCAGAAGACAATGAGATTATTTCTGGGTTGCCCTTAAGGCTCTTCCTGCACCCCTTTTCCTCACCCACTCTCATCACCTGATCTCTACTTCTTTCCAGACTTGACTTCCCTTATTTTATAACATGAAAAATAACAATAGAGATTTAAGTTTAGTTGAGAAGCAACTCAGTATGATTGATAGAGGACTAGCCTTGGAATCAAGGATCACCTGGAATCAAGACCTGTGCACAGAGCAAGGCATTTAACCTCTTAGTGTCCCCAGAAAATTCTCTCAATCTGTACTGATGGAGTGAGTTCCCTTAATACTAATGAAATCCCAGGTCCATTCACTCGCCCTCAGTTATGTCTATTTGCACACACTTGTTTACACTCCAATCTATATTGATGAAAGGGAGTGCCCCTCATTACTAAAGAAATAACAGGTCTGGCTCCTCTCCTAGCCTCCCCTCCCCACGCACAAAAAAGTTATGTTTGTCTACATAGGTACACTACAGGAATTTCCTCAACAAGTGTTCCCCACACCAGTGAAATGATACATCCCTGTGCACACATGTGCTTCATGGCAGTGTTCATTAAGACTTACACAATTCCAGGACCTCTGAATGAATGAATGAAGAAATGAATGCGTGCATGTGTGTGTGTTTGCAGACATGTGTCTACACATGCCCTGTTTGGGGGCGTATGTACGCAGATTGTGTACCTATGTATGGATATCACCTTCCTGGGTGGGCACACGCCCCTTTCCCTCCCCACTTTCGGCCCACACACCTGCTCGCTAATGAAGCGGAAGCCTCGATCTGGCCGCTCACACTCGTAGGTTTCCCCCAGAACAGGGTTGAAAGGTTTGCACCCGGCCCGATGATAGGTAGAGGAATAAGCAGAGACAGCAAAGGCTGCAATGTATAACTGAGAAGGGGAGGGGAGGAGCAGACTTGAAAGGCCCATCGGTCCTACTCGAGCAAGGTGTCTGCCAGAGAAGGGGATCCTCCTACCACCTCCTTCCCATCCCCCTCCCAGACTGAGAGCCACAAGAAGGGACGGGAAGGTCCCGAGTAGGGCAAAAGCAAACCGCGGATGCCAGCTCTGAGGCTCGGTTTGCTAGTCTAGAAAAGGAGGGGGTTGGTTTAGGAGTGCTAGTACACACGTTCTAGGATTCCTGGTAGAGGAGGAAAGTGGTGGGGTGGGGGCGGGGGCGGGGGCGGGGGCGGACGCAGCTCCCCGGCCCTCCAGGGAGCGGCGGGGGAGGCGAGGCTCGTACCATGCGCTCGCAGGGGTCCGGCGTGCGGCTCGCCTGGTCCAGCAGGTTGCTATACTCAAGCTCCTCACAGAGCCGCTGAAGCGTGTTGAGGGGCTCGTTGAGCTGCACGGGCATGGATACTTTGGACAGGTCTTTGCCGATGTTGTTACGCAGAATGTTCCACAGGCTCACGTCGGTTCCGGGGCCGCTGGCTGCAGGGAGGCAGCGCCGCCGAGGGGGTACCCCAGCTCCTTCTGGAATACAGATGCCTGGCTCCCCCCAGCCCCAACCCAGTCTCGTCAGCGCCCTGCTCCACGTCCAGGACCCTGCCTNGAAGGGAAGGGAAGGGAAGGGAAGGGAAGGGAATGAATGAAGAATGCTCTCTCTCTCCAGCCACATTCCCTTAAGGTCTGAGCCTTTTGCTACAGCTCGAGGGATCAACTTTCTAAAGTATCCTTGTCCCTCAGGGTGTGGATTTTGGCACCCAAACTGAACTACTTGGCTTAGCCTTCAATCAACCTTTTAGCAAGTCACCCTTCGGTCCCCTAGGGCTTCTGACTTAGACTTTATCCTCTGTCACTAGCCCTTATATAACCCTTCTTCCTTGAAACTGGTTATTTTCATAGCCTGTAATATTCTCCCCTACCTTCCTCTCCAACTCTAATAATAATATTTATAGAGTGCTCACCATGTGCCAGGCACTGTGCTGAGTGCTTTGCAATTATCTCATCTGATGCTTATAACAACTCTTGGAGGAAGGGACTATTATTATGCCCATTTTACAGATGAAGAACCTGAGGTTAAGTGGCTTGCCCAGGGCCATACTACTATTACAATATGATCTCCGTTCTTCCTAACTTCAAGTCTAGGTATTCTATCCACTCTGCCACCTAGCTTCTTCATCTGATCTTTCTTCTCCCTTTTTAATCCCTATTGGCCTCCTCCAAGAAGCCCAACTAGATTGACAAGGTTTTCCCCAGATCCCTCCTTTCTATTCCCTTCCATCCCCCAACACTAAAGTTCAGGCTTCACTGTGTTCACCTGACCTTGTCTTTCTCTCTTTGAGAGTCCTCTTTCCCCAACCATCATGACCACAATTGTCAAACATTAACTGTGTGCCTCCTATATGTAGGGAAGGAAACATTAGTGCTGAGGTATGGGTCAGGGGTCACAAAGGCCATAAGGCACAGTCCTTGCCCTCAAGCAGCTTAATCAATCAAGCAATGCACAACTATGTAGTTAGTGTGTACTATGTACCAGGCACTGTGCTAGATGCTGGGGATACAAAGGAGTGAGGCATTCCCTTAAGGGGATTACATGCTAATGCTACATATAAAGGGGAAAGGTGACTGGAGAAGGGCTCCCCTCGAGCATGTCCTATGGTTGCCCCATCAAACAGGGGCTTCTGTGAGGATAGGCACTCAGGAAGGTGCTGCTTTTAAAGGGAAGGAGACTTTGATTCTAGGGGCTCCCCTCACCATGGGAACACCGATCTAGCCCCTCACTGTCTTTTAGCCAGGATGACACCTTGTCCCGAGAGCCAAGGGCAGGCACATTGTCTGTAGATGCCAGGTGGGCACTGGATGTCTGCAGGAATTAAAGCAAGAATCCAACTGGATGGGTGCAGTCTGAGCCTCAGCCATCCCTCTTCCACCCCAACACCATTTCTGCTCTAGGATTTACCTTCCGGTTGGTGCTACTCGCTGGGAGCTTTGGGCATCTGGCCATATCTGGGCGCTGTGCCATTCGGTGGGCACAGAGCCGGGCCACCCAGCTTTGGAACAGCTCCTGGGATTTGATCTACGGGAGAAGAGAGGGGGAGATAGAAAGACAGAAGACCTCTAGGTCTGCAAAGTGGGCTGATCTGAGACCCAGATCCTGGATAAATAAGCATCAGTCCATTTTGAAGTCCCAGTCTTAATGAAGCTGAGCAGCCCTGTTACTTATCTCCCCAAAGTGCCTGAGCAGCTGTTTATTCACAAACGAGAGGGGAATGTCAGTATACTAGTTGATGTACGTGACAATTGCCCTCTCCTCCAGGCCCTGCCTCTTCCCTCCCACTGCTCCTGCCTCAGCAGGCTGGCTTCTATCTCACCTTGAGGTGGTAAATGTTATCCTCGGTGTCAAGGTCAATTCGCTGAGCTTTCTTGTTGATTGACATGACGGAGGATCGGACGTCAATGGAGCCATGGAGTTTCCCCTTGGCAATCTGGAGGAATTAGGAAAGAGGAGAGCTGGGGGGGGGGACTAGGGTCCAACCTCAGCCCCACAGAACCACCCTCACCCTGCCTTTGACCCTAGCCTCCTCTAAGTTTTCAAAGGAGGGTCTTTGAAATCTGGTTTTCCCATAACTCACGTTTCTAGAGGAATTAAAGCTTCCCCAAGTGCTCTCCCCACAACAATCCCCCAGGGTGAGCTGGACATGTATGATTATTTTCATTTTATGGATGGGAAATCTAAGGCCATGATAAGTTCAGCGACCTGCCTGAGGAGAGGTTCTGGGGCACCTCCCGGAGCTTCTAGAGCCTCCCCCTCTCTTCCTCCTTCCTAACTCCTTCTTCAAGACCACCATTGTTACTACTAAACCACACTCATATCCCATCTCCAGGAGAAGACAAAGAATTCTCTTTCTTTTCCCACCTCCTTTCCAAACCTCTCCTCCAAGGAATGTGGAGTTGGAGACCATTCTCCCGGCCCCCCTCCACCACCACCACCATCCTGACTCCTTGACAAGGGCCCCAACTCACATCCTGCCTAGTGTTTGCATATCGAAGGATTCCATCCTCGAGGACAAAGTATCTCTGTGGAGCAGTCCAGGAGGTGCAGAGACCCAGAGAGAGAGAGAGAGGCAGAGGCAGGAAGGAAAATAACCATAGGTTCATCTTTGTAAATTCTTCTCTTTTTTTTGGACAAAAGTCTTTTGCTGGTGAGTGAGGAGCTCCTCCCCTTACCTTGTGCCAACCCTTCAGGGGCCACTTCCTCTTCTTGAGCAAATGACCTTCTTGCCTCTCTGGCTGGGTCCCCTCCGTCCCCAATCTTCCCTGAGGCTCCTCTACTAACTCCCATAGTTCCAATCCCTGGAGGCAAAGGAAGTCTTTTACTGGGGACACCTGCTTCTCAGAAGCTGTTATAGCCCAGCTCTTCCCCAGCCGGGACCCAGGGGCCTGCTCCCCAGTTCCTGCCTCTCCTGTATATCCCCTTCTCCCTCCCTTTGGAGTTATCCCCAAACCCTCATTGACATGCCTGGGTCTCCATCTACCCCTTCCCACTGCTAATAACACACCCTCCTCGGACCTGCTGGATGATGTACTTAGAAGGCTGGGTGCTGTCTGAGAGGGAGGGAGCAGCAGCCCGACGTGGGGAGCCAGGGTCCCTCTCCTGGCTATCCATTCAGGAGGGATGAGGAAGTGTCCAGTCAGAGTAGAGGGGAGGGGGAAATGTCACCTAGTGGTCTGGAGACTGTCCTGGAGGAAGAGAAAGATCACCTTGGATAAGTCACCTTTTTCATTCACCTCAAGCCAGTCCCAGACCCTCTAGGGAGATGGAAGATTGAGCGTCAGCCTGTTATTGCTAGAATCCAGCATCACCTTCGACCTGCCCATCACCTATGTCCCATTTTCCCAGGTCCCGGCCAACTCCTGACCCCGGGCTAGAGAATGGGAGTTGGGGATCTGTGGATAAGCTGATTCTAAGAAAGCCACGAGAGGTGTGGCCAGCCACACCCTGGGCACACACAATTGGGCTCTGGAAAACGCTCTTCTTTGGCAGAGACCTGGGGGCGGGGGAGGAAGAGGAAATAGTATGGAGAGGAATTTGGGGGCAGGATCTAGACAGAGGGGGTCTAAACAGCCAGAGATCAATCCGTCAACTACCATTTATTAAGAACCTTATATATGCGGTCAACTTTTCCCTTCGGAGTTCACTCCCCTCATTCCTGTACAAAATCCTTCCCACCTTCTCTTCCCTGCCCTTCCCCCCATAATGCCTAGTGGAGAAACTGAGGCCCGGAGCGGATGCATCTTTCTCCCTCTGCCCACCTGTTCCCCTCCTACTCTTCACCAACAATTCTCTGAGTTCTTCCACACCCCTGGAGCTTCTATTGCCTCCCCCTCCCTTCCTCCTTCTTAACACTCCTGGACCCAAGTCCCCGGGACACAAAAATAGAGGTGCTATCCATCTGCTAAAAGAATAAGGATAGAAAGGAAATGGAGCTAGAGCTGGTGGGGAAGCTGTAGGTGGGGACCATTGGTGGACAAGAACAATTCAAGGTCTTCCCAGGTCCTGCAGCAGTGCCCACTGGTGCCCTTGGCACCCACACTGGCCATCCTGGCACCACAGCTTGATCAATAATGCATGAGCATGTGTGGTGGTGGAGGTGGTGATGGGGTGTGTGTGTGTGTGTGTGTGTGAGTGTGTGTGAGTGTGTGAGTGTGTGTGAGTGAGGGGCTAAGGTGGAAAGGGAAGGTGTTAGCCTGAAGCCAGGGTTGTTGCTCAGGTGAGCCGGAGACACCAGGCACCTGAGGAACCGAGACCAGCTAGGTGCTAGCGATGTGGGCTGCCCCAGCGGCACAGGGTTGGGCAGAAGCCTGAGCCGTGGGGAGAAGCTCTGGGATCCAGCCTCGGAAACTTCCCCAAACTCTGCCTGTGGGTTGGAGGGGGGGATTTGGCCTTGACGTGGGTCCTGGCCTCACGGAGTCAAGGGAAATGGGGGATCTGTGCCTACCCGGAGCCAAGGGGGAGGGGAAAGTGGGATAAGGAACAAGGTGGACAGCTCCCTCCCTCCCTTCCTCCTCATGCCTAGGTAGGTAGGCAGAGACCGCCCACTTTCAGGCAGAGCTGGACCCCTTTCTCCTAGGAATGCCAGGTGATGCCAACGTGGCCCCCTTACCGTAGTGCCCATGGACTGCCGGGTCTGCTTGCCTGCCTGCTCGCCTGCACTGCCTCTGAGTCACCGTCTCCCTTTCTGAGCTGAGCAGCGGCGGCAGCTACTGCAGGAACCAGGAAGGAAGGAGACGTCGGAGCCTCCACTCGAGCCGGATCTCCCCACCTCCTCGGCCCCCCTCTATCCCCCCTCCCGCCAGGCCCTGGGCATCCGGGGCTCAGCTCTGCCCCCCGGCTCCCGGGAGGACTCAGGGCCGGGTAGGCATCCCAGAGGTGAGGTGGGGGTGGCAGTGAATGGACACCACCCTCTCCATCGGGAACGATTCCAGGAATGCCAGGAAAGGAGGGGAATGGTTAAAGGAGGGGCCTCAAGGCAGAGGAGGCCACCAGCTTCTTCAGCCTGCTGCTGCCTTGGCCCGGTTTGGCATCTGGCATTAACCTGACCCAAGCTGGTGCCTGGTGCTATTTTGACATCCGTACTCACCCCTTTCTTATTTAAGAACTGAAAAGGGACCAAAGATTTTTTTTGGAGCTTTGGTTGTCAGATGGGCAGTTGAAGAGAGAGGTGGCCTCAGGACCTGGGTCTCTGGGGCGGTGCTGGGACGGCTCCCTGGCACACTCTGCCACTCCCAGGGCAACTGTGCAGTCTAATGGTGAGAGCTAACCAGGAAGCAGAATGTCTAGGCTTCCCCCTATGAAACTGAAACCTGTCCAAAATGGGGCGATACTGCATAAACCTGAGAGGAGACATAACGTGGATGGGGAAGGCATGTAGAAGAACACAACTACAGGACTGATCCCAGAGAAAAGTGCCCAGGACAAATGCCAGCCAGTCCTAGTTTTTCCCCTTAGGGGGAAGGAGGTAAAGGAATCCAATGTCCTTTGACCTCTCAATCATCGCTAATATTTTTGTTGAAGTTTTATTATATATTTTTTAAATTTTAAAAATATTTTCCCATGGTTACATGATTCATTTTCTCCTCCTCCCTTCTTCCATTCCCCTTCCTGGAGCTGACAAGCAATCCTGCTGGCGTATGCATGTGTTATCACTCAATACCTATTTCCATATTATTCCTTTTTGCCACAGAGGAATCTTTTAAAACCAAAATCCCAAATGATATATCCATATAAACAAGTGATAAATCATATGTTTTCTTCTGTATTTCTGCTCCCACAGTTCTTTCTCTCCATGTGGATGGTACATTCTTTCTTGTAAGTCCCTCAGAATGTCCTGGATCATTGCACTGCTGTTAGTAGCAAAGTTGATTACATTTGATCGTTCCACAGTTACTGTGTACAGTGTTCTCCCAATTCTGCTCATTTCACTCCAAATCAGTTGGTAGAAGTCTTTCCAATTTATATAGAAATCCTCCAGATGATCATTCCTTATAATAGTATTCCATCACCATCAGATACCAGGATTTGTTCAGTCATTCCCCAATCCAGGGACACCCCCTCGTTTTTCCTACTTTTTACCACCGCAAAGAGTGCAGCTATATTTTTGTGCATCACTAAATGTTTTGGGTGTGATTTGAAATTTTTTATTTAGTTAATTTAGAATATTTGTCCATGGTTACATGATTTATGTTCTTTCCCTCTCCTCCTCTCACCCCCCCCCTCCCATAAGCCAATGAGCAATTCCACTGGATTTTACATGCATCACTAATTTTTTTTCTTTAAACCCTTACCTTTCGTCTTGGAGTCAATACTGTGTATTGGCTCCAAGGCAGAAGAGTGGTAAGGGCTAGGCAATGGGGGTCAAGTGACTTGCCCAGGGTCACACAGCTAGAAGTGTCTGAGGCCAGATTTGAACCTAGGACCTCCCATCTCTAGGCCTGGCTCTCAATCCACTGAGACACCTAGCTGCCCCCCATCACTAATTTTTAAGAAAGTATTTTATCAACAGTAAGATAGAATTCAGAGGCAGCTAGGTAGCACAGTGGATAGGAGTCTCAGGCATGAAGTTGAGAGAACCTGGGTTCAAATCTGACTCATCACACTGCTAGCTGTGATCTAGGCAAGTCACTTAACCCTTATTGCCTAGCCTTTGCCAATCTTCTGTCATAGAATTGATACTAATGCCAAAGGTAAGGATTTAAAACAGTTCTTTTTAGTTTAAAAGGTAGAATTCACTGGTAGCCAACAGTTCAAAGAGGCACCACTCAGATTTGTATTTCAATGCTTAAGCTAAAGCAGAGGCCTTTCTAGGGTGGAAATGGAGGTGCCTTTTAGGAGGTTTGCACTGTTTTGGTGGGGGAATGGGGATGGGGTCTCAAACCTGCAAAATAACACAGGTTGGGTACCCTCAATCTACCCCTTCGACAATAGACCATGAATTAAAAAAATCAAAATTTTTTGATAATTGTATTTCTACAGAATTGTTTTCATTTAATTCTCTACATTTTTTTATGCATTTATAAGCATTCTAAGAAGGGGTCCACAAACTTCACTGGACTGCCAAAGGGGGCCGTGACCCAAAAAAGGATGAGAACTGCCCTGGAGGTTAGCCTACTCAGATGTTTGGAGACTGGGGAGGCAGAGATGAGTAACAGTGCCAGCTGACACCCTGAGTACCTGCTGTGTCACCATGGCAGAAAATAGGTCTGAATAAAGACAATCAACTCTTGGGAGACCACAAGATTTTAGTATGTCATTTCCAGACAGAGGGATTGACAGCTTTCCTGATATGAGAGGCCTGGGGCCATTCTAAGTCCGCTTCCACAATGACCGCGTGGCCAGGGATACAAGGTCCTTCACTGGGCACTGTGGGAAGCCGGCAGCTACTACTAGCTGGCAGGGCCGTGCTCATCCACTGCTAAGGGAAACTGGGCATTGCTCCGGGCCTAGAATCATGTGCTGCTTTGTTTGCGCCTGCTCTCCTCTCCCATTCCCATTCTGCCTAGTCTAGGGGTCACTGTAATGATTTCTATTTGGGGATGCTCTCTTCTGCTCCTTGGATCAGGAGCTTCTACAAGGGTAGAAGGTGCCTCTAGACTCCCCAAAGGCAGAGAACTAAGTTTCCTTCTTACCCTCAGCACTCCGTATTCCTCCTTAGCTTCACCCTCCATCCTCCACTCGCTTCTTCCTTTCTCATCCCCTCTTTCATCTAGCAATGGTAGAAGGAGCAAATGACTCTTGAATACCCACGATGCCTCCCTTCCTCCACCTAGAAGCGAGGCGACTGGGCACAGCAAAGCGTGTGCCATTAGGAGGCCCTGGGTTTGAGTGACACACTGATGACTAGCAGTGATGGGCCTTACGTGATCACTAATCTCGCCAGGCCCAATTCCTCTCTTGTGAATGGGAGACAATACTAGCGGTAGGTATATTCTCCCAGGGATGTTGTGAGTGACGTGATTCATAATTATCTAAGAGATATTATTAGTTTCAAGTCAGGAAGACAGGCGGCAGCAGTCAGGCCCCTGGTTTCCCAGCCTTGTTTTTGAACCAAGGAACTAGGCCAAGGATGGGCAAACTACAGCCCTCGGGCCAGATGCTGCCCCCTGAAATATTCTTTCTGGCCAAAGAGACATTATTCCTAATCTGACAAATACAATGAGTAGGATACAATACAATGAAACTTCCAAAGAGTTGCCTTAGAAACAGACTGACAGATGAGCATTTCCTTTCCTTTGGCCCCCTCTTTAAAAAGTTTGCCCATCACTGAGCTAGGCAGTTGGGTCAAGGAGCTCCTCTCCTTCTCTGCTTTATCTTCATCTCCAACTCCAAATTCTTGACTATCCCATATAGATAACAGAGGCAGCTAGGTGGCTTAGTAGTTAGAGTGCTGGACCTAGAGTCAGGAAGACCTGAGTTCAAATCCAGTTAGACAGTTCCTAGCTGAGGGACCCTGGACAAGTCACATAACCCGATTGCCTGATGAAAGGATCCACTGGAGAAGGAAATAGCAAACCTCTCCAGTATCTGCCCCAAAAATTCCATGGATAGGTCCATAGGGGTCACAAAAGTAGTAAACAACTGAACAATAAGACAACAAACACATCAAAGGCTCTTTTGGGTCAAAGAATATTTATAGAGAGGGTGAGATATGCCCAGTTAAGTGTCTGTTACAGGGTCAAGGGAAGCTGGCTCTCCACTGCTGGGCACTGTGCTGTCACCATCTTTTTGTTGCTGTCTGATATACTGATCCAACATGGCAGTCAGCTGAAGGGGCTGATGTTGTAGAAGGGAGTGGGTCTGAGATGTCAGGAGGGTCAGGCCCCCTACCAACTCCTCTTGAATCAAAGCTTGGGAGGGCAGTTTGGAATAGTTCAGGAAACCTTGAGAGCTGAGGATGGTGTCATCAATGCAGCCACCTGGAAGAAAATGGGGAATATCATTCAATAAGTATTTTTTTTTTTAAACCCTTACCTCTCTATGTCCCTTGTGTGTAGCTAGTTATCTACATACTGTCTTCCCTGTTAGAATGTATGATTCTTAAGGACAAGGATTGTTTTTTGTTTTTTTTCTCTCCTAATTTCCAGAGTATAGCTCAGTGCTTGGCACATATAACTTCAAAAATGCCTCCCATTAAAGCAATAAATGTTGGAGGGGATTTGGCAAAATTGGGACACTAACACACCACTGCTGGGCTTGTAAGAGATAATAAGGAAAAAGGCTTATACAAAAATATTTATAGCCTCACTCTTTGTGGTGGCAAAAAACTGGAAAATGAAGGGATGCTCATCAATTGGGGAATGGCTGAACAAATGGTGATAACTGATGGTGATGGCATATTATTGTGCTGAAAGGAATAATGAACTGGAGGGATTCCATGTGAACTGGAATGACCTCCAGGAATTGATGCAGAGTGAAAGGAGCACAACCAGGAGAACATTGTACCCAGAGACTGATACACTATGGTACAGTTTAATGTAATGGACTTCTCTACTAGCAACAATGCAATGATCCAGGACAATCCAGAGGAACTTATGAGAAAGAATGCTATCCATCCACATCCAGAGAAAGAACTGTGGAACCAGAAATGCATTAGAAAATATATGATTGACTACGTAGTGCAATAGAGATGTGATTAGGGTTTTGATGTTAAAGAATCACTCTACTGCAAATGTGAATAACATGGAAATAGGTTTTGAACAATAATACATGTATAACCCAGTGAAACTGCTTGTCATCTTTGGGAGAGGGGAGAAAAGAGTTGGGAGGGGGGTGGATCATGAATCATGTAATCATGAAAAAATATTCTAAGTAAAAATAAATAAAATTTAAAAAAAAATTAAAATGCCTCCCCTTTCTGGGCCAAACAACAGACATTTTTGAAATACATATGTGCCAAATGCTGGGCTATACTCTGGAAAGGAAGAAAAGGGAAGCCAAAAGATGGAAGTGAGAAGGCAGAGCATTGTGGGCCTGGGGGATAGTCAATGCAAAAGCATGGAGATGGGAAATGAAGTAGGCCGGCCCAGGGAGCTGTGAGTACATGGAGGTGAAGTAAGTTGTAAGAAGGCTGGAGAGCCAGAAAGGGTCAGATGATGAAAGGGTTTAGATGTCAAACAAAGGACTTTACTGTGGGAATCTCAAAAGTTTTAGTGAATTTTTAAGTTTCCAAAGCTGAGGGGAAGATCAAAAGGAGTCACTGATTGGAGTGGGGAGAGATTTGATTTGGGAAGACCATGTAGAAGGCTATTGCAGGAGGCCAGGGGAGAGAGGAGGGCCTGAATTAGGGTGGTGGACTGTGGGAATGGGGAGAAGGGGATGTATACAAGAGATACTGTGCATATAGAAACACCAAGACATGGCAGAGGATGGGATATGAAGGTGAAGGTGAATGAGTGAGGATTGAGGATGACACCTGAGGTTCTAAGCTTGGCAGGTCACAGGCCTCTTTACTGACCACCATCATTGAACTTCTTCTGGATTTGTCTACTGAACAAACACTTTTCACCCCTACCAAATAAAAGGAACTAATATTTATAGCTAGCATTTACATAGTGCAAAGCAATTTACAGATATTATCTCATTTGATCCTTACAACAAGCCTTCAAAGCAGATCCTATAATAATAGGACCCCATTTTATCCCTATTTTACAGATAAGGAAACCCAGGCAAGCAGAAGCCCAGTAATTCGCCGAAGGTCACACTGTTAGTGTCTGATGCCAAATTTAAACTCTGTTCTTCCTGACTCCTGGCTGGCTCTCTGTCCTCTCAGCCACCTGGCTGCCTCTATTTATATAGTGCTTCGGAAAAAAAAAAACCAAAAAACCAAAAAACACCATTACCTTCTGTCTTAGAATCAATATAAATATCAGAAACAGGAGGTCCTGGGTTCATATCAACTGAGGTTAAGTGACTGGTCTAGGGTCACACAGCTGGAAAATATCTGAAGCCAGACTTGAACCTATCTCCAGGCCTGATGCTCTATCCACTGAGTCACCTAGCCACCTCATATATTATGCTTTTAGGTTTGCAAAACACTGGACAAACATTCTTACTTCCTCTCAACAAGATTCTCCAGTTCTAGCAATATATTCCCCAAAGCCTCTTCTGCCTCCCAGCCTTTGATTGGGCAGTTTTAATGCCTTTAGAAGACAGTCTCTCTTCCATCCTCCACCCTCTCTAGCTAGTTCAGGAAGTCATGCATTATTAATTCCATCTGGGCCTGATCAACCTATCACCTTAGTACTGAGATTAATGATTTGTCCTCCATTAACTGACATTTGTGCATTTATACATATAAAAGTATAAGTACATATTTCAAATTTTCACTTATATCTGTCCCAAATCTCCATTATATACTTGACAGCAGGGTCCTGGGGACTATTATATACTCAATTATACTCAATCGAGTTATACTGAGAGGGATATCAAATCCAGAGTATTGAAGAAGACTGAGGTGGTCTGTATAATCTGACTAGGACATTCCCTACAGTTCTCTCTTGGACTTGATGGACTTCCCTAGGTGTCCAATGCCTCACTTGCATGAGCTTGGCCAATATATCACGTGATGATGATGCCAACTCCATCCCCCTCCTCTGCCAGTCAAAGTTCTCACCAAGTAGTGGTAGGACTGGTACGCTCTTCAAGACTCGAAGCATCTCCTTGGCCTTGGGTTCTGAGCTCACCAGCAACATGTTATGCCCGACAAAGAGGGGTAGCAGGTTTTGATATTTGGATTCTGCCAGGTATGGCCTCAGGATCTAGGGTAGGGAGAGTATAATTGGCAGACAGGAACAGCACATCAAAAATACTTACTGATTATTAATAGATGGCATACTCCTATTAATAAATTATATTATACTGGGGGGGGGGGGAGGAAATGTCAGTATGAGGATAAGAACTGGAAAGGGAACATGGAGCCACTATAGTCATCCCAAGCTTCTTTCAAGATTCCCAAGACAAGTGTTTGGGGAATGAGTAAAAGGAAATGGTCAATGGTGCTCTAAGAAATTAGGAGAAGAAGTGATCCCAGATCCTTCCTTACTGAATTGGGGTAGACTTTCACAAAGATGTTGTGTTTTCGAAGCTGATGCTTGACAAGGAGCTTGTCCTCAGCACTCAGGGCCACATTCTGACAAACAGCAATCATTCGGTTTTTCCTGAAAACTTCTGTCACCTCTCTCAGAAGCAGTCGATTCAAGCCCGATTCCTAAAGATTCAGGAGAGAGGCAATATAAACCACAGGCATTGAGCTTTTGCTTGTCTCTTCCCCTTAATTAACACATACACACACAAACACACACACATACACCTCTCTCTCTCTCTCTCTCTCTCTCTCTCTCTCTCTCTCTCTCTCTCTCTCTCATCCTCAGATGGGGCATGGCTGTTTCATTCAGCCCTATTTGGAGGCACAAACAAAATGACTTCTGTAAGCCTTTTTTCTAATCTACAAGCTCTCAGAATCAATGAAACACTGAGTACATTTTTCAGTTTAAAGTATTAGGAGCTCTCCCAGAATAAACTGAGGCAATGATCTAAATGAATGGAGTTCTGACCAAGGAAGCAAAGTTAACTTGATCTCAGGCACTCCTCTAGTAACCTGTTCTTTTCCTTACCTGTGGGGGTGCCTCGGAAGGGGAAGGCAAGCAACTTGGGGGAATGGCAGGTTTGGGGGGGATATACTGGGTCAGTGCCATTAGTTTCTGCCGCTCAAAGTGCATAACTCGAAAATGTCGGGTGACAGCCTTGGAGCCATGGCGGACACTCTGTATGGTGGGTAGCTGGCCTGACAAGATAAAAGATAAAATAGGTAAGAAAGGGCCTAGCATGAATAAAAGACATGGAGTTAAAACACAGCCTCCTTCCCTCCCTTCCAGTAGAGAAAATTATAATTCTTAGCTTCAACACTCTGAAAATGATCAAAGCCTACCTCTTATTACTTGTTATGTGACCTTGAAGCAGTCACTTATTAACTATCTGACATTTCCTTTTGACAAGGATGGGGAATAAAGTATTTTAGACTCTTCTGGAAAAAATATCACAATGTCATAGTCATTATAAGAGGAAGCATGGAACAGTACAAAGAAAACTAGGATTGAAGTCAGGAATGGGCAATTTCTGGGGAAAATAAATTGAACAGAACTAGGAGAACAATTTATACAATGATACATTATAGAAAAACAACTCTGAAAGACTTTAGGATACTAATCAATGAAATGAGAAATCATGTGTTCAAAAGAATGAAGATGAAGCATGTCATTCATCTCCTGGCAGAAAAATGATCAATTTAAAATGCAAAAAGATTTTGGGGACGGGGAGCTAGATTATCAGCTATACATTGAAGACTATCCTTTTTTGTTGTTGTTGGAATGGGGAAGAGAATAATAGGGCCAATTAATTTTTTAAATGTTTGTTAACTGAAAGGATAAAATTTTTAATAAAAAATTTTAGAATGGATGCCTATTCCAAGTTGTGAGGATCAAATAAGATAATATATATGGAGTGTTTATAACTGTAAGGTCTTGGAAGTTATATAAATAACATCTATTATTTCTTTAGTTACAAAATGAGAAGACAGAATTAGATCACAGAACCATAATTGCAAGTGTTTGTTCAGTTGTTTCCAATTCCTTATGATTCCATTTGGGGTTTTCTTGGCAAAGATATGTTAGTAGTATGCCATTTCCTTCCCTAGTTCATTTTGCAGATGAGGAAACTGAGGCAAATAAGGTTGAGCGACTTGCCTAGGGTCACACAGCTAGTAAGTGGTTGGATTTGAACTCAGATCCTCCTGACTCCAGGGCTGGTATTCTATCCACTGTACTATCTAGTTGCCCCTTAAATTTTAAGTAAGATCGGTTAAGAAACAACCTAAGAAGAAACTGAATTCCAGAGAGGGAAATAACTTGCCTAAGGTCATGGTAAGTAGAAGTGCTATGATATGAAATCCCATGCTTTATCCGTTACTCATTTTTAGGTTCCCTTAAGAGCTCTAAAATATTATTAAAGACAAGTTCAGTCCCATTTAAATCTATAAACAGCTGCAGAGGCAGTAACTTTCCCAAAAGATTCAGAGTAAAGGTACTAAAACCCCTCCTATTATGGACACAGCAAAACCCACACACTTAAACATTCATTCAACAAGCACTTATTATGAGCCAACCATGTGCCAGGAACTGGGCTAGGTAATGAGAATATAAAAGAAAGAACAATAGTTCTGGCCTTCAAAAAGCTTACATTCTGTTAGAAAAAACAACAGGGATCAAGAGATAGAAAATATATGCAAATACATGCAATGCACTACATGGTGGTGTAGTGCGACCCTAAACAATGGGGCCGGGGTGTGAGGGTGGAGTTGAATCAGGAAAGGTCTTGCTTAAGACGTGGGGTGTGAGTTACTTCTTGAAATTGGTTGGAGATTCTAAGAGGCTGCATTGAGGAGAGAAAGATTTCCAGCCAGTGGGAGCAGTCTGTAAAGGTGTGGAGGTGGGAGATAGAATTCACGTCCAAAGGTGCCAATCTGCCAAATGTGTCTGGAAAGGGAGGCTGGGGCCAGAATTGTGAAGGGTTTTTAATTTCATACAGGGATGTTTATGTTTGGTCCTAGGGTCAATTTGGGTCCACGAGAACTGCGGTTCCAACCTCCAACGCGCCCCATTATGGACGCACATTACTGGTCACTTGGCTTAGGAGCTGGATGACATTGACCGCTGGGGTCAGGGGTCACCGAGGCCGGCAGAAGGAGTAGAGAGCTGGCTAGGTGTAGAGATCGCCGAGTAGGGGGAGGGATCAGAGGTCGGCAAGGGCGCCAGGGCTCCGGGGTCCTTGTCTAGAGGGCTCTGGGCGTCTCCCCGACTGCTCCATGAGGACACTGCCCGCTCCTTACCCGATCGGGGCCGGAGCCGCCAACGAAGAAGCCCAAACACGGAGACCGCCATCTTCGCCGGAGGTCCGTACGGGTCCCGGCTGGAGATGGAAGAAACAGAGGATTATGGGGGTTTCAGGCTTAGAAGCGGAAATCGTAGCACGGCTCGAGGGAGGAGCCCGCACCAACCTTCCGGTCTCCTTTCTTCTCCCTCCCCCTTCCGCCCCGCCTCCTAGAGATCACGTGAGCGCAGGCGCAGATCAAAGCGTCTATGTCTCCTAGCAACGAGGTCCGGGGGTGCCCAGAACAGACCTTTCTTTGTGCCTGCAGGGTGCTGCAGCCCCAACCCGCATTGCAGCGCCTCCCCCTGGCGGGCTCACAGATCGCTGCTCCCTGAGCTCTTCTTTAGATCTTTTACCCTCCATGCCCATTGCTTCACAACTCCTGGCACCCTTTCTCCTCCTCATTGCACCAAGGGTCACCCAACTCCTCCCTTGATACCTTTCTCCCAGATTTCAGAATTTCCCCTTCCCTCTCCTTCCCTCACTCCTGACTCCAGTATCCCCAAGTGTTTCAAAGCTGCCCTCTCTGTCTTCTGTCCTCCTACCACTGAACTTTAGTCCCACCCACCCAAAGGAAGCCATGCATGGAGGTAACTAGCTAGGTGTGCTGTAGGTTTTCCCTGCTTAACCAGACCTTTGAGGGTCATTGTCTCATTCATTTCCAGGAAGAGTATGACTGGGTTCTCTTTTCTTTTTTAGTTGTTCCTGCTCAGAGCCCTGTGGGAAGAGGAGGTATCTGCATTTCTGATGCCCTCATTGCCAAGAGAAACTTGGCCTTCACAAATGAGACAGATCCTCCAGAGGTAATGTGAGTATCTAGTGGGTTGGAAGGTGTTTTAAACTCCTAAACTCTATTCTTTAACAGGTCCCTTCACCCACCATTCTCTTTCCACCAACACCCCCCCCCCCCACACACACACACACACATACACTCAAAACAAAACAAAAATTTGCTGAGGTTAGGGAAAGTCTTCTTTGGGCCATTTAAAAAAGTTTAAAAAAAAAAGTGGGTATGGCAGGTTGCCTACTAAAATTATCTCCTGGTGTCTCAGGTAATCTGAGGATCTCATTTGTTTCTTTTTTTTAAACCTTTACCTTCTGTCTTAGAATCAAGACTGAGTATCAGTTCCAAGATAGAAGAGGGGTAAGGGTGGCAATTGAGATTAATTGACTTGCCCAGGGTCACACAGCTAGGAAGTGTGTGAGGTCAGATTTAAATCCAGAACCTCCAATTCCCAGGCCTTGTTCTCTATCCACTGAGGAGCCACCTAGCTGCCTTTCATTTGTTTTTTGTTTTTTTTCTAAGAAAAAATTTAAAAAAAGAAAGAAATGAAAAACCCTTCAGAAACAATCTTCCTTTATTATCCTTTTCATCAAACTCACTGGAATTTCCCATTGCAATTTCTGCTGCTCCGGAGAACCTGTGTCCAGACAGTGCCAGATCTGACAATCCTTACTACATATATAAGGACATTCTAGTTGAAAGCTAATTGAAGTCTTTCAGCACTGTTGCCCTCCAGGGAATTGCTATTTCTGGCTTTGAAACACTGAAGACATGGGACTATCACTATAATATTTGCTTTCTTCCTAGGGCTCAGGCTCTTGCTACACTGCAGACTGTCCGCCTAGACCGAGAAGGTATAGGCTATATTGGGAATCTGGAGGGTCTCCAAGCCCTTCATAGTCTCTACCTTCAAGAGGTGAGTTTTCCCAACCACCCTAAGGGACTGTGGCCCCCTCAGTTTAGATGGGCCTAAAAAGGCCCCATTTGTATAGCAGCCTGATTGTTCTATTGTTTCTTTTTTACTTCTCCTCACCTCCATGTTTCTTATTACAGAATGAGATTGAGCGAATTGAGAATTTGGACTGCCTCCCATCCCTGCGGTAGGTAATATAGTCTAGTCCTCTGGGTTGTGGGTGCTTTGGAATACCCACAAGAAAGTTATGGGCCCATTTTCAGAACAGGTGGCCTAGCTTTCTCTTCTTTTCCAATATCAATGCCCCCTGATTCCACTGTTTCCCAAATCATCTTATCCCTTTTCCTTTACTATTCTGATTAGCAATTTGTGTCTTTATTTCCCCTTTTCTCCAGCTATCTAACCCTAGCAGGAAACAAGATCCAACAGGTAGAAAACCTTCATGGTCTCCCACAACTGCAGCTCCTGGACTTGTCCCACAACCAAATTGCAACATTGCAAGTAGGTAAGAGACCCCTTGTCCTGGCCCAGGGCACTGAGCCCCCATCCCTTTTCAATGCTTTCTCAATTCCTCAGAGGTTTCAGAAGAGCAGGGTTAGGTTAAGAGGAATGTCATAGGCGATTGCAAAAAAACTCTGCACTTGGCAAAGATGGGAGTGAGAAAGGAGATGTCTTACTTGGCTTCATTTTCTCCCTTCTTCCTGTATAGCTGAACTTCCTCAGAATCTCCTAGTCCTTAGTCTTTCTGGGAATGGTTGTACCAAGCAGAATGGCTATAGGTAAGTAAATGGGAGGGAGCCAGACCTATAGACTAAAAGAACCAAGCAAAATTCCATCTTTTCTGGCTTAGACTACTTCTGATTTGGGAAGTGGACAGGGAAAGTTCAGGGAAAACTAGCACCTCTACTATGAGGGCTCAGTGAGCTTTTACAAGGCTGCTTTCCTCCCTTGGTGTCCACCTTTTATCATCCATTCTCACCTATGACTTCCAAAAGCTGTAGCATGTGTAGCAGCCACACTCCAGTAAACCATCTTGGCAAGCTGGCTAAATCAGACTGAAGGTAACCAATAGGAGTTAGTGGGACATCTACCCAGGTATGTGAAGTCTTCCCTCAGCAGAATGGGTAGATGAGGATGATTTGTTCCAATGGCCAAGGAGGCTGAAACAGGCACTGCGAAGCACATAGAGCTTGATTAGACACACTGAAGAAGCCAGGATCATCCACTTCATCCTGAGCCATTGAGTGTTGTCTTGTCTTTTGTCTTGCCACTGGACTTTAGTCTCTGGAAGAAAGAGTGAGGCTAAAGGCTTTATGCAACTTTGCCTCACTTAAGTCCAATTTGTTTGCAAGTCAAAAGACATCCTTAGCAATATCATGTTGCTCCTCTTCCAGTATGACAGATAATACCACCTCAGACTTTATTTTTGTATTTTTGTATGCTTTATTTCTGTAGCCCACAGCCAGGTCCCATATGATGATGGCTAGATGAACTACAATATCTGGGGAACTCATACCCTTTTACCAGCCAGATTGTTGTCTTGAGGGCCAGAGCAAGGGGCTGTTTTTTCCTCTATCTTTTGTGTCTCCTTGCTACCTTGGAGAAGGGCCCTTGCACACACAGGATATATCTCTCCCACACAATGCTACCTTTTCTTTCTGTTAGGAAAATGGTGATAGAGTTCTTGCCTCAGCTTCTGGATCTCGATGGTGAGACAGTGCCCGGATGGGAAGACCCAAAGGAGGAAGACAAAGTGACTGACATCCAGGATGAGTTCCCTGAGTTGAGTGGCCCCTTCTGTACGGAACGAGGTAACTGTTTCCTCCCAAACACACATGTCTCCTAAACCATATATACCGCCAGGCAGATAATGGTGTGAGAAGGGAATAGGAAAGTCAAGATGTCACTTAACAAAACATCCACAGGCAAGAGAGAGAAGGGACAGGGCAGTTTTTAGCAGGCTCAAGAATGAAAAACTATGACTGTAAAAAGTCTTTAGTCATAAAAGTATTTAGTGACATACTCTTGTACCAAACTTTCATGTGCCTAGCCTTGTATCTTCATCAATTTCATGGGGAGGGAAATTTATATAGGAAGCTTAAATGTCTTCCCAGATGCTCATCACATAGAAACACCCCTCCCCCAGTAATCCACAACTTCCCCAGTAATCCAGAGCAGTTAACTAGGGCACATGGCAGTTGCTAGGCTTCATTCTGCCCAAGCTTGCCAAATTCAGAGGACACTGTCAGCACTTATATTCCTTCAAACAACAAAACTTGGCAAATAAGTTTCAAGTATAATTAATTTTTAAAGGATGTAGATCCAACAAATGCTTTGTATTTGAATCCTGAAGTCTCCAACTCACAGGAGAGTATCACAGTATTTACTAGTGCTTCTTGCTTAAGACTGTCATGTGTGCTTGTGAGAACCATGTGCCAAGTCTTTTTTTTTTTTTCCTGTAGAGGAAATAAATACCTATCCCTACCTTAAAAATAAAATCAAATAATGGGATAGGATGCAGACTCCAGGCAAGTTCCTCTTTGGCCCTGCTCTTCAGCCCATGGTAGGTCCTCTAGCTGCATCTCAGGCTTTTGACCTAGAGATTGATTTGTGCAGCTTAATCCAAATGAACAACAGCTAGGTAGAGTTCTGGATCCAGCCTCCTCTTTCTGAATTCAAGGTCATGGGTCTGTGCTTCTTTCTCCCACAGGCTTTCTCGAGGAACTGGAACAGGAGCTAGCCAGTCATAGGGATAGGAGAATAAGGGAGGCCCTGATGGAACATCAGATCAGAATGTCATGCAAACCTGTGCTCACTGACCTCTCATCGCTACCAGGGGCCCCTCTGTCCAAGAACCACAGCCCACCCCCAGTGCCTGGGAAAGACACAGTTGGGACTAGCCCCACTGTCAGTTCCCCTGGGCAACCTTCTGCTGTCAGGAAACCCTGTGGCCTAAACAGCCAGGGGCAGAGCAACAGAGTCCAGATGGAAAGAAAGGGAAAGCAGACCACCAGCCCCCAAGCCAAGACTCAACATGCTACCCGAACAACAACGATAAGAGCCAAGAAATGAATGACCCCAGCCTCTTTAGAGCCCACCTTTTCTCTGCCAGCAAAGCTATGGGAGAGATAAAAGGGTAGGAAAGAAGAGTAGCCAGGTCTTTAAATTCCCATTTCCTAATAAAAGCTCATTCCTAATAAACAGCTTCTAGCATCCAGTTGCTCTTTTCACATTACTGGTAAATTAGATTGGGAACTCCAGTGACCTGCATGGCCACTCTTCCCATATCAGAAGAAGGTTTAAAATTCAGGGATAAAGGAACAGAAAACAAGTTTATTGAATCAGCACTATTAGACCAGGGCAAAGTTCGGAATGAGGGAATAAAATGCAACAACTCTCCTGCAGCCTGAACAAGGACATCTGGGCCCTAGTGAGAGGTTATAGTTGATGGCCATAAGCCTGGCTTTCCTTTTCCACAAAGGCCTGGAAAAGGCTGGCTATATCCTGGGGAGACAGAGACTGTTCCCCAGCTAGTAGTTTCCTCAGAACCTCCTGTCCTTCCTGCTCAAGATCCTGCTGTTTCTTCTGGAGTTGCTTTCCTTCTTCCTATCAAAGAGAGACAGAGATTAATCCTGAAGAGGTCATACATACATAGAGGTCAAAGAGGGACTTGTACTCTCTTGCTCTTCAGGATGGCAGGGAGGGGATGGAGAGAAAAGAAAATGATCTGAAATGCTATGTTACATCATTGTGTTGTGGCACAGTGATTATTACTTGGCATGGAATCAGACTCATCTTCCTGAGTTCAAATCTGACCTCAGACAGTTCCTAGCTGTATGACACTGGGCAAATCACTTTACCTTTTTTGCCTCAGTTTCCTCGTCTGTCAAAAGAGCTAGAGAAGGAAATGGCAAGCCATTCTAGTAACTTTGCCAAGGAAACCCCAAATGGGATCACAAAGAGTCAGACATGACTGGAAATGACAACCACAATAGCATTAATCATCACAGAAACAGACCTGGCCAGTTTAGGAGCCTCATGTCTGGTCACCCTTCCAAGGGCCCAGCTGGCCACAGTGATGAAGGAAAAAACATTCTTCTTTTCCACTAACCTGTCAGAATAACTCCCTTTCCTCACCTGGTCACTCTCCATAAGGTCCAGGGCTACTTGGTGCCCACGGTAGAGTGGGTGTCGTCGGTCCACCTGGGTCTGAAATCGTGGGTGAGTCCGGACAGGATCTTTATCCCCAAAAGTAGGGGAGAAGACCTGGGGGGCCTGAGCCACCCCCAACCCAAACACAAAGGGCTTGAAAACTGACCTATAGAGAGAAGGAACACATGAGCAAGCCAAAAGACATATATCCTGGCTCTTTTTTCCAAACTCTAGTGGCCTTCTCACCCATCTCTTAAATTCTTTGTATCTGCCTGCTGCCTTCCCCAAACTCCCACCTCTCTTTTCCTGGTACCTGCTGGGGTCTGGTGTGGCAGTGAGGAAATGGACACAGGGCTGAGAGGGGTCCTGGGGCAGGACAGACACCATGCTGGCTGTAGTTCGGAAGCCTCCAGAATCCATACAGATACCACTCTCCTTATTCCGAAGGATGCCCATCATTGTCTTTGCTGTGATGCTGCCTGCCAAGGTCACAAATAAGGTGGTCAGCCTGACCCCTAATGCCACTGACAGAACCCAGGACAAGCTATCACAACTAGGAACCCCACAGAGCAGAAGGCAAAGACACTGATGTGACCCTATGCCTGAGCCAACCCCATCTGTACACCTTGATATTGCTTTAGGAGTTCCCGGCCAGCCTTAAAGCGTGCTTTGGCAGCCTCCATGCGCACAGGTTGGTGGACCAATGAAAAGACTTGGGCAAAATCAAAGGTGGTTTGCCCATCCCACCATCCCTGTTTCTGGGCATGGGCCCGCAGCTCTGGGTGTTCAGCGGTGATGTCTGTGCCGATGCTCAGCTGGTTGGAGATGTTCCGGGGACCCTCTGTGGTGTTGGAGAAAAGGAAAGAAAGCCAGAGTCTGTGGGTCTAGTCCTGCTCCTTCCACACTCAGTATCATCTCTTCCAGTGGGCTCACTCAATGGTCTCTCCTCCTGGCTTCTTCCTCATCTCCCTAATCCTACCCCAGCTACTCTCTCACATTTTTCTATTTGCTCCATCCAAGAGTACCTAAAGCTAATTAAGCAAGAAACAATCCCTCAAGAGAAAAGGGTGGGATCCCTCACCTTGGATCTTCTGTGCAGCCCAAAGTTTCCCTGCTGTTTCCAGCACCCAAGCCTCTTTTCGGTCAGCCAGCAGAAAAGTGTTGTGGTAGCAGAAGGGAGTGGGGTCCTCTCGGCAGCTTCCCCCCTGCCCATATTGCTCCAGCAAGTTGGTGATGACCTTCAAGGCCTCCTGGGCTGAGCTGCCCCGTTCTAATCCTAGTCTAATAAAGAAAGTAATTCAAGGGAGAGGCACAGGGGATATTTGGAAGGTCCAGAGAATTGAAACAATTTGCTCAGGTTTACACAGTCCAATAGCTGGAATTAGCTATTCTAACAGAACCGTATGCAAGGTAAAT
The DNA here is from genome assembly GCF_016433145.1 of Gracilinanus agilis. Taxonomy (NCBI): domain Eukaryota; kingdom Metazoa; phylum Chordata; class Mammalia; order Didelphimorphia; family Didelphidae; genus Gracilinanus; species Gracilinanus agilis. The sequence goes on from NC_058133.1 coordinate 195,693,754, forward strand.
GCTGAACACAAGACAAACTCTAGAGAAAAAAAGGGGGCCAGTTCCTGCCCTTAGGTAGCTGCTAGTCTAATGAGAAATATAGAAGTCTGAGCCTTCAAGGAGTTCCTACTCTTCTGGGATCATCCTTATAATGAGGGTGGGAACAGATTCTCTAGTTGGCTGGAGGGAGAAAAAAGATGTATGGAAAGTCAAAGGACACCTGTTATGTTTATTCATGTTAAAACTATGAAGTGGCAAGAAGTGAAGTGTTGAAAGGGATTAAGGGAGCTGTTTTGTTCATATCTCTACTCATATCGCAGAATGATAAGTAAATCTTCACAAGGTCCTCAATAAACTATCATGGGATTGCAAATATCTTTTTAAAAATTTTTTTATCAAAACCCTTACCTTCCGTCCTGGAGTCAATACTGTGCATTGGCTCCAAGGCAGAAGAGTGGTAAGGGTAGGCAATGGGGGTCAAGTGACTTGCCCAGGGTCACACAGCTGGGAAGTGTCTGAAGCCAGTTTTGAACCTAGGACCTCCTGTCTCTAGGCCTGGTTCTCAATCCACTGATCCACCTTGCTGCCCCCCTTCTAGTTATTGCAGACTGAGAATCACAGAGATAAATAACTTGCCCAGTCACCCATGTAGTATTAAAGGCAGAATTTGAACCCAGCCCTCTCCTAACTCCAAGTCAAGAACTCTCCCCAGTATATATGGAGTTGTTTTTCAATAACATCCAACTCTTCATGGCCCTATTTGCCCCTTTCTTGGCAAAAATACTGGAGTGGTTTGCCATTTCCTTCTACAGCTCATTTGACAGATAGGAAAACCCAGGCTTGTCACACAGGAAGTGTCTGAAGCTGGATTTGTACTCAAGAAGAGGAGTCTTAATGAACACAGGTCCAGGACACTATCCCTACACTACCTAGCTGTTCCACTATATAGAGAGGGGAGAGCCTCATTTTCCCCACACGGTCCTCGTCCCTCACCTGAGCAGATCCATGCCAAGCAGGGCCTCTTCCTGACCCACTGGCTCTTGTGTCCACACAGCCTCGTTGCCAATGCAGACACCATGTTCATTGGCGCCCATCTCAGCCCCCCACAGCCAGGCTGGCCGGCTCAGGATCACAGCGTGAGTTCTTTCCACTTGGTCCACCTCGATGTAAGTGCACTGGAGAATGACAGGGAGCCACCCCCTCAAGGGTCAGTGGGTTTGGAATATATTTATTCCAATATATTCCCTTTTCTCAAGGAGGGTCAGAGGCTCTCCCATCTAGAGCTGGAAAAGGATCTTAGGAGACCCATTAGCCTAACATCCGCATTTTACAGATGAGGAAACTGAGGCTGTGTGAGTGAAATGACTTGCCCAAGCTTCCTCAGGTGATGTCACAGATAGGATCTGAACCAACATCCTGCCTTTCTACTACACTATAAAGCTAGCCCCATACACTCACCTGGATCCGGCTCCCTGGGGCATGAGTCCCCGAAGGGACCAGTACCACCTCCTGCACCTCATCCCGAGGCCGGTCTGAGTTCTTGGCAAAGACGACCGCAGGGATGGCAGAAGCCGGTGGAAGAGAGACAAAGCAGTCGCAGGAGCAGGGGACATCGGACGGGGGTGGAGATGCCATCACCTGTGCGGCGGGAAGGCTGAAATAAGTCTCCACGGGCTCCCTCACTGCCACCAAAGGCCCCTCGCTCCCCCAAGGCAGACCCGGGCCTTCCTCTCACTCTCAGGTATGCCAAGCGGTGCCTCCGTCCTCCTGCGCGGACTGCCCTCCGGCGCTCGAGGGGCGGAGAACCCTCTCCGCCTCCGGCACGTGCGCACAGTCTCTTACTGGGACGCAAACAGGTTGCGCACGGGCTCTGCTCTCCTCCGACGGAGTGCACGGAGACTCGAGGTCATGCTTGACTAGGTCTCCGCCCATCCCCACCCCCCACTTCAAATGCACACCCTGAAGACACTCCCCAAACACACACACTCTGAGAGCCCTGAACAGCTTCCCTTCTGCCCCTCCAGTGCACGCCCAGGGACTCCTCTTCAAACAACACCTAAGCCTCGGTACCCTTCGAGGTCCCGGGTCGGGTGCCGGCTCCGTCACGTCTTCCGCCAGTGCCCAAAGGAAAGGCCAGGCCAAGGGGGCGGAGCCGCTGACCGGCCCCTCGAGCTGCAGTTCCCACCTGATCCACCAGGGTGCGCGCCAGCATCACCTCTGCGGGAGGAAGTTTAATCGCTGCCCCCCTCTCGTCCCCAACCTGACTTGATACAGAGTTTTGCCCTGTCTGATACCTAAGGAGGAGGGATGAGCCTTTACCAAGCACACTTCCATGCCTTCTCCCAGAGGATGCTGAGGCTGGAAGAAAGGCTTGGATTCAGAGGAGCAGCCGGGGAATTCAAGTTTCTGGCTATGCAGGGTGTTCCAAAAGTCTTAGTTTAGTTTTTAGCTACTGAAAACTTATTATATAGCATTACTAGGTCTGTATCCCAAAGAGATTTTAAAAGGGTGTGGGGGGAACCTACTTATACAAAAACATTTATGGCTGCTCTTTTTGTGGTGGCAAAGAATTGAAAATTGAAAGGGTGTCCATTAATAAGGGAATGGATAACTAAATGGTGGCATGTGATGGTGACAGAATAATATTGTGCTGTAAGGAATGATGAATAGGTTAAGTTCAGAAAGAGCTGGAAAAAAATACACAAATTGATGCAGAGTGAAATAAGCAGAACCAAGAGAACATTGTACACAGTAACAGCAATAGTGTGGAATGATCAAGGATCAACTGTGATAGACTTCAATATTTTCAGCAATATAATAATCTGGGGCAATTTGGAGGGATTTAAAACATAGAATGCTATCTACCTACAGATAAAGAACTGTTGGAGTTGGAATGCAGATCAAAGCATACAATTTTTTGCTTTTAATTTATTTTTTTGGTTTTTATTTTGGGGTTTTGGTTTTATATGATTATTCTCTTATAAAAATGAATAATATGGGGGCAGCTGGGTAGCTCAGTGGATTGAGAGTCAGGCCTAGAGACGGGAGGTCCTAGGTTCAAATCTGGCCTCAGACACTTCCCAGCTGTGTGACCCTGGGCAAGTCACTTGACCACCATTGCCCACCCTTACCACTCTTCCACCAAGGAGCCATTACACAGAACTTAAGGGTTTAAAAAAAATGAATAATATGGAAATATGTTTTGCACAATAATACATGTATAACACAGATCAAATTGCTTGTCAGCTCCAAGAAGGGGGAGGAAAAGGAGGAAGGGAGACACTTTGGATCATATAACTTCAGAAAACTTTATGTGGAAATTTATTACATGTAATTAGCAAAATAAAATATCTTTATAATAAAAAGTATTAAACCATTATTTTTTCCTTTTAAGAACTGTAACATTTATCTCATGTTTTATTGGCATGACTATAATGTTCAATAAAAGGACCTTTTCATTAAAAAATAAAGTTTACAAAAAAAAAAAAAAACACCCCTTACTGGGCAGAAGAGGAGGGAGGTAGCTAGGTAATACAGTGGATAGAGTGCTGGACCTGGAGTCAATAGAACCTGGGTTCAAATGTGGCCTCAAACACTTCCTGGCTGTGTTGCCCTGGGCAGGTCACTTAACCCCAATTGTCTAGCCCTTACTTCTCTTTTATCTTGGAATATTACATTCTAAGAAGATTTAAAAAAAAAACCACTTATTAAAGCTATCCTCAATAAAGAAAGGAAACCAGCATCCTAGGCACTTGATAAATGCCACGAACTTTATAAAAGATTGTCTGTCACATTTGGTCCTCACAACAACCTTGGGACATAGGTGCTATTATTATACCCATTTTATAGTTGAAGGAATTGAATCAGAGAGAGAGAGTAGGTGATTTGCCCAGGATCACTCAGCTAATAAGTGTCCAAGGTTGGATTTGAACTCGGGACCTCATGACTCCAGACCCATACTCCATCTGCCTACAATACCAAGAGGAACTGTTTCATTTTTGTCGGTGAATATACCGAGCTTAGCATAGCACCTAGTATATGCTTAATAAATGGTCACTGAAAAGAAAAGAGAAAGAAACAATGTTGTAATCATGACTAAGATGAGCCCTGAAAAAGAGATGACAAGTTGCTTCTCACTCCCTTCTTTGCATTGGTGGGGGACTATGGGTGTGGGACATTATAAACTCTGCCAAGTTAAGTGGATATGTTGATTAATTTCAATGAACTGCTTTGTTTTTATTCTTTGCTACAAAGGATGACTCTGTGGGTAGGGAGGGGAAGGAAGGATATATGGAAATGGTGATGTGAATTTAAAAGATGTCAATAGAAATATTTTTAAATGTTTGTTGAACTGCATCCTCAAACCATTTGGGGCCATTCATTTTAATAACAATTACAAGAAAAATAGTTTGCCTTTATAAAAATCCCAAGGTTTACAAAGCACTTTCCTCACCAGGCTGTGAAGTACATATTTTATTATCTCCTTTTTTCAAATGAGGAAACCGAGGCTCAGAAAGATAAAGCAACTTTCCCAGAGGCACACAACTAGTCAAAAGTCAAAGATGGGATTTTTAATTCCCTCCCCTGTAATAAATTCATAGGCTCTGAGAGTTCAAAGAGACCTTGGCACTGACTTAGTCCAACTACATGTTTTATAATTGAGGAGACAGAAGCCTAGGCTGGGGCCTAGAGACAAGAGGTCCCGGGTTCAAATGTGATCTAAGACACTTCCTAGCTGTCAGACCCTAGATGAGTCACTTAACCCAACTGCCTAGCCCTTACCACTCTTCTGCCTTGGAATTCTAAGCCAGAAGGTAAGGGTGAAAAAAAAAAACCAACTAAACTAAATTGCCATGACTTCATATGTATAATGAGTATCATATTTTTTGCTTTCTCAGTGGAGGAGGGGAAGGAGAGAGATGTAGAAAATTTGGAACTGAAAATAAAAAAATTAAAATAAAATAAATTACCAATAGATTGGAGATAAAATTGCTGGAATTTTCATAGTGCTTTAAGGTTTGCAAAGCTCTTTACAAGTTCCTGTGATTAAACCTTTGTTAATACTTGTTTTTATGGAAAGTGACTATATTATATATAATTTTTAAAATTATCCTCTTATAAATATGCAGAAAAACCTTTGGCCTGAAAGTCAAGAGACCTGGTTTCTAATCCTAGCCTAACAGTAATATTACGACTCTCTGTCTCTGTCTGTCTGTCTCTAATGGGAAGTTTAGAATATGTGATTTCTAAGATCCTTCCAAGCTCCGATATTTAATGATTCTAAAGGAAAAAAAAATCTTCTAATCAGCCTTGGGTTGTTGCTTTTGGGGTTGATTTTTTTTTTTTTTTTTTGGTGGAGGGTTCTTATCCTAGGTGTCATACATCTAGAGCTAGAAGTAGGCCCTCAGAAGCCAGCAAGCCCAAACCCCTCATCATAGGGATGAAGAAACTAAAACCCAAGGAGGTTAAGGTCATATAGGTAGGGGCAGCTGGGTAGCTCAGTGGACTGAGAGTCAGGCCTGGAGACGGGAGGTCCTAGGTTCAAATCCGGCCTCAGACACTTCCCAGCTGTGTGACCCTGGGCAAGTCACTTGACCCCCATTGCCCACCCTTACCACTCTTCCACCTAGGAGCCAATACACAGAAGTTAAAGGTTAAAAAAAAAATAAATGTAAAAAAAAAGGTCATATAGGTAGTGTCAGGGGGATTATTTGAACCTGGGTAGTACTCTGACTGATTAAGTGTGCTTTAAAATTTTGGTTTATAGAAAGAAAACTATTTTGTTCTGCTTTTGTGTGGAGCTTTATCTGATTTTTATAAGTTGTCACAAATCAGTTGTTTCCCCATTCTTGGGCTAATACTAAAAGAAACACCCCACACCCTGCAGTCTTCTCCCCTCTCTTTATAAGCACTACTTGGATCATCCCTTAGGGCTTTTGGTTCTCTTCCCTCTGTAGTTCCCTAGTTGCCCTCTTGGAGGCAATAAAAAAAAACTAATTTAAAAGTTGGAAGGCATAGAAGAGCCAAATGACTCTCTGAACTTTCTTTCTTTCGCTTTCTCACCCTTAAGATTTCACTGACCCTCCTCCCTGAAAGGGATTTCTTCTTCATATCCCAGCTGGGGTGTCTGCAGGCTAACACAAAACTATGACAAGGACCCAGGTGTCATTATCCTTCCCTCTCCCCCACCCCTCCTCCAAGAATGTGGAGCAGGGTCTGTGGGGTCAGAGGTGGCCCAAGGCTTTGGTAGGGGGTGCTGAGCCAGCTGAGCCACATTGCTGCCGTCCCTGTGTCACCGGCCCCACCAAAGGCCCCCACTAAGAATGAAGGTCAGAGGGAGGAGCCAGAGAGGGACAGCCTCAGCCCTGCCCCAACAGGCCCAGCAGGCCCCACAGCTGCCCTCCTGCCTGTGGGGAAGGGGAAATAACAGGGAGGGGCTGCCTTCCTAGGGCCCCCCTCCACCCCCAGTTCTCCAAATGAGGGTACTTCCCCAGGAGCTGAGTGAGAGAGTGAACATCCTTGCCAATATTCACCCTCTGCACCCACCAGTGCTCTTCTGGGGAAGACAAATACCTGGGTTGGAGAAGAGGATTAGGGTCGATTTCCCAATTCCCTCTGAAGGTCTTTCCCTTAGGCCCTGCATGCCCTCCTGGTTCCCAAGATAGCGATAAACCCTGGCAAACTCAGATCACACACAGAAGTCTCGGGAGCAACACTAGGTCTACCGGCCAGATCCAACTTTAGAAGAAAAGGGGTAAATGGGGGAAACCTGAGATCCTACAGGGACCATCTCGTCTTCATTTTGGAAAAAAAGAGAAAGAAACCAGTTAAGAGGGAACATTTCCCCACAGGGTCAGGAGGAGATGGAGTCTCCCCACAATCCAAGAATCCTTCAAATAACTGGGTGTTTCGGCAGGGTGGTGAAGGGAAGAAAGGGTTCTTCAGAGAATTCCAGGGAATGAACAAGGATCTGTGTTACCTGTTTCTGTGAATATACCTAAGAATTTATTGTGTAACTGTGTCTCCCTTGGTTTCCAGCTGGGTGGGGGCCCATCAGATATTTCTGCCTGCCTTTCATCAGGCTTGTCCATGATAGGGATCAGCCCTGGTATAGCCAGGGTGAGGAAATTACTGTCAGTCACTCCCATCTCACACACACACAGAAGGGGACACATACACACATACACACACACACACACACACACACACACCTGGCCGGAAGGCAGGGGTGGAGCCACGTGGCACTGGGGGAGCCTAGGGTTTTTTCTAGGGGCAGAGAGTGGGAGCCACTTGCTTTCTCCAACCAAGTCCTCAAAACCTAAGAGAAAAGACTCCAACTCTACTCCCACCCACCCCAGATTCCCAAACCAGTAGCAGAACCAGAGCCAGACACCCTTCCCACCCTGGCTGTTAAAATGTGGATAAAAGCGACTTCTGGGGGGTGTCTAGGACAAGGAAAGACCCCACTGGAGGACTCACTCCAGTGTACTGCCTTTCCAGGCTCCCCAGACCTCACCAGGAATTCTGAGTCAACAAAACAAAACAAAATACAAATCCGGAGAACAAAAGAGGACCAAGGGGTCAACAACTTTATTATGGCATAAACACACACAGAAGCCATTTCCCCTCCTTCCTCCTCTCCTCTTCATTTGAGGGAAATGTGGGTTCACAGCAGTTAAAGAAAAAAATCCTACATATGTCCTCTAGGGGGGCTGCCTTGGAGAGGAAATGTCAGGCAGCCAAGCAACCTAGGTCTATAGGGGAGAGGGACCAGAGGAATCCCTCCCAAAGGATCTCTCACCCTATCCACCATGGACACCCTGTAGGGGAAGGAGGGCTATGTCTCCCAGCTTAGAGTATCCTTCAGGCTACACCATACCAATCCTACATAAAGCAGCCATTCTGGTAGCAGAGGGATGAGGTGGTTGGTTTCAATAGGGAGACGAGGGGGAGCCCACACAGACTGGTGTCTTCTCTTTCTCCCCTTTACTCCATGTGGCTGACAGGATGAGCTCTCCTGACCAGGTCCCCTCTCAGCTGGGTAGGGGATGCTCAGAATGGGGGTGGGATTGGGGAAGAGAAGGAAGAAAGCATTAAATCTCAAAACTACCCCATGCCCCAGAAACAATCCCCCCCAAGAAGGGGGTATCTTGTCCTTCTTAAGAGGGAAAGGTCCCCCTTTTCTACACAAAAACATACACATACAACCCTCAACTATGTCCCACTTCCCCTTCTCTGGAGTTACCAATTCATGAAATGGATTCAACTCATGGGAGGGAAGGGGCAGAGGAAGATGCTACTGGAGACCCTAGGCCCTTAGAGCACCCACGGAAGATGGAATCCTCCCTAAATGGAGACTCCAGGCTCAGCAAAGAACTACATATATGCACTCTCTTTCAAACACTCACATACACACACGTATACGCACACACACAAGCACATACACCCCTAAAATTAAATAAAATACCTTTTACTTATAACTTAAAAATCAAAACGCAGCTAAGTCTCACACAGGTTTGGGAGGCAGGAGGTGGGGGGAGAATCTTTGAAGAAGGAGCCTTTGTCAGACTTTCCTTTGTCCCTTTCCCAAGAGACCCTACTCAGATGGGAATCCAGGATCCTAGACATATCTGGGCTCACTCTTCTCACATCCCTGTTCCCAGTGTCTGTCTCGACTAGACCTCTCCCCTTCCCTCTTTCCCAACATCACAATTCAGATTCATTTTTAAACATCTAAAGGGGAAGGGGAAAGGGACAGCTTTTTGGACGTCTCCCTTAAAGGGAAGCATCTTATACATTAGAGAACAACTACTTCATAGAGAGGGAGAGGGGAAAAGAAAAGACTAGAGTTTCCCCCCCAAAAGGAGAGAAGGGGCCCAGGTATCACCTTGGATAGGTTCCCATATTCCCATTCCCTCTTTAACAGAGAACCCATGATGGAGGGGGTGGGGATTCCGACTGAAAAGAAAGGTGAGAGAAATAAGCTCTCTTCAGGTGGAAGGGATGGAGAGATGGTTAGGTGAAGGGGTTGGCCCAGCTTCAACTCTCTCCAAACTAATTCTAATTAGTACCTAGGATAGAAGTAAGGGTGAGAGGCCACCATCCCCTCCATCTCACCTACTGCCTAGCTATACCTCCTACACCCCTACAAAAGGGAAGCAGATGTTCAAGGAAGGGGGGGGAGAGAAGAGGGGATGGAAGAGAATTGAAGGTCAACATAAACCCTGGAAATCAGGCCCTAGGTTTAGAGGATTTGGGATACTGGATTTTTCTTCCTCAAAAATCATACTGTACTCATTCAGAGTTTAGGGTTCCAATCCCCTCCCTACACCCCCAAATCTGCTCTGACAGCTTCTGCTAGGAAAGCTCCCCCCAACGACCCCTTCCGCTAATTTGAGAAGGCTAAGGGCATCCTTCAGCCCAGCCCCCTCCTCCCAACCCCCACTTCACAGTCTCTAGCAGGGTGGTTCTAGAAGGGTTATGGAGATCAAAGGAGAGTTATTTCTCCCGCAACAATCTTGCTTTCCCTTCCTCCAACGCCCAGCCAAATGCAGACCCCGCCCCATGGGGACCTCCAGCCTCCCCCTCCGGAAACCCCAAGGACAGGAGGAGCCCTGTAAGCGGGATGAAAGGGGCCCGGGCCCGTAGGGAGGCTCCGGAGGCGCTTTCATGTCCCGGTTCCCAGGCACTAGGGACGTGTTCAGGCAGCTTCCCCCGCGCCCCGCGGCTCGGCCCCGCTCCTCTCCGCTCCCGGACGCGACGTCTCCTCTCTCTCCCTCTCTCTCTCTTCTGTAGGTGCCCAGGCTGGGGGATGGGGGTTGGGGTTGGGGGTGGGGGGTGCCAAAGACTCCTAGGGCCTGCATGTGTTGGTTGGGCTTAGGGCTGCGCTCAGAGGCGCATCCTACAGGGCCCCAGAGCTCCGCCCGGCTCACCAGGCTGGCCAGATCCCACTCCCTGCGGCTAAACAACCCAAGCGTCCTGTCTCCCAGTCCCCTCCTAGCCCCCACCAGTAACACGCTGATTCCGCCTCCAAATAAATAACCACCTTTCCCCTCCCACCAAAGCCGCCCTCCAATCCCGGAGGAAAAGGGGGCACTCGTCTGAGACCCCAGAGTGGGAGAGGGAGGTGCACTGGAGCTGGTGGGGGCGTCCAACGAGGATGGCTCAGTTGGACAGTGCGGCGCCGCCCCCGCCGCCGCCCTCCGCTTCCCGCTTGCCTTTACCCCCGGGGGGTTCGGCAGCCGCTCCCGATTTCCCTTCGCACTGTGCTCCGGTTCCCGCTGCCTCCTCTTTGGAGCCCTCGTGGGTTTTCATGTGCTTGGCCAGGTGGTCGCTGCGCATGAAGACGCGGCTGCAGACGGCGCAAGGGAATTTCTTGGTGCCTGTGTGGGTCTGGAGGTGGCGCTGGAGCTCGTCCGAGCGAGTGAAGCGTTTCCCGCAGAAAAGCCAGTTGCACACGAAGGGGCGGTCTCCGCTGTGCCAGCGCAGGTGCGCTTTGAGATGCGATGTCTTGGCGTACGCCTTCCCGCAGCCCGGGATGTGGCAGTTGTGGAGATGTTTCTTCTTGGCCCCGTCTGGCCCGCAGGGAGCCCCCAGCCGCTCCGCCTCCAGGCAGTTGGGGCAGCGGCACACAGCCTGGCCTGAGCTGCGAGGCACCGAACGCCGGGAGCCCTTGGGTCGGGCCGCCCCGTCCAGACTGGCATCCAGCCCGTGGGTCTCGGGAGCTGTAGCTTCCAGGGGCTTAGCGCCGTCTGGCGGCCCTAGTAGATGCTGTCCACTGGCAGCTGGGAGGAGATGATGTGGATGAGTGTGGGGCTGTGGCGCGCAAAGCTGATGATCCCCTACATAACCCCCGAGGCCGGCTTGCAGCGCCCCCGGGTGACCTGAAGAGGCCAGAGTGCCCTGGGTATGAGGAAGGTCCATCCAGCTGGTACCCGGGTGGATGTCCCACCAAGAACCGTCCTCCGGGCCTGGGTGGGATGGCCGGAACCAGGATTCGTAGTGATGAGACATGTCTGGCTGCAGAAGCTTGGAGAAAGGGCCCGGAGCCAAAGGGCTGTCGCTCTCCAGGTCCTCACAGGTTACCCGTGAGGAGCCCCCAGGCAGCTCATAGCCTTGTGAGAAGTCCACCTCAGGCCCCAACGGTAGGTTCTGCAGCTCTCCGGCCTGGAGTGGGGAGGGGTAGTCCCCTGTCTCTGGGCTTGTATGGCCCTGATATGTCTGAAGTGGCTGCAGATCGAGGCGCGGTGGGGAGGCACGGGGTGCTTCCGTGTGCTGGCTGCCCAGAGAGCCGCACACAGCGGTTAGCATTGCCGGAATCCGGGGTGAGGAACAAGGCCTGTCAAGGTCGGCTCAGGTAGGACCTGGAAAAGAAAAAGGAGAAAGATAGGAAAAGTTAAGAGTTGGCAGGAAGACCTATTGCCCTTGCTCCATAATCTCCTGCCTATTTTACAAACCCTGGCTGGGGTAAATGGCCCCACTGAGAAATACTGAGGAAGGGCTAAGAAGATTTAAGGTCCCTCTTTATATTATAGGTTATTCCTTTCTCCACCCCAAAATAAGAAACAGGAGCTAACTAGGCTGGGGGTACCTGGAGCCCTAGATCAATGGTACCAAGCAGTCCAAGCCCAGAGTACTTTCCTCTTCAGAAAATTCCTCCCACAGGACCCGGCATATCCTACGGGTTGGGTAATTACAGGCTCCGAGACCAGGCTGTACAGCCCCAAGGCGGGAGAGAAGTCCTGCGGCAAAACTCACCGCCCGGGGCTTCTTCGACCAGCCAAGACTGGGGTTCCACGTCTCTTGCTTCCTGCCCCAATTGGGGGACCTGACGCCGTCCCTGGATTGCTCTGCCTCAACAACCTAACTAGACTGCCAAGAGCACCCCAAAGCTCAAAGTGATCCACTCTCTTGTCAAAGCTGAGCAGGTTCTGAGATTTAAGGACGCAGAGTAAACACTTCCTCCCCTGTGAGTAGAGGGCATTCCATCGGCTTAATCACCCCGCTTTCCATCTACTAGCCTGCCCCACCACTCTCCCCTCCCACACCTTGGCCCCCACCTTTTCCCCTAGGGCAGGGACTTCACCCTCCCTGGGGTGCAGAGGCAAGTAGAATTAGGAGGGGCAGAGTTTCTCACTTCACTCACCCCACACACAAACTCCAGGAGAATCCCTTAACTTTTCCTAGGCAGGAACATTTCTTACATTGGCACCTAGTTTCACCCCCCCAGCTGGTCCTCTCCCTCAAGATGATGAAAACCGAGGTTGGAGGGAGAAGTTAGACACTCTGCTCTCCGCAGGAAAAGCAGTCGGTAGAGAAAGGCTTGTATACACCTCCTGGAAAATGCAAAGGAGGTGAGAGTGGTGTAGGGAAAAGTTCGAGACCCTGAGTCAGAGCAAGCAGCTGGAGTCATCGGCCGGTTGTCATACTATGGTCTAGACTACCTGTTTCCCCATCTCCCCCACCTCCTCCTGTTTTGGCTCTCACAAAGTGCTAGGAAATTTGGTACCTTAGATGGCGTGTATGTGACTGCGGGGGGGGGGGGGTCTTCCTATCCAAAGTACTGTCAAGTTGCCTCCTGTTCCTGCAAACTTTGGAAAGAGAAGGATCGAGGGAAGTGCAGGTGGCGGCAGAGGCAACTGAGAAGGGTCCGGGGTAGGGATGGGTCCGTCCGTTGTCTATTATGCCTTCACAAGAAAGGAGAAAGGCGAAGCGGCAGGAACCGAGCTGGGGCCAGGGCGGGGCATTCTGGAGCGGGTGGTGGGCAAGGAAAGCCTAGGGGGCGGGGCAGGTCAAAGACCCCAGCCACATCCAGGAGCCTGGGAAAGCCCGGGGGAACCAAAGGGAACTGGAACGAAGTTTTGGGCCAGAGAACCCGACTAACAGCTGGAAAAACACGCCCTTCGGATCTTGTCTCCAGTCCCCAATTCAGGAGCAGAAAGGAGGCGCCTCGGCTCAGCCTTGGTACTCAATATCCTGCTTGCTCACTCGGGTCGCCCTAGAGAAGAACCCCCGGAGCTTCCCGGCCCGACTCCTCCAAACCTGCTCCTGCGAAGCTGGGAAGAGAGATTATCTGTTCCGAGTGGCCCAGGATCTTTACTCTGGAGCAATCCCTAACTAATCCCTAAGGCACCCCCAGGCGCTTTTCTCCTGCAGCCCAACGAGGCTCCCGAGTCTGGAATCCAGGAGTCACTGATTTAAAACCATTGAATCTCTCGGCCCCTCGGCTTGTGTAGCTTCCCATCACCTAGGTTTCCCGTCCTCCAGTCGTCCCAGTCCCTCCAGTTTCCCGACTTTTTATTCTTCTCAGTTTCTCCAGTCTCGCCAGTTTCCCCAGTTTCTCCAGTCCACTCCCATCCCACTTTCTGCAATGCCTGACCCTGCCCATCCTGTCCACGTCTCCGGAGCTTCTCAGTGCTCGATCCCTGCACTCCTCTCCCTTCGAAGGGATTCTCCCCTTTGCCCTCCAACCATCGATCTCCTCCCACCCTCCACTCCCCTACCTCGGGACCCGGCTCAGCGAGCAGCAGCCGGCATACACCCAAAAGAGGGGCGCTCAGGAGCTCCCAGGGTCAATGATCTCTCAAGCCGCGAAGGGACCAATCCAGACTGTAGAGCTAGAGGTCCGATGGAGCGGGGTGCCGGAGGAAGACAAGGAGGAGGAGAAGGAGGCAGATGGAAGGAGGGAAGAAGGCGAGGGGGAGTGAGCGGGGCCAGCTTCGCCAGTGACTCACGCTGTCTGCCTTCATCCTCTTCCCTTCGCTCCTTTTTCCCCTGGCTTCGGGCCACGCCCAGCTTTACCTGCGGCCGCCTTTAACCCTTCCAGCCTCGGCCCCGAGGAAGCCAGGGCTGCAGAGGAGGGGGCGGGGATTGGAATGGCTAATGAGGCAGTGCCCCACCTCCTCTCTGTCTCTCTCCTCCTTTCTTCCTCCCTCCTACCCAAATCCCCCACCCCCCACCCCGCCCCAGTTTTTTGGGCTAGGCAGTGGGCTTGTCAGGTTTCTGCGTCACTACCCCTCCGGGCTTAGCTGGTGGAAACTTTCCCCGTGCCGGAGAGAATTCGCTGGAGACCTCGGAGCCGTGGCCCCTGAGGGGAGGAGGGTGGGGTCCAAGCTCGATCTCAACACCCCCCCCCCAGCCCCGGGCAAAAGGGTCACTTCTCTAAAGCTTCCTAGGCGCCAGGATGCCTAAACTCACAGTCCTAACAGTGCATGAAGGGATAGGGGTGGGGGAACAGCGCCATCCCCCAACCACCCCCTTCCCCAGGACTTCGAGAAGGAAACTGTGAACGTTAAGTATATTTTAGGTCCTGAGCCCGCAGGCCTAGTCCGCTGGACTTTCCCCCGATTCTTTTCTCCCAGGTATTCTCTGGTATTTTTTTTTCCATTCCTTTCTCTTTCCCCCACTTTTGTCTTTCCTTTGATTTCCTTCTCACTTTCTCCCTTTTCCTTCTTTTGTCTCTTTCCTTTTCTTTCTCTCCCGGTTTTTCTTTCTCCCTCCTTTTTTCATTTATTTGCATCTTATTCTTTTTTTCTTTCTCATTTTCTTTCATCTTTTCGTCTCGTTCTTTTTTCAAGCTTTCCTTTCCCTTTCCTCCCCAAAGGTGCCCACTCTTCCCTAATTGTGATAAGCCTTCCCCTTCTCCTATCTCTCCTCAGTGGGCTGCTTCTACTGTCCTGGTTCTTGTTCCCATCTCCCCCCCCCCCCCCCCCCCCTTCTATTTTTTCGTCCGGTCTCTAGCTAGAAGTTTGTCTCACGCTTCTGGCGCCTTGAATTAGTGTCCACGCGGACCCATTAGTGGTGCCTTCTCCTCCCCAAGGATATCCAGTCTGGCAAGAGGTGCTGGATAAAGCAGCGACCCGCTCTGGGCCGGCTGGAGTTTGGAGGGACAATCTAACCCGGGCCAGGAGATAGTGTGCTTTTTATGGGTATCGATTTCCTTCCTGGCCCACTCAATGAGAATTGAATTCGAATGCGGATTCATACATATTTACGCAGGCATCCCGTGGCAGCCAGCCTTACTCCACCACTCTCCACTGGCTAACACTTGATTATTGCCTTCAGTATTCCGGCATTCAGCCTTTGCTCCTAACAACTCAGGAACTCCCGCTGTGGGATCCACTCCCAGAATCCGCTAAACTCGACTCTTGGGGGCCCGAGTTTCCCAAGCGAGTGCCAAGGGGCAGATTGCCAGCCACACGAGTACGGCATGCTGCACGCCCCGACTGGATCCGAGTGTAATCTATCTATCTCGCCATCTAACGCTGTGCCCAGGCTTTAGTTCCAACATTTACGGAAGAAACTGACCTAGAATCGGGTCCTGCTGCTCTAAATTCCTTTTGACAGTGTTCCTTTGAGTATTTCTACGCTTCGATTTATGTTTGTTTGCGTCGCTTATTAACAGATACTGACATTTTAAGGAGAATTTTCAAGATATTTGCAATCCGGGGGCAGCTGGGTAGCTCAGTGGATTGAGAGCCAGGCCTAGAGAAGGGAGGTCCTGGGTTCAAATCTGGTCTCAGACACTTCCCAGCTGTGTGACCCTGGGCAAGTCACTTGACCCCCATTGCCTACCCTTACTACGCTTCTGCCTTGGAGCCAATGCACAGTATTGACTCCAGGACGGAAGGTAAGGGTTTTAATTAAAAAAAAGTTTTTTTTTTTTTAATATTTGCAATCCCGTGATAGTTTATTGAGGACCTTGTGAAGATTTATTTATCGTTCTGCGTTCGAATTCAAGAAAAACGTCCTTGGTCGTGAATTGTAGGAAGGGTATTGCAATAGCCACTCATGTTTACATGCCTAGTGAGTGGTGCCCCCAAAACTAAAGAACCCGACTTCCACCAGCCACCACGAAAATAAGTCCAGTTTTGTTTATTTTTCCTAGAGGTCTACGTCCATATTAAAGAAAGAGCACTGGCTAGGGAGGCGGAAGGTCTGGATTCGAATTCTAGGCCTTTTTAGCTATGTATTAACTATGAGCAAATCACTGAACCTCAATTTCATCACCCCCAAAAGCAATAGTAAATCCTACCCTGCCAAGAATGGGAAAACACCTCAAAAAATGCAAAGCTTTGCTTATTGTTTTGGCTATTGAATCCGATAGGATTATTCCTTGACGACAAAGGTTGTCTCACTTTTGTCTCTGTATCCCCATTGCCTAGATCGAACACTGTAGGGCAAATGCTCCTTGAGTTGATTGCTTCAGCTGTACAGGGCGATGTGGATTTCAAAGCACTTTCAAATACTCCTGTCACATTCGTAGTGACACTCCATCCGTCCTGCTTTTGGCCATCAGTTTTAGATCCATTTTTCCACGGATTCCTGCCCCGTTGAGTCTTTTTGAAATTAAGGCTATTCTACCTCCATCTGTTTTAGGAAACTACGTCTATACCATCTACACCTGTGCTCCTCTCCTGCGTAGATCCGGCTACATCTCAGTGCAAAGCCAGAAAACATCCCTGCGGTGACTCACTCTTGCGTGGTCTTCCTCCCTCGGTTTCCTGATTTTCGTCGCGCGGACTAACCCAAGTTAGGAGCGGCAGAAGCGGAGCGTTTGTCCTCTGCTCGGTCTTCCGCCCCTAACCTCCGCTCCGGAATTCTCTTCCAGAAACTCGGAGCCGGGGATGCGGTCTCAGAGCTGCAGAGAGAACTTCGAGCATTCGCTTTCAGCTCTTGATCACGCCGGCTCCCAGGGAGGCTGAGACGCCCTTGTTAGCAGGCACACGTTCAGGTTCCTTCCCACTCCCACCGTCTCAAACTTCCCTGCCCCGAGCTCCACAAAGTGGAATGAGATCCCGCAAGAGTGGGTGTCTGGGGGACGGGGAGGGGAGAGCCCGAAGCCAGAGAGCAGCTATTCTGCTGTTGATTCCCCCCACTGGGGGATCCATGCTCCACGACCCTGAGTCCCTTAGTCTCCTGCTAGAGCAGATTCTCTCTACCCGTCTCATTTCCTAGCCTTGCTTGAAAACTCATCCCTAATTTTAAGTCTCTGATACGTGCCGGCTGTGTGACCCTGGGCAAGTCACTTAATTTACCAATTCTCTCATCGACTCTGGTGGAGAGAAGGTGCATTGGGAGAAGAAGTCTCTCACTGGCAGCTACCGACCCCAGTGAAATCAAAGTTCCAGTCCCTACCCATAAGCCTTTATCACTATGTCTTAGGAAGAGCTATCATTCCCTTGAATCCTGTGACCTCATTCTGGAGAGCATGTGGCTCATCATATTCTCCTCAGGTCCTAACACCATAAATATCTCCAAACTAGATAATAGTTCTTTTAAAATTTTATTTATTTATTTTTTTGGAACTCTTACCTTCTGTCTTAGTATCAGTTTTAAGAAAGAAGAGCAGCAAAGACTAAGCAGTGAGGGTTAAGTGTCTTGCCCAGGGTCACAGAGCTAGGAAGTGTCTGGGGCCAGATTGGAACCCAAGTTCTCCTAACTCCAGGCCTAGCACCGTGCTACCTAGCTGCCCCTGGAACTAAACAATGGTTCTTGTCCCTAGATAATGTAAGATACTCCTAAATTTTTAGTTATTCAAACTATTTTATAAGTGGCAGGTGATTTCCTGCAAAGAAACTCCATTAATGTACACCTGCAACAGTTCTTTCCTTTATACTCAGTGATTTGAGGAGTGGAGAGGGAAGAGAGGAAGTGAGAGGTTAAATTACATCCCCAGCATAACACAGCCAGAATGGTATCAAAGGCAGGACTTGGGTCTTTCTGACTCAGAGCTATGCCACCCAGCTGCCCACCTACAAATCAATAGATATGTTCAACGGTAAGACTCTCAGTTCTTCCTGGGATGCGTTTTAACTGGGATTTATGCCCAGAAATTAATTCAGCACTCACAGATTGAGCTCCAAGTTATTGTATTGGAGGAGGAAAGATACAAAGATAAAGAGGAAACATCCTACCCACTCTAGGAGTTTCCAACTTATGCAGGGGAGATGAGAGACTGACACACAAAGATATGTGCTGATTGAAATGCCAGGAGACAGTGAGGAGGACAAAATGCTGTGAAATCTGTTTCTAGATCTCTGTCACTTTCTGAACTGCTGCCTAGAGCTGCTTTCCAGACCATTCCTTTGCCTAGTTTCTTTTAAGGTAAAGTTAAAGGATTTTGTTTCTGATAAAATAATATATTAATAAAATGTTTAAAAAATGTTTGTTTCTGATAAAATAACATTTCTCTTTACCTATCCCAGTACTGGTTTATGTCACCTGTTCTCAGTTAAGCACTACCACTCCTACCTCCTCAACAATGCCAGAATACATACATACATACATACACACACACTGCATAAAAAGATAATTCCCAAACAGAATCCCCAACACGGCTCAGAGTAATCCCCTCCTTTAGCAAAAAAAAAAAAAAAAAAAAAAAAAAAAAAAAAAAAAAAAAGAGCTATATGGACCCTTTTCCTCTAGCTTTTTTTTTTTTTCAGGCAGTCAGAATACTCATTGCCATGGACCAATCTAAAACTGTTCCCCACTTTTCAAAGATGTCTGTCAGTCTTCTCTTCCAGAAGGAGACATCCTCAGGTACTAAGGACCATGTTAACATCATAACATCATATATTTAGAGATGAAAGGGGATATCTAGTCCAGGATTTCTCAGACTGAGGCCATGGATAGATTTCAGAAAGTCCATGAGCTTGGATGGGAGAAATCACTTTTTTATTTTCACCAACCTCTAACTGAAATTTAGCATTTCCTTCAGTATTCCTTATGAATATAGACAACAAAGTGTTCTCTTGGAAATATGTCCACAGGCTGGCAAAGGACATTTTTATGTGTCTAACCTCCTCATTTTAGAGATGAGAAAATTGAGTCCAGAGAGGACCAAAAGTCATATGCCAGAGAGAAAATGGTATCCATAGAATTGGAATTGGTCTTCTAATTCCAAATCCAGACTCTTTCCTAATATTTTCTCTCTCTGTCTCTGTCTCTGTGTCTGTCTGTCTGTCTGTCTGTCACACACACACACACACACACACACACACACACACACACACACACACACACACGAAAAAGGCAACATCCAAGCAGATTCCCCAACATGGCTCAGGGTAATCCCCTCCTGTACTAAAAGAAGAGCTACCTGTTGTGCTTTTTAAAAACCCTTACCTTCTGTCTTAGAATTCATACTAAGAATCTGTTCCAAGGCAGAAGAGTGGTAAGGCTTAAGCAATGGGAATCGACTGACTTGCCTAGGGTCACACAGTTCGGCAATATCTGAGGCTACATTTGAACCTAGGACCTCTTGTCTCCAGGCCTGGTTCTCTATCCATTGGGCTACCTAGCCACCTATACCTTTTTTGTATCACCATGTTTCCCCTACTTTCTCATTTCTGCCCTCCAATCCTTGGGACTGTGTCCAAGGCTCTGAACCAAAGATGAGTATAGTCAACATGCTGTTGCCTGATTTCTTGTTGGGCATGTGTCTTTGCCTCTGTGGCATATATGCAACTCTATGTGTTTGTGTCCCTTTGTCTATTGTTGTCTGTAAATCATTGTACATACTGGACAGACCCTAAAAATAACCTCTGCAGAGCTGTCCATTAACCACAACCTACTTTTCCAGCATTATCAGTTCCCTCTAAGCATTTCTCATCACTCCTTCAAAGTATAAATTTTACAAATGATCAGGAAATCTCTGTCCCTTGAACAAGTCCTGCACTTTTTCTTTCTCCAAGCCTTGGCCATGCTGTCAACTATTCCTAGAATATCCCCTCTCCCCCTCCTTTCCCTTTTTAAACCCCTACCTATTCCTTATTTTATGTTTATCTCTTTTTTATCTTTCGTTATTACATTCATTTGAATTTCCAAATAAAGACCTCCCCACCTTCTCTACCCATAGAACCATCCATCCATCCCCATGACAAAGCTCAGTAAGAAAAAGAGAGAAAAAAAAAAGACAGTTCATTAAAACCAATCAACTATGCTCAACAGTAAAGGCCATATTCCATGTCTATAGTTTCTGCAAAAGAGGGAAGAAAAAATCTTTTTTCATCTTCTCTGGAGCCAAGCTTGCCTACTCATCCCTTAAAATGCCAATTCTTCCCTCCATTAAGCCTTCCCTGATGCCTTTGCTTAGAAATGACCCTTCTCCCTTGGACCTCCCATAGTATTTTGTTTTGTACCTCTCTGATGTATTTATTATGAATTATTGTATAGTATAGGTATTTGCGTTTTTTTTTCTTTTTGGCTCAATATTAGACTGGGTTTCACAAGAGCTGAGAGCCTTGTGTTCGCTAAATCTTGCATTTCCCCCGGTGCCTAATACCATTCTCTGCACACAGCAGGAGCTTAATACTTGTCTATTCAATCAAATTAACTTCTTATGGCCTGTGGTCAGGACCCCCCTTCTTCTACCCTGACACACACATAAATACTCACACCTTTATTACCTAGACCAATCCAGGGGCTTCTGAAATCCTTCCATACACCAGATTACCCAAGAAAATCCCCTTTCAGCAATAGTTCCTTCTTATTAAAGGGGAGTCCAGCCCTTTCAGACCCCTCTTCATTGGTGCCAAATTTAAAGCAAGGAGCCAGATGCTGTCCGAATCGGTATGTGTGTGGGCTGGGGAAGATTCCCATCTCCCCTCGTCCCTCCCCCACCTTCTCCTCTACCCACTGTCCACTCTGGACAGGGCATAGCCTTCTCCTTACCTACCCATGGGCTTCCAAGCTGGCAGTTGCAGTGGCAGTGGGGGGATGAATAGTGCCAGGGGGGGATCCTGGCTTTATATGTGGAGGTGACAGACAGAAGAGGGAGGTGGGAGATGCAGGTGTGCTGCCAAGTCCCCACGGCCTCGGAAGCTTTTAGGATAATCCAGGAAACAGTGGCCCCCTGGTTCCCCTGGAGGAGTGGTGGGGGTGAGATCAGAGTTTCCAAGGTCTGGCAGGAAAGGAGGATTTCAGCTGGAAGAAACAGCTGGTGGGGGTTAGGGAGTGGGGGGATGGACTTCGTCCAAAGGAGATGGAGATGTGTGTGTGTATATTGGGGGGGGCTGAGGCTGGGGGGCAGGCAATGAGGAAAGGGATAATAAGTGGCTTTGAGGGGGTTAGTGGGATGGAAAGTGGGTGCTACTGTGCATTAATTGCCTGTTAGAAGAAAGAGCTTAGCTAGGCTGGAAGTCCTCGGTTCCCCAGATCCTATTCTTTCTGCTTTGGGTACTTTTACTCAGAATAGAAAGAGGGGTGGGGGTAGGGAATCATTTAAGAAACTGAAATTGAATCGAGTGGACAATAGAGTCCTATTCCCCTCCCTCACCCCAGGACTCCAGCAGTCTTTGTGATGGAAAATTGGCTTTCTCTTAGGGAGAGGGATAGTCGCCAATTCCAGTTGGGAGCTTCATCCTTTTTCCTTCTTTTCCCAGAGTTCCTTTTTTATAGCCAAGGGATTCTCAACTTTCAAGACTCAGATCCCTAGGGAATTATGGGAATTATTACAAGAAGTCCTTGAATCCAAAAGGGAAGTCAAACATTTTCATTTTGTCTTGAAGTACTTTCTCCATCTTTATCCTCTGTGTCTTTGGATATTTCATTCCCCATATCTATAACCCACTCCTTTCTCACCTCTCTTGTAAAATTCCTACTGAGCACATGTCACCTCCCACAGCAGGGCTTTCTTGATCCCCCTGCATGCTCACACCACCAGTTATTATCACTCTTTCTCTCCTAAAAGCCCTTTGTATATACAGGATGCTCCAAAAGTTTTAGGGCAGTTTTAAGCTTTAAGAATTTACTATTGGGGGTGAGGGGAAAGGGTAGCCGGGTAGCTCAGCTTAGTGGATTGAGAGCCAAACATAGAGACAGGAGGTCCCTGGGTTCAAATCTGGCCTCAGCCACTTTCTAGCGGTGTGGCCCTGGGCAAGTTACTTCACCCCCATTGCCTACCACTCTTCTGCCTTGAACCAATACATAGTATTGATTCTAAGGTGGAAGGTAAGGAGTTAAAAAAAAAAAAAAAGAATTTACAACCACACTGACTTTGGGACATCTTATACTTCATATTTGTAGAGAGGAAGCATGGTCCTTAATGAATAGAGAGCCAGACAGGAAGATCTAGGTTGGATTTGCCTCAGCTTCCTCTAATTTAAAACAGGGATTATAATAGCATCTATCTCTCAGGATTGTTGTAATAATAAATACAATAATATTTTTTAAATACTTAATGCAGCTCCTGGCAAATTGTAGAGCCTTAATAAATGCTTGTTCCCTGTTTATTCCTTTATTTTATATTCACCTACTTTTACATGTTGATTCCTACTAGTAGAATAAAAGTCTCTTGAGGGGAGCTGATTCATTTTAATCTCGGTAACTTTAGACTAGACTAGACTGGACTAAAGACAAAATGGATTACTGGTCTTGGAATGGGGCACATAGGACACTGCAGGCCTGAGATTCAAATCCTACATCTGATAGTTAGTTCTATGACCTTGGGCAACTTAATTTCCTTCTCTGGAGAAAGTTCCTTCATCTGTGAAATTAAGCAACTGGACTCTCTCTGCCTTCTGTGGTCCCGCAAGTCTCTAAATCCATGACTTTATGATACATGGACCCTTAATAAATGTGTTGAATTCTATTGTGTTGGGTTCTTTTACATCTTTACCACCTTCCATCTTAGAATCAATACTGTGTATTGGTTCCAAGGCAGAAGAGTGGTAAGGGTGAGGCAATGGGGTTAAGTGACTTGCCTAGGGCCACACAGCTAGGAAGTGTCTGAGGTCTGATTTGAACTCAGAAAGAGGAGTCTTCCTGATTCTAGGCCCTTCTTTCTATCCAAGGCACCACCCAGTTGCCCTAGATATGAGAAGAGACAAAGTAAAAGCATATCAGAGACCTGAAGCAGAGCTAACCTGTGAGGGGACACATTTCAGAGCACCTCTCTGCCACTCTCTCTAGCTCTCACCATCACTGGGGCCCTCTCTTTGATGTGCATCCCATCCTGGGGTCAAGCCATCCCAGAAGGCTCTGGGGACTTACTCTAGAGGG
Source organism: Gracilinanus agilis (assembly GCF_016433145.1). Taxonomy (NCBI): domain Eukaryota; kingdom Metazoa; phylum Chordata; class Mammalia; order Didelphimorphia; family Didelphidae; genus Gracilinanus; species Gracilinanus agilis. Next base: position 195,716,737 of record NC_058133.1, read on the forward strand.
AAGCCATAGGTCCTGTTTACAATGAAAATAAAGGAATCTCATTGCAACCCTGCTAATGTCCCAAGTACTGGCTAGGATGAGCCCTTTCCCCCAGGGAAATTAATAGGGTGCTGAGGCTGGAGCCCAACCAGCTACTTTCACAGGTAGGGTCCACCTTGTGGGGCAACAATAAGGCAGTATGAATAAGAGGAAGCTGGAGATATGGAAAAATAGAAGGGAGATTTTTTCCCCCCATAAAATATTATTCACAAGAGCTCTTTTTTTTTCCTTTCAGTGAATCACCAGCTTGGGCACCTTGGGTAGACAGAGAAAGGAGAGATGCCATTTGAAGCCAGGAGAAGAGGAGAAGCTAACTGAGGCAGAGGGGAGGAAATAGATTGGCATAATAACCAAAGCATCCTCTTTTGCCTAGCTTTTGGGATGTTTCTTAATGTTGGGAATTTGGACTGGATTCTAATAATTCTGGAGCTAAGATGGGAAGGTTTCCCTCCTCCCTGTGTTGATAGGGCCCCCCAGCCTTGGTGTATTCCCTGACACCCACCAGGAAATTCTCCCCTTTGCAAAGGACCTTTCCCAAGGTCTATTCCCTCAATGACACAGGCTCAAATGTCTCCCTCCTTTACAGGTCTCCAACAGAATGAGTCAGGGAAGCTTCATCCATTCCTTCTTCCCCAACATCCCTCCCAACAACCTCTGTCCTGGGGATTCCCCTTCCCTTCATTAATGTTTCTCTAATTAGCCTGAAAAAGCCCCAACAAGTCCCTCCTCTCCCCATTTCAGAGATGGGAACATTAAGGCCTCTGAGAGGGCAAACAGCTCTATTCTACTGAGAGCCACCCAGAGAGTAGAAGGTGGTAGGAGGGGGAAGCAGAGGACTAGGGGTCCAGTAGTACAAGCCGAATTTCAAGCTCCCTTTTTTATTCCCCATGATGCCCCCCTACCTCTTGCCAAGGTGGGAGGAGGGAGGGAGCAGAGCTGCCAGTGCCTCTTCCCTGGGGAACCCTGGCATCTAGAGTAGAGGCAGGCTTTGGCAAGGGGGCTTCCCCATCCCTCCCCCAATCCGAAAGTCAGAAAACCCAAGAGAGAGGGGGGAAAATTCCGGGGGGAGACCACACAGGTGGAGTAAATAATGTTAATACAGAAGCATTATCACCAGGGCATTTCCTCATGGATAAATGTCTCAAATACCAAAGGATGCCTTCAAATTACAGTTAATTACAGAGTTGATTTGCATAAATTATAAGGTGAGAGTACAAATTCTTTCAATGTGTTCCATATGTTTAGGTAGCAGGTCCAGTCCCAGAGTTGAGGGGAATCATGCTTAGGGGGCCAGTACTCTGGGCTCCTTTTAGAGAAGAGAGATGGAAAATATTCCCCAACTCTGACCTGTCCACCTTTTTCCTTCCTCCCCATGACTTTACTTCACCTCTCCCTCCACTAGGAAAGAGGCCTCTTTCTTGGACTCGGAATGGGGGAAAATGGACTTTTCTGCCCCATTTCTGCCAGGCACCAATTTGGCCCCATTCTTTAATGGGGTGCTGACCCTCCTTCCTCCTGCCCCCATCTTGGGTTCTTATGTGATTTGAGAAAAAGAACAAGGCAAAGAAGGGGTTTGAGGTGGCCACGGTAGACTAGGGCCAGTCAGTCAGGAAGCATTTATTAAATGCCAGCATCTGGGGTGGGTCTGGGAAGCCAAGACCTCTGGCTCCCCACCTTCTCAAGACTCAAAGTCACGCCGGAGACTAGGGCAGACCAGAGTCATACTGGGGTGATGGATGAACTCGATTTCATCTGGTACCCTTGGTTCAGCTTCTCCCCACCCCCAGCCCGGTCCCCCGTCCCCATCCACCTCCTTACTCCAGCTCCCTCTCTCAGAGCTGGCCCTACCCTCCCAAGTTTGATGTTGCCGCTGCTGCCTGCCTACTCCTTCCAGGTGGCTCCTAAGGGGCTCAGACGCCCAGACTTATGTCTCCATCGCCTGGGCTGCTTTCCCTTTCCCTTCCTCTCCAATCCCCCATTTCCCTCCTCCCTTCTCCCTGGCTGCTAAGACTCCATTTCCTCCTCCAGCTCTCTAATTTGTTTCTCTCCCCCACCCTCAATCCCCCACCCCTCCTGCCTTGCTTTGAAGGAGCCTGGTTCTCCTTTACGCTACCCACCTCCAGCCCAGGGGCCCTATCTGCTAGCTGGTCCTCACTTTTCCTCAACTCTACCCTGTCTTTCTAAGCTCCCTTCTCCCAGCTCTAGCTCTGCTCTTTCTCGTTTCCCTTAGCCTCACTTTCCTGATGGACTGGCGTCTTGCCAAATAGCCATTCCTAACCTGAATCCCACTCAACTCTCCCCTCATTTCAATCTGCTCTTGCTCCAAGGGCAGTAGTAATCCGGCATAAGCTGGAAGGGTACAGGGCTAAAGACCACATCTTTATGTATTGCTGCCCGTGGGATTCTGTATACGCCTAATGACACACAAATATGTGTGTATGTGTCTGGAGAGAGAGAGAGAGAGAGA
>NC_058133.1:195739242-195754625 GCF_016433145.1 Gracilinanus agilis
GTGTATAAGAGACAGGAGAGAGAGAGAGAGAGAGAGAGAGAGAGAGAGAGAGAGAGAGAGAGAGAGCTTTGAGGACAATCCTGCCTGGAGACATAAATTAAATGACTTTGAAAGGTCCCCTTGATTCCAGTATTCTAGGTGGAAAGAAACTCTTACCTCCCTCTCTAGGTAAAGTAGAGTATGTATGGGGGTATAGAACTATTTCTTGGGGCAGCTAGCACAGTGGATAGAGAGACAGGCCCAAAGTTGGGAGGACCTGGGTTCAAATGTGGCTTCAGATACTTCCTAGATATATGACCTGGGCAAGTCATTTAACTCCTATTGCCCTAGACCTAACTCTTCTTAGAAACTGATACTAGAGTAGAAGGTAAGGGTTAAAAAAAAAAAAAAAAAAAAAGGTTTATGCTTGTTTTTTTCTGAGCCACCCCACCTCATTAGAAGTCCAAAACCTACCTTGATACCTCATAGACCTTCCTCATAGTTAGCAAGTCTTTCAGGCTAGCTAACCTAAATTTCCCTTTCCCCTCCCTACTTTTGTGTCAATCTCCTTTTGTTTTAGAAATCAGAATAGATGGAGAACTCTTTTCATTACCAGCACTCCCAAATCTATCAATCAACAGCAATTAACTGAACTCCCCCCACACACACACCCCAGATAGGGACAGTTGTGTCATCCTTTCCTGGTTCATCTTTCATCTCAATCTTCCCAACATTTAGTTCCTTCCATCACTTCCATGTCACTGCCTCAGTTTCTTCCAAAAATTTGGCCTTAGTGCCTTCTCCCTGTAGATTATCACCAATTGATGCTCCCTGTAGCTTGTTTATACAAAGTTTACATGGTGTCTCCCCCATTAGACTGGGAGATCCTTGAGAGCAGGGATAGTTTGCCATTCTCTGTATATCCTAGCACAGTGCCTGGCACATAGCAGGCACTTAATAATGAGTACTTTGACTTGACTTTGGCCAAAACTTACCAAGTGATGATTAGTTTTCTGGCTCATATATTTCTATTTCTCATTCTGCCTATATCCACCTTTTCAAGGTGGTGCAATGGTTAAAGCACCTAGTCTAGGGTCAGGAAGACATCTTCCTGGGTTCAACTTGGGCCTTAGACACTGGCTGCATGACCATGGGCAAGTAACTTAATCTTGTTTGTCTTGGTTCCCTAATCTACAAAATGAGCTGGAGAAGGAAATAGCAAACCATTCCAATATCTTGGCCAAGAAACCCCCAAATGGGGTCATGACTGGAATGACTGAATAACTAGTTAAGTTCTATGATTTAGTTTGTTCCAGTGTATGTCTCTTGATCTTTTTGTGTCCCTTCTACATTATTCTCTTTGTGGTTCAATGAAAAGAGCCTTGGAAACAGATGTTTGAATCCCACTTCTGCCACTTACTAGTTAGTTATGTGACCTTGGTCAAGTCACACTTCATTGACCTGGAGTTTTTTTCCATCTTTAAGTCAGGATAATATTTTTATTACTCCAGGTTGCAATGAGGACTGAGCCTTATACATGTGAACCATTGTTCTTGCTCTTCTCCTCCTCTTCCTCATTCTTCTCATATTCCTTCTTCTCCTCCTCTTCTCTTCCCCTCTTTCCTCTATTTCTCCTTATTTTATTCAGAGTATATTTTATAACCTGGGGGAAAGGGAGGAAACTTGGAGAAAGGAGAAGAGAAATAAGGGCTAGAATGAGGAGGAAATTCTCCATTGCTTAACCCCTCCTTTCTTGCCCGGACATCAGAGTCTCAGATGATTCAATAGCTAAATATGGAGTGGAGAGAATGGACAGGTGCATTAGACTGTTGTCGGTGAACATGCTCAGAGTTCTCTTGGGCTGGCCAGGCCCAAGGCTGGCCCCCTAACCCGAGATGGATGGATGCACCAGATTTAAGTTCATTTTGGCTAGTTGGGGGCTCTTCAGCTTTTTTTGCTTTCATCATGGTCTCTTTGGTATAATGTTGGGTCGGCTGTTTTTGCTTTGCTTTTGAATTCACCACGGAAAGAAATGTTAAATTTCAGTTTAACATTAGAGAAAATAAAGATTTCCGCCCCTCTCCCAGTTCCCAGTTCCCAGACCCCAGGTTCAGAATCCACTGTTGATGGGGAGCCAGAAAGTCCATTCCCGCTCCCTCATCCCCTCCCTATTCCTGGGGTCTGGGGATGGAATGAGTATTTGAGGGGGAAGGGCAGTTGGGAGAGCAAGAGTGGGGAGTTCCCTATGTCTGGGGCCACGGGACGAGGGTGGGGGGGTGGGAGCCGCAGCCAGGGGGGTGAGTAAGCGCCTGAGCGGACGCGGGAGGCTCAGCGGCGGCGGCGGAGGAGATGGGGAGGAGGGTAATTACTCAGGGAGGCTCTCGCCACAGCACGTCCCCACAAATGAGAGGCCCGGGGCCCCAGACACCACACAACAAAGGAGTAGGCAATTATTTGGCTCCAGTGGGAGGGGACAGCCCCTCACCAGCCCACTGCAGCTGAACACTGTGGGCTCCTGAGAGGATGGGGGTGGTGGCTGGGGACCACTCTCCCCACCCACCCCGGGCAGCCTTAAGGTTCTGTGCCCACTCAGCCCGGGGCATACCCTCTGGCTTTCCTCGTTAGACAGCTGAGGGGAGGGGCAGAGTACTCACTCCTTGGACTGCGGACATTAGAGGCAATGGGGAGGCGGCCCTGGTAAAAAGTTGGGAGGTTATTTGGGGGACTCAGGTGATCCTTCTGTTCATTCCTCCTCCACTGACCCCAACGCACCCATCTGAAGATTGCCACGACGCCACTAGTCAGGGAGGATAAAGTTGCCTTGTTAGCCTTAGAGAAACCAGTGGCCAACATCTGGGCTGCTTCTCCAGCTGTGGCCACACAGCTGGCAACTAGGCTACTCTCAAGCAGGTGGGGAAACCGCAGAAGGGGCCAGGGAGATTCCAGGGCATTTGGCCACGGCTTGGAATTCATACAAGTGATATGCAAATGACTTGCAAATATGTGCCTCCCCTCCCCCTTTTTTTGAGTCAACAACTCAGGCTCTTTTAGGGGAAAAGTGGCTTTTCTAGCTTGTTATCCCTTGCGTGCTTCTGTAACCCCATCATGAGGCATCAGAAACCTTAGTCCAAGTCCTGCTTCTGACCTTGGCAGAGGAATCCTGGACAAATCACTGAACTTCCCCGAGACTCCATTTTCACATCTGTTAAATGATGACAATAATTCTTAGATTAACTCATGAGGTCATTTTGGGTTTCCAATGATATAATGTTATTAATTAATAATTACTACTATTTTCCTGGGGAGAGGGATACTTCATAAATCATTCAGGAGAGAAAGGGAAAAGGAGCCCACCTCAACCCAATCATTATTAATCCATCAGTTTGATGAAGGTGCTCAGGTATTATTTCCTTCTGCCTCATCCTAATCATATCTTAGTCTCTGTGTCTATTCATCTGTCTGTCTCTGACTCTGTCTCTCTCTCTGCTTCTCTCTCTGTCTTTCTCTTTCCCCTCTTTTTTCCTTGAAGCCAGCAAGACCTGAGTTTAGACCTGCTTCTATAAGACTTAGCTAGCTTTGTAACCCTGAACAAATCACTTAATTTCTCAGAGCTTTGGGCAGTTCTCCAGGGCTCAAAGTTATCTAGATGTTGCAATATGTCTCAATGGAAGGAGCTCCCACACAGAAGACTTATTGATAATTCAAGGGGGACTTTTTGCTGAATGTGGTTAACCAGTGTCCACAACTTGGTCATTTATTCAAAGCAATACTTATTAAGTCCATATTTTGTGCTTCCAGTAAAGTCTTTTTTACATGCCTCATCATGGCATGAAGAGGGACGAACAACAACTCAGAGTCCATGAAGATTATTCCAGTGGAACACAAGTTCTGGCAGGGCCTACAAAGTTGGAAGGGCTCAGCAATGAACTGTTTCTATTTTTGGTGAAGCTAACTTCGGAATGTCTTATCACCGGAACGTTTTCTAGTTGAAGAAATATTTTGATCATAGCAGCTCTTGAAGTTTGACCACTAAAGCCACTGATGCCCACTCTAATGAAATCTAAGTTGCTGTCTAAAGAATCAAAGCTTTCGATAAGTAAGGTGCTGAGTTGGGCCATGACTTCCAGGACTCCCTCCCCTCCCCTTCCTTCAATCCATCTCATACACTGAGTGTTAGAGCTAGAGAGAGACCTAGAAATCACCTAGTCCTAATCCCCTCTTTTTATATTTCATAGAGAAAGAAGCTGACATTCCAATAGATTGTAAACTCTGTGAGGGGAGAGATTGTTCTGATAGCTCTAGTGCCTAGCACTGTCCCTAAATAATAGCTGACTTTATATAACCCCTTAAAGTTTGTAAAGTACTTTACATACATTCTCTCCTTTGATCTTCACAGAACTGTGTGGGTGTGTACTATTTTATTCCTGTTTTTACAGATGAAGAAACTGAGGTTCAGAGAGGTTAGATGACTTTCCCAGGGTCACACACGATGAGAAAAAATGTCTGAGTCAGGATTCAATCCCAAATCCTGACTCCAAATTTTGCCCTCTCTCCACTATGCCATCATGATTAATAAATGTTGGCTGAATTGATTCAGATTGGAGGTAGATAGACAGGAGATGACGTGTCCGAAGTCGCTCAGTGAGTTAGCTGCTCCTTGTCCCTTGGCCAATTGGGACATCAACGTACCCAGACAAATCTATACTTTGCCATCTTCCTCCCTAGGACCTCCAAAGGTCACTAACTGGCCTTTCCCATTTCTGTCATATGAGTGCTATTTCTTAAAACTTATCTTTCTTAAAACATCCCAAAATTATCTTCAGGATTCCTTCCCTGATTAAAGCAACCCACCTCTGATTGTTCTTTTATTCTGGGTCCCCCTTCAGCATTTTGTGGAATCATAATAATAATAACTGACACTTTCAAGGCTATAAAAATAATTTACTTGCAAATTCCTCAGGTTAACACCTCAGGTATTATTCCTTTTTTTTTTTTTAAACAGGTAGGAAAACTGAGGCTCAAAATGGGTCAGACAACTAATGTCCAGCTTATAACTTAACCTAGGACTTACTGCCTCAAGGTCCAGGATAATACTTTTTTTTTTTTTTTTTTTTTTTGCCTTCTGCTACCTCTCAATTGCATTTATTTGCCTTCTACCTATACATTTTGACTGTGTGATCCACATTCTCCCAGATAGCTCTGGATTCTATATCTTTCCCCTACCACCATCCAGTGCTTAGAGGAGTGCCTGGCACACAGCAGGCACATAATAAATGTTTATCATTTTGATAGACTTGAGAATTTTATTTATTTTTTTTAATATTATTTTTTTAGAAATATTTTCCATGGTTACATAATTCGTGTTAGATTAGAGAATTTTAAAATGTCAGAAGTGAGAGAAACTTTAGAAATGCTCAAACCTAATCTGCACACTTTGCAGAGAAGAAAAGAGAGGCCCAGAGAGACCTAGGGACTGTGCAAACACACAGCAACCTGGCAGCATGGTCAGAATTAGAATCCTGGTCTTCTGGGCCCAGATCAATGTTTTTTCCTTTCCATTTTACAACCTGCCTCTTATAATACAAAGCTCTCCAAGGTAAGGGATAGCTCTCTTTCCTCTTTTAAATTTAGAACTTTCTCACCTTAAAAATGAACTTAACCAACACGAACATTTCAATACATAAAGAACAGAGGGAAAATGAATTAGATATGAAATTGTGAGTTTGTTACTATTTTAAAATGGCAGTAACAAAACATCTCCACTCTTCTACATCCCCTTCTAAACAGCCTTTTGCTTCCTCCTTTTTTTTTTTTTTTAATGCTTCATTGTATCTCTTCCTTTTTTCCTTTTTCTTCCAATCTTTCCCCCACTATCACACTCGTCTGGTCCACAACAATGCCCCCCATTCCAAGGCTGCCCTTGTTTCCTTGCCTCTCACCTAGACCCAGTATTGTGCCTACAGAGGGCACTCAGTGTCCTAGGTGCCTAAAAAATCCTTCTTTCCCTATCCTTACTTAACCCTCCCTTCCCTCCACGACTGCCTTGGTCCCCTGCTGGGCCCCAGCCCAAACCTGGGTGGCAGGCTCTGCCATCTATCTCGTGCCTAGGCATGACTTCTCTTCTTCCTTCCTCAGGAAATGTTGGCCTGGCACCTGCTTCCTTCTCCTCCTCCTTCCCCTCCCCCAAGTCTCCTTCCTCACTGATCCCTCCCCACAGGGCCCCAGGACAAGTATTTGCCATCTGCCTAGTCAGTGCATTCCCCTTGCCCCGCTCCCAGGCTCCCTGGGCTGCCCCAGGGGGCCTGGGAACTCAACGTCTCTGCCTCACAACATCTCCATCACTCTCCACCCCACCCCTGGGTGCCTGGGTCCCCTGATTCTCCTCCAGCCCCCAGGGCTGGAGGACCTGCCTATTCTTCAGGTCCCTGCTTGGGTGGAGTTAGACAGAGACATGGAACCCCAGCTCTGGCAACTCCCCATCCCATCCCACTTTGACATCTTCCCCATCTTCTTGAAATATACTTTCTTTTCACTCTCTGCTCCTTTCTCTTCATTTGCACAAATCATTTGCATGGCCAACCCAAGCAAATTAATGTAAATTACATGCAAATAAGAAGTGAATTCCAGCCCTGGGAGGTGGCCCTTGGGAAAATCCCAGAAGCCACTGGATTGAGCTGTATAATGCTTGGTACTTTTCTGTCTACACTTCTATTCATCTGAATTGGGGTCTCTTTCAACCAATGTTAGACCCGGGAAAGTTCTAGGCTTGCGTTCCAGCCCCAACTGTTAATGCCTCTGCGACCAAGGATGTCATTTCTGCCTGGTCAAACCTCACTTTCCACATCCATAAAATGGGGATTATAATATTTGCCCTACCTATCGCCCATGAAATGAAGAGAATACTTGATAAACTCCAAGGCACGATGTAAATGAGAGCTACTGTGATTCCCCTCTCAAAAACAACTCAAGCTGGCATATTTCTCTCCCCTCCTTTGTCCTTACCGCTTGCAGTTCTGGACAGAGTTAGCTTTGCTTTGAATAGAGTCAATCGGTGATCCTCTCTAAAGTAAGATTTAAGGGATACTCTAAGGAAAGGGTTCTTAGCCTTTTATGTGTCATGGACCCTTTTAACCAGCTGGTAAAACCTATGAACTACTTCTCAATGTTTTTAACTGAAATAAATAGGATTGCAAAGGAAACCTGCCAAAGGTCAGTGAAAATAAAATACACTATTTTTGTCGCAAGTTTACAGACTCCCTGAAATCTGCCATGGTCTCAGATTAAAGAACTTCTGCTCTAAGGCTTCACCTGCCCCTAACGCTTCTCCGAACTTCCTTCCACAATGTCATGAATTCTCATCATGAGAGTCACTCTTTCGGATAAGGTCATTTCTAGAAGGCATATATACCCACATGTAATTGTTACTTGGGATTAGCATTGCAATATTAGTCAGCCAGGTGGTGAAGTGGTTAGAGTGCCAACCCTAGGGTCAGGAAAGCTCAACTTCCTGAGTTCAAATCTAGCCTCAGATTCTTGCTAGCTGTGTGACCCTGGACAAGTCACTTACCTGCTATTTGCCTCAGTTTCTTTATCTGTCAAATGAGCTGGAGAAGGAAATGGCAAATTACTCCAGTATCTTTGCCAAGAAAGGAATCCTGGTCTTCTGACCCCAGATCAATGGTTTTGTGTTGTTGGTTTTTTTTTCCTTTCCATCCTACAATTTACCTCTTTTAACACAAAGCTCTCCAGGTGAGAGAATAGCTCTCTTTCCTCTTTTAATTTTATTTTAAAAAAAGAATGTTATACATGTGAAACCCAGTGGAATTGTGCATCAGCTATGGGGGGTTGGGGGGCTGGGGGGAGAGGGAAAGAACATGAAATATGTAACTAGAGGAAAATATTCAAAATAAAAACTTAAAAAAAAAATAAAAATAATGTTATCCACCACCAGAGAAAGAACTATTGGAGTCAAAATGCAGATGTAAGCATATGATTTTCCACCTGTTTGGGTATATGTTTTGGGGTTTTGATTTATAAGATTGTTCATTTACAAAAATGAATAATATAGAAATATGTCTTGCATGATAATACATGTATAACCCAGACTGAATTGTGTGTCAGCTCTGGGAGGGCGAAGGAGACAATTTGGATCATTTAACTTTGGAAAACTTATGTGGAGATTTATTATTACATGTAATTGGTAAAAAAAAATGGAAAAAACCTCCTATTTCTATTTATTTATTTATTTATTTATTTAACTGTCTATCTATCTATTTATTTATTCAGTCATTTATTTATCTATTTGTTTGTTTGTTTATTTATTTAAAAACCCTTCCCTTCTTTCTTAGAGTGGTAAGGGCTAGGCAATGGGGGTCAAGTGACTTGCCCAGGGTTACACAGCTGGGAAGTATCTGAGGCCAGATTTGAACACAAGACCTATTGTCTATAGGTCTGACTCTCAATCCACTGAGCTACTCAGCTGTGCCCCACCCCCACCCCCAAATATTTTTAAATGAATGTAACAAACACAAACATTTAAATGTATAAAGAACAGGAGGGGGAGGGAAATGAATTTGATATGAAACTGAGTTTTTGTTACCATTTTTTAAAATGGTAGGGATAAAACTTCTTCAGTCTTCTATGTCTCCTTCCAAACAGCCTTTTGCTTCTCAAATGGGATCATGAAGAATTGGACAGGACTGAAAATGACTCAACAACAATCAATTCTTTAGTATGTTAAGAATGGAGACCTGAAGGAATGAGACCAAATATGAATTTTTTTACTGAGGGGAGCTAGTAGGAGTTGGAGAGGGAAGGCCAAGGGTAAAGGGGTCCTGGATAGACGAAGGGAACACATTAACTTTAAGGAAGCAAGAAGGTGTGTGAAAGGAGGAAAAAGGAGCTTGGAAGTAAGGCAGGCAAAGATTTCACCTGCTTTCCAGTTTTATTGGGAACCAGTCTGCTCTACCTCTCCTTGAAGAGGGACTTCCTTTCTTCCAGAACACTGAACATACAACCATCTGCATTTCATGATTCCTCAGGTTCAGCCACCTTCCAGGGTACCTTCTTCTGCTACCTTAGTTGGGCATCTGGGTGGGCAGAACTGTTTCGAAGAGGTCCTAAACCACTCCTCTAGCCTCCTCAGACTTGGGAGAGTTTCCCAGACACAGGTTCTAGACAGTAGTGATGGATACTGAACAAATCTGGGAAGAAGAGAGGAAACTATGTGGAGAGCCAAAGTGGACTCCCCAGTTATTCTTTCTTAGCTTCCCCTCCCTGTTTCTCTTTCCTCCCTTCCTTCTTCTCTACTCCCCTCCTCCCTCCCCTCCTTCAGCAGTGTTTGATGCTGGGGGTGGGGGAGACAGGAAGCTCCAGACCAGACAGATAAACACAGATGGAGGGAGGCAGTCAGCTGCTTTATTTATGGTCCCAGCGACAGGCCCTCTCCTGTCCCACAGTCACTAATCTACTCAGACAGAAAAGGCAGCCCAGCCTCTCCCCACCTCCCAAAACCCCTAAGTGCCTCAGGGGCCATTCTGTGAATACAAGTTAGATGCATCCCCACCTCAAGTTGGTCAGGTACATGCCCATGAAGCTGGAGTACCCAGGAGTCAGGTCACTGCTGCTTCCTCCCCCACCAGGAAAAATGGGATGATCCCCCCCCCCAAGCTCCAGTGTGTCTATCCCATTCAGTGTCCTGAAGACGACTCTGTTTCCATTTAGACAACTTAAGACTCGAGTCTGCAAAGAGTCTCCATCCCCATCCCAATCTCTCATCTTAGTGATCTGAACCAGGAGAATGGATGGGATGATCCTTTGTGAGGTCTCTTTCAAGCTCAAGAAGCTGGACCACCATTTGGTCACCTCAGGAGGTCATCTAGGTCAGTCTTCTGCCTCTGGGCTGACCCACATCAGCAGTTGAAGGAGACTCCACTATAACCCCGGACCTGAATCATCCTGAATGCCCTGAAGTTCTTCCTTACATCTAATGAAACTCTCTCTTGTTGTAATTAGTGTTTCTAATAAAGAGAGTCCAGACAGCCCAGGCCCATTCCTTCCCCCCACTTCATCTTTCCCACCCCACCCTCACACACTTCCCATACATCCCCTTCCAAGAGCTTGATTTAGGCACCCAGTTCTAAGGGGTTCCTTTTTCCATCCTTGTTGTTGTCGATAGCCATTCCCATCAATGACTAAGTGAAGAGAAGATGGTTTTCTTTTCCCAGCCTCCCTCACTGCCCTTCCCTGATTCCTCCTGCTCAGCCGGTCCCGCTTACCACAACTTTGAGGCAATCTCTTAGGTGTCCAGAAAGAGTTGGGGCTAGAAGTTGGGGGAGAGCAAGTCCCTGCCTAATGAGAGGGGCTCCCTTAGGCCACAGGGTCAGAGGTCAGAAGGCATCAGTAGGGCAGGGTAGGGCACAAAGTCCAGAGAAGAGGAGACAGATCCATACTTGTCAGTGGCTTTGAGGCTGGACAATTCGAGCCCTTAAAGCCTTTGAGATTCCAGGATTTGGCTGCTCGGATCAGACAACTCTGACTCCCTGACTCATAGCCAGCCAGACATGGACCTGCTCAACTTGCCTTTTTTTTCCCCTTAATCTAAGTGACTCTGGGTCAGCAAAGGGCCACGGAGGGGCTAACTCTTTGCACAGATCTCTTATTATTTGTTCGCTCTAGGAGCTGGGGCACATAGGATATTATGACCCAGTTTCTGTCCCTGAAGGACTACCCAAGAACTCCCAGAGGATAGGGACTATGTCTTTCCCTTCAGTAAAGGAGTTCTCTTCAACTGGAGGACTGCTCCCCAACAACAGCACCCCGTTTCTTCCTCCTCCCCCTCCCCATCGGACCGTGTCTCACTGAGGACAGGAACTGAATGTCTCTCCCCAACTCCATCACATAAGAACTTTCCAAGGACAGGGATGGTGCTTCCCTCCTCAGAAAGGAGCTCTTTGAGAATAAAAAGAATACTAGTGGTAGGTGGGGGGAGTATGGGGAGAGGGCAGAGTTGGGTACTCAGGAGATAGAGAGCCAAGCCTGGAGATGGGAGGCCCTTTATCCAAATCTGGCCTCAGATATTTCCTAACTGTGTGATCCTGGGCAAGTCACAATCCCAGTTGCCTAGCTCTTATCATTTTTGTGAATTGGAATCAATATTTAGCATTGATTCTAAGACAGAAGGTTAAAAAAAAAAGATCCAGCAGGCTGGGTGCTCCCCAAGAGCAGGGATCCTGCCTTTTCTCCTCCCACCCCTCATTATACTCTAACAGAGACTATGTCTTGTCCCTCCAACCCCTTCAGACTAGCACCTTCTGAGGGCAAGGACAGACTATCCCCACTGATGCAGAAACTCTCAACAGGTAAAGACTAAGTCCTCAAAGGAAAAAATCATTGCCCCTGGACTCGGGACTTGGGTTGATATCCCATTTCTCATCTTTACTCCCTGTGTGACCTTGGGCAAGTCATTTATCCTCTCTTGGGCCTCAGTTTCTTCCCCTCAGGATCTAATGGCCAGAGTGTAGGTAGGTAAGACTCATACTCGGTTCTTATTTGCTTCAAAACCAGCTATTTACCATACTGTCCTTTTCAGCATTTTGCATCCCTTTTTAAAGTATGAAGGCTTTAAAGGACATTTCCATAGGCTATCATGAGAGTGTCTGTCTGTTTGTCTGTCTCTCTTCCTGCCTCTCTGTCTTTCTGCTTGTCTCTTTCTCGCTCTCTCTCTCTCTCTCTTAACTCTTATCTTCTGTCTTAGTTAATAGCTCTAAGACAAAATGGTAAAGGCTAAGCAAACAGGGTTGAGTGACTTACCCAGAGTCACACAGCTAGGAAGTGTCTGAGGCTAGATGGCAGCCTCTCTTTAACACAACACATTCAATCCCCAACCTCTTCTCCAAGTTCTTTGATCAACAACCATGTCTGACCACATATCTGCCTGCCACCTATTTGGATGAATGGTTCAGTACTTTACCCTCATTCTGAGGCTGCTCTCTCTCTCTCTCTCTCTCTCTCTCTCTCTCTCTCTCTCTCTCTCTCTCTCTCTCTCTCTCTGTCTCTCTCGTTTTCTCTCTCTCTTTCTCTCTCTCAATCTTGCTCTGTCTTGGTCTCTCTCTCTGTCTCTGTCTCTCTCTGTCTCTGTTTCTCTCTGTCTCTCGTTTTCTCTCCCTTTCTCTCTTTCTTTCAGTCTCTCAGTCTCTCTCTTAGTCTCTCTCTCTGTCTCTTGTTTTCTCTCTCTCTGTCTCTTGTTTTCTCTCTCTCTGTCTTTCCCTCTCAGTCTCTCTCCTTCTCTCTCTCTCTCTCTCTCTCTCTCTCTTCCTTTATGAAGGATGGTGGATGCTGATACTTTGGACATTCTCTCACCCTTTTTTGGTTGCTGGTCTTGGAACGGCTGCCTCAAGCTGATTACTCTGTCTACATTTCTCTTCCCCACCCAGAATGTAGCCATTTCTGGGCTGGGACTTCTGTCATCATTCGGTAAACAACAGTGACTGATTCCTTACAATGACCTAAGCTCTGAGCATAGATTTAGAGTGGGAAGAAGGGATGGGTCAGAGCCAGCTGGTACTGACTAGTAAGAGCTGATTGTTAAATTTTCAGGACAAGCATTTACTACTGAGCAATACATAAGTATCAAAAATGCGAGCTTAATTTATTCTTTTGTTGATTATTTAGACTTTAAAAAGTGGTGGAGAGAGGCAGCTAGGCAGCAGAGTGGATAGAATACCAGGTCTGGAGTTGGGATGTCCTGGGTTCAAATGGAACCTCAGCTCTGTGAGTCATGGCAAATCACTTAATCCTGATTGCCTAGCCTTTGGTGCTCTTCTGTCTTAGAATTGATACTAAGATAGAAGGTAAGGGCCAAAAAAAAAAAAAAAAAAAAAAAAAAGTGGTGAAGAAAATGTTAACAATACAAATAAAGGCTTGTCGTGGGTACATTTTTTTTCGGAGAGCCATTGTTACACGTTTACCAGCACAGGTTTGTCTGGAAGGGACTTTAGATACCATTACATTTACCTTTAGATACCTTTACATTTTCAGTTGAGGAAAGTGGTTAAATGACTTTTCTTTTCTTTTTTTTTTTTTATAAACCCTTGTACTTCGGTGTATTGTCTCATAGGTGGAAGATTGGCAAGGGTGGGCAATGGGGGTCAAGTGACTTGCCCAGGGTCACACAGCTGGGAAGTGGCTGAGGCCGGGTTTGAACCTAGGACCTCCTGTCTCTAGGCCTGACTCTCACTCCACTGAGCTACCCAGCTGCCCCCCTTAAATGACTTTTCTAGAGACAAAGAATTAGTGGTTATGACAGAATCAGAACTCAGGACTTTCTGATTCTGGATTCTGTACTCTATTCACTTTACTATATTATGCTATGCTGATAAGTAGCACTGAAGGAAAATGATGACCTGGGAACAATCTAGAAGTCTCTGTTCCCGTGCAAGGGGACATCTCAGTCTTTAAATCAAGTCAACAAGCATTTATGAAGTACTCACTATGTACCAGACACTGTGCTAAGAGCTAGGAAAACAAATACAAATACAAAGGAAACGCACTCCCTGCCCACAAGAAGCTAATATTCTTATGGAGAAATATAACACATAAAAGGAAGCTAGAAAATGGAGGGAAGAAGAATGGGACCTCTGTAGAACCTGAGTTCAAATCTGACCTCAGACACTTCCTAGCTGTGTGATCCTGAGTTCTCTTTGCCTAACCCTTACCCATCTGTCTTCGACTTGTTACTAAAGTAAGGGTTTAAAACACAGAAAGAAACAAAGGAAATGGGCAAGAAAGTCCATAGTCAGACGGGCTGCCTAGAGACGTATGACAACTTGGTTGGCCCCCATCTCCTTAAAATGGAAGTTCTGGGAAGAACCAGTCAATCAGAGAGAGTAGCAGGGCCATGATTTCTTCCAGTTTGAGAAGTCTAGAAGTTGAGTGATCTTTGAAAGTGAGGAGATTTCTATGGCATGGTAGAGAAACCCTGGAGAATCCAAGAGGGCCACTTGGAGAGGAATTGGGAAGTCTGATGGGAGAGTCAGGATAGTATAGACTGAAACCATTTTAGCTAGCTGGTCAGTCTCTCAGTTATTGCACAAGGTCCCAATTATTTTCATTAGCATTCCAAATATGCTTGTCCCTTGTCACTTCTTCAGTGAATCTAAATCTCTTCCACGTGGGTGTTCCCTCCATGATGAGAATTAAAAACTACTCAAGTCTGCCCATCCTGTGTGATTCTTCTTCTTCTTCTTTTTGTAAACCCTTACCTTCTGTCTTAGTGCCAGTTCTAAGACAGAAGAACAGCAAGGACTAGGCAATTGGGTTAAATGACATGGCCCCAGGGTCACACAACTAGGAAGTGGCAGACCAGATTTGAACCCAGGTTGGCCCAACTCTAGGCCTGGGACTTTATCCACTGTGCTACCTGGCTGCTCCCATCCTGTAGGACTCTAAGCAGCTTCATATAACTCTCATGCAGGGGGTTGACCCAGTTGAGGGCCTTCTTCTAGACCTCTTAATCGTGCATGGATTCAAAGAGTACTCAAGCTGTCCATTAGTTACAGAAACAAATTGTAACCTCATTCTTTCCACGAATAGATTCTGGCAAATCCCACTTGAGCTAAAGCACATGCGAAAGGGGGAAAGGGAAGGAGAGAAAATGGTAGATGAGGAATGGTTTAGAGGTACAGACTACAGTGTGGAAAGACATTGAGTTTCAGATAGTCATGGAAGCCAGATTGTGAACGGTTTTAAATTCCAAAAAAGAGGGGAAAAATTAAATTTTTAAAATTAAAGAAAAAAAGGGGCAGCAAGGTGGTATAGTGGGCAGCCTGGAGTTGGGAAGATCTGGGTTCAAATATAACATCAGACACTTCCTAGCTGTGCAGCACTAGGCAAATCACTTAATCTGGTTTGCTTAGCTCTTTCCCTTTTGTCTTAGTATTGTCACTCAGACAGAAAGTAAAGGTTTTAAAAACAAAGACAAAAAGAGAAATTTATAGTTGATCTTACAGGTAACAGGGAGCCACTGAGCAAGGAGCTAGAGGTAATAGGGAGCCAGTCTGGGTGTGTCTGTCTATTTTCTAAGTATATGTCCCATTTCTCACTCCTTCCCCCCTCACTTGCCTACGTTGACCGTAATAATAATGATTGGCATAGAGTTCTTTAAAGTCTGCAAAGTGACATTATCTTATTGAAGTTTCACAATAGTACTGTGCAAGAGTGCTCCACTGGTATGCTATTGATGTCAAGAGAACTTCAGAAAGACACCCAGCATATTGGATAGGGAGCCTCCCATCACTTCTAGAACTCCATGTGATAAACTTTCTTTCTTTCTTTTCCTTCCTTCCTTCCTTCCTTCCTTCCTTCCTTCCTTCCTTCCTTCCTTTCTTTCTTTTTCTTTCTTTCTT
>NC_058133.1:195754714-195756631 GCF_016433145.1 Gracilinanus agilis
CTTTCTTTCTTTCTTTCTTTCTTTCTTTCTTTCTTTCTTTCTCTTTCTTTCTTTCCTTTCTTTCCTTCCTTTCTTTCTTTCCTTCCTTTCTTTCTTTCTCTTAGAATTGATACTAAATATTGGTTCCAAGGCAGAAGAGAGGTAAGAGGTAGATAACTGGGGTTAAGTGACTTGCTCAGAGTCGTACAGCTAGGAAATGTTTAAAACCATTTGAACCCAGGACCTCTAAACCTGGCTTTCTCATTGAGCCACCTAGCTATCCCCATAATAAACTTTCAGAAGGACATAGACAAACATCTCCCAGGATGGGTAGCCAAAGATGGGATATCATCTGTGTTGTTGAATACCTACATTGAGGAGATCACAGTTGAGCAGGGCATAGGATTTTTAGAGGGAGATATTGCAGAAATTTCATTTATTTTGTAGATGATATTTTGCCCATGGTTCCACAGTTAGGATCAGAGGTGGGATTTGAAATCAAGATTTTCCCAACTCTGTTCCAACATGCTTTCTAATATACCACAATGACTCAGCAGCTATTTTACTATTTCCTTGGAGAAACGGGCAAGAGAAGATAGATTCTAAAATGCAGAGAGACTCTAGATTTAGGTTGGAAGAGCAGTGTGATATCATGGAAAGAGTATTGGCTTTGGAATCAAAATAATCTGAATTTGGATCCTGGTTCTGTTGCATATGATTTGTATAACTTTGGATAAGTCATTTCTCCTCTTTGGGTCAAAGTTTTCTCCTCCTCTGTATTAATGAGGAAGGTTACATTTGGAAATGAACTTGGTGGGGCCAATGCTATGTAGAAACTGTGTTGTCTCTCCCAAGAGACTGAAATAGCATAAGGGAAATGGCCTTTCTAAGTGTTGGGAGCAGGTAATGTTTGTACTTCTTGTTCTTGCACTATCTTTGAATTAAATATCTATTTGTAAAAGTTAAAAAAATAAAACAACATTAAATCAAATAAACTAAACAACATGAATGAACAACGAATAGACAAAATGAAAAACAAAATGAACTAAATTTTCTCTGAAGATCCTTTCAGATCTAAACTATTTTGAGGAGTTGCTTAGGAAAGACATGTTCATTCCTTCACTCCTGCCAAGGGTCTGACTCTCCTAACTCTTTGGACTTCTGCTCTGGCATCTTTTGCTCCCTCCTCCTCCCCCTTTCCAATTCCCTTTTATGTGGTAACTTCCCCCATTAGAATGCAGGTTCTTCAAGGGTGGGGACTATCTTTCCTTGTTTGTACAGTTCCTATATTCCCAGTACTTAGCACAGTCCATGGAACCTGTTGACTATGGTAATGTAAGGATTTGCTGGCCATTGGGGTATTCTAGTTCTTTTTTCAAAAGCAGTTTGGGGTGTGAGGATTAGACTGTCCTGCCCAGAGGCAAGGGAATGGATGAGCCATCGTCTACAGGTTCTTCTCAACCCAATAAGGCTGGCATCCCATCCCACTTCCTCTTCCTTGTCCCAGTCGAGCTCCTCAAATTATGATAGCGTGGGCAATAAAAAGTGCCTAATTGGTTGTTGTCCAGCTGTTGCTTCTCCCTGTTTCCCTCCTGCAGGGGCTGGTGTAACCGGCCAAGTCAGTTTCACTTTTGTTATTACTCAGTTTCCCGGGTTGGTTGCTGGGGCTTAGCAGAAGCTTGGTACCCAGTGGAAGAATGCAGTCCATCAAAGAACTTAAACCTTGCCACCTAACGAGCATATGGTGGGAGAGCCTGGGAGGGCTACCCAGATAAATAGATCTTCAGAGAACCTTCAGTAAAACAAAGCACACCTATGTTCACAGATATAAATGGTGGCTTTGGGTTAATCTGAAGGAGTAGAGGAAAGAAAGAAAGAAAGAAAGGAAAGGGGGGCAAGAGAGACAGAGAGAAAGAAGGAAAGAGAGAGAGAGAGAGA
>NC_058133.1:195756636-195831952 GCF_016433145.1 Gracilinanus agilis
GAAGGAAGGAAGGAAGGAAGGAAGGAAGGAAGGAAGGAAGGAAGGAAGGAAGGAAAGAAGGAAAGAAGGAAAGAAGGAAGGAAAAGTAGTGTCCCCTGAAGGGATGGATAAGAGGAGCTTCAGCTCAAAGGGCCTGAAATCTATCTTGTTTCCTTTTTCTTGGGAGATGGGATCCCCAAAGGCTCAGTGGATCTGGTAGGATCACAGAATGGAGAACTAAAAGACCCATGGCATGCTCCCAGCCTCCTGAGCCCTGCCTGACAGGCTGTCAAACATGAAAACCAACAACCTTTGCCAACTTCTCCCTGGTGCCAAGGTGGCAAAATTGGGGCAGGTTTCCAAGCCCTCCTCCCTACCACATTGTCTCTTCTGATCTCTCCAATCCTGACAATCTGCTTTAACTCAATATCTCTAGGTCCCCCTCCCAGTCACGCTGGGGTCCTCCAGAGGGCAGTGTGCCATTTGTACAGTAGAAAGAGGACTTGGCTTGATGTCTGAAGACCTTGTATCCTTCTTGCTCTGGGCCCTCTCATTCTTCTGTGGTACAGTGAAAAGAGCCCTGGCCTGGGAGATGTGTCTTGAGTTTCAAGCTTAGTTTCTCTACTTATCTGGGATTATGGGCACACTCCTTTGTCTGTCTGAGCCTCAGTCTCTTTATCTGTAAAAAAGTGATAATAAATACTTGGACCACCTACCTCATAGCACTGTTGTGAAGAAAGTGCAGCATAAACATATAGATTTTATATGCTTTTATTTATTTTAAAAATATTTCCCAATCATATAAAATTTTTTTAGTATTTTTTAAAATTCTAAGTTCCAAATTCTCTCCCTCCCCCACTTTTTGAGAAAGCAAGCAATATGTGAAGTCATGTAAAACATATATCTATATTAGCCATATTTTTAAAAACACACATAAAAATAAATGAGAAAAACAAAGAAAATGGAAAGAGTACATATAGATATATAAATGTGAGCTCTCTTCACTCTATTAGTATTTTTGCTTAAAGAGGGGAGGATATGATGGTAGCAATGGCATGAGGTTCACCCTTGGCTTGGCATCAGGTGGGGTGGGGGGAAAGTGGGTGCTGCTGCCCAAATGGCTGAATCCTTGTTTCTCTGGCCCTTTCTTCCCTGTACCAGATTATTGCCTGGCTTCGTTTCCCTTTTGGATTACATTGAAGCTCTGAGCTCCAGAAAGAAGGCCCAGGGTTCTGTGCTGCTCACCACTTATGGTCCAATGGAGGGCAAGACCAGGACTCCAGCTCTTTACTCCAGCTTAGTCAACACTGTCCTGGTGTCTAACCCATACTTCATCTCCTCTCACTTTGTACAAACTTTTTTTTTGTTAGTTACATTTAAGAACAATTTCGAGCAAGTGTTTTCTGGCATTTTAGGATTCAGATTTTCTTCTTTCCTCCCTTCCCCTTAACCCCAGACAATAAATAGTCTGATATAAGTTATATCAGTGCTTTTGTGAAATGCATATTTCCAGAGGTTATTTCTTTTAACCCTTTTGTTTTGTAGATGAGAAACAGGCCTAGGAAAGGAAAATGCTCAAGTTCACATAGGAAGCAAGTAAGAGCCAGGATTCAGACAAAGGGACTCTTTTTCAAATTCAATGTTCTTCCATGGTTTTCATCTTTTTAAAAATTCAATTAATTAATTAATTAAAATTATTTTTCCATGCTTACATGACCCATGTTCTCTCCCTTGCCTCCTCCCTCCCCCCTCCTGTAGCCAATGTGCAATTCCGCTGGGTTTTACTTGTATCATTGGTCAAGACCTATTTCCATATTACTAACACTTGCAACAGAGTGACCGCTTAGAGTCTACATCCCCAATCATATCCCCATCGATCAATAATATGTTTTTCCTCTGGGTTTCTACTACCACAGTTTTTTCTCTGGATATGGATAGCATTCTTTCTCATAAGTCCCTCCAAATTATACTGGATCATTCCACGGTTTTCATCTTGAAAGCAATCTTTTTTTTTTTTTTTAACCCTTATGTTCCATCTTAAAATCAATACTGTGTATTGGTTCCAAGGCAGAAGAGTGGAGTGGTAAGAGCTAGGCAATGGGGGTGAAGTGACTTGCCCAAAGTCACACAGCCAGGAAGTGTCTGAGGCAAAATTTGAACCCAGGACCTCCCATCTCTGGGCCTGATTCTCATTCCACTGAGCTCCCCAGCTGCCCCTGAAAGCAATCTTTTAAATTTGTTATCAGTCATTTTCGGTTGTGTCTGACTCTTCCTGACTCCATTTGGGGTTTTCTTGGCAAAGAGATGGAGTGGCTTGCCATTTCTTTTTCTAGATCATTTAACAGATGAGGAAATTGAGGCAAGCATGGTTAAGTCATTTGCCCAGGGTCACACAGCTAGTAAGTATGTGAGGCAGATTTAAACCCTGGTCTTCCCAACTCCAGACAGGACATCTATCCAGTATGCCACCTAGGTGCCCCAATCTTTTAAATATACTCTTCTAAATATGTGCAATGATTATTGTTTCTCAATTGTATACAACTTTTTGGTGATTCATGGACCATTCTGTCCATGGGATTTTTCTTGGCAAAGATAGTGGAATGATTTGCCATTCCTTCTATAGAGGATTAAGGGAAATGGAAGTTAAGGGTCGCCCAGGGTCACATAGTAAGTGAACCTGGATTTGAATTCAGGTCATCCTGACCTGATCCAGTGCTCTATCCACTGGGCCATTTAGCAGTCCCACAAAATAATTACTGTAACATAAAGAAAAGGAAAATCTTTATGAAGTCAAACTTTAAGGAGAAGAGATGAGGAAGTACCTCTCTTCTTTTAATAGAGAGGTAAGGGGACTTTGGGTCCAGAATGTGCCATACTGCCTGATGAGGTCACTGTGTCAATTGATTCTGCTTCTTTTTTTTTTTTTTTATAAACTATTGCTAGAGGAAACAACTTGCAATGTGGTTATTTCCCAATCACCTCTACCATCTCCCTGTATCTTGGCTATGTATCCTGTCTCTGCCCAACACGATGGGAGCTTCCTAAAAGGGCAGACTGTATCCCACCCCCCTCCAAGTCTGGGAATTCTTCATGGACAGAGACTGATTTATCCCATTAGATCTTCAAGGTTTTTCCAGTTTCAAGCCCAGCAATCTATCTATAATACTGTGTTGCTTCTGCCTCCCTTCCTCCTGAACTTCTCCAGGGTCTACTGGGGTTTCCTTCTTCCCATGCAAGTATCTGGTTGCCCCAAAATGATCATCCTGGGGCTTCACTTGTCCCTTTGGTAAAGTGAGGGGGTTGCCTTTCATGTTCTCCTTTCTAAATCTCAGCTCGGATAAAGAAGGCCATGTGGTCCAGCCCAGCTCAGGACATTCTGTGTACAACTGACCTAATATTCACTCCAATGGCCAATGAAGAACTGTAAGAATAACTTCCACATCATGTAACCCTTAGTTTACAAAACATTCTCCTCCCAGCCAATCTCTAGTCAGATAGTTGATATTTCTAAAACAAGGGAACGTTGACAAAGGGCTTTATATCCATTATCTCATTTGGATTGCATAGCAACCCTCTGAAATAGGGCATATTATCATCCCCATTTTATAGGAGAAGAAACAGTAACTGAGAACAGTAAAGTGACTTGTCCATAGTCTCACAGCCTATAAATAGCAAAGGCAGAGAGGCAGCTGGGTGGCTCAGTGGATAGAGAGCCAGGGGTGGATATGGGAGGTGCTGGGTTCATATCTGGCCTCAGGCACTTCCTAGCTGTATGACTCTGGGCAAGTCATTTAACTCCAACTGCCTAGCCTTTACCACTCTTCTGCCTTAGAATCACTATAGATCAATAGATTCTAAGACTGAAGGTAAGGGCTTTGTTTGTTTTGTTTTTTTAAACCCTTACCTTCGGTCTTAGAATCGGTACTGTGTATTGATTCCAGGGCGGAAAAGTGGTAAGGGCTAGGCAATGGAGGTCAAGTGACTTGCCCAGGGTCATATAGCTAGGAAGTATCTGAAGCCAGGTTTGATCTCAGGACCTCCCATCTCTGGACCTGGCTGTCAATCTACCGACCAACTAGTTGCCCCCAGAAGGTAAGGGTTTTACAAAAAAAGATCTTAAGATTCTATGACTTCAAGTCCACCATCTCCTTCATTAGAAGGAGAATTTCCCCAAGGGCAGGGATCAGGTCCTCTTTCTCAGGATCTCACTACAGCAGGGTTCAAACCAGGAAGGATGGGTGGTTATGCCCAAAGTCCCAAGCTCTTTTCCCATCCCTCCGGTTCTTCATTTTAATTGAGGAGAGTGGCATATAGGTTAGACAGACTGCCTCCTCACTCCCAACTCCACCCTAGGGGCTTGGCAGAGAGACAACCAGTTATCTCTGATGATTCAGGTGTATCCCGGCATCAAAGCTGGAAACTGGACCAGCTGACCTTAGGAAGACCTTTTCAGCTTGGAAATCAGCCTTCAAACAGGGGGCCCAGATGGGTTCTGGGGCCCAAACCCAGCTTGGGCTGGTGGTGAGAGTATGTGGTGTTGAGGTGAGGGGGAGAGCACCAATTCCCCCATCCCTAAAAGGTTTTCCCTGCTTCCACTCACCTCCCCTGCTCTATCTTCTCTGGGAGTCAGGGGATAGTGTACAGGACTGTTTATGGTGGCCCCCATGGGGTGCTGGCTCCTGGCGCAAGAGGGGAGGGCAGATTTATAGGGCTGTGTTTTCACAGGCCAGAGAGAAGCCCCAGGTGGGCTTGAGCTCCTGAACCTGACAAGGCAAACCTATTAAACTATCCGACATGAAAGTCCCAGCAGCATTGCCCCCTGTCTTCCCCGCCTCCCCAGGCCTGTGGGTGGTGAGAGATTTACAGTTCTTGCACAAGGCCTATTGGAGGGTGTGTGTGGTGGGGGGGAGAGACCTGGGACACTGGAGCAGGAATAACTCCCCACCAAGGCCTTTACCTTTCTCCTCCAGGAAAAAAAAAATTACTCACCAATAGAACAGGTTGAAGCTGCCAGGAAGATGGTTATCAAGGCAGGGCCCCCGCCCCACTGGGGACCTGGAGACTAGGAGGCTCCTCACTTCCTCTCCTCCCTGAACTCACCTTTCTGCCCCAGTACTGGGAGCAGGGAGCGGAGCCCCAAGAGTGGCTGTCCATGGTGGGAATTTCCCTTTGGAAGATGGGAAAGGGGCCATTCTCTGGCTGAGATCCAGTGACCTGGCATCAGGGAACAGGACTACTCTGGCATCTCTTGGAACTTGGGTCAGAGAGTGCCTTTAGAAAGTATGGGGGGAAGGTGGGAAGGTAGAAGAGTCTTGGGGGCAGCCTGAAGGGAGAAGACTGGAGGCAGATGGGAGGCCTGAGATGTGGAAAGCTCTTTCCCTCCTTCCCTCATGTCCCCAAAGAGGAGCCAAAAGGTTGAAATAGGGGTGGGTCCTTTTACCTTCAGCAGAATAGGGTGGCACCTGGAAGAGAAGCTAAAGATCTCCTACCGGTTAGAGGATCCTCAACTTTTACTGTACAAAATTGCTGCCAATTTTTCTTTGGATTCTCTCCCAGCTCCCACCCCTTTCACTTCCATCCATAGTGATTCTCCAGGGGGCACTGGGAACCTGGTTTATTAGCTCTTTTCTTTATAGATACCTTTTTGTTTTTACATTACAGCCATTTCTGGATAAATCCACCAACTCACTTGTCTAGTGAGACTTCTAGGAAAGAAAGAAAGGTTAAGAAAACCATTGTCGGGGGGCAGCTGGGTGACCCCCATTGCCTAACCCTTACCACTTTTCTGCCTTGGAGCCAATACACAGTATTGGTTTAAACCCTTATCTTCTGTCTTGGAATCAATATTATATATTGGCCCCAAGGCAGAAGAGTATGGTAAGGGCTAGGGAATGGGGGTCAAGTGACTTGCCCAGGGTCACATAGCTAAAAAGTGTCTGAGGCCAGATTTGAACCTAGGACCTCCCATCTCTAGGTCTGGCTCCCAATCCACTGAGCCCCCCAGCTGCCCCCATGGAAGGTAAGGGTTTAAAAAAAAAAAAAAGAAAGAAAACCATTGTCCATTCACAGATGGGCTCAGTCACTTCCTAGCTGGGTGACCCTGGGCAAGTCACTTAAACCCAGTTGCCTAGCCCTTACTGATCTTCTGCCTATTGATTCTAAGATAGGAGGTAAGGGTTTAAGAAACAAATTATTGTTAGGATAGTGTTACAAATAAAAACTGATCTCATTTACTTCACACAGCAGCTAGGTTGCACAGTGGTTAGCCAGACCTAGAATCGAGAGGATCTGGGTTCAAATCTGAATTAATATTGAGGTTTGCTTCCTGGCGGTATGATTCTGGGCAAGTCACTTAACCCTGTTTGCCTTGCCTTTGCCCTTCTGTCTTAGAGTTGTTATTAAGAGAGAAAGTAAAGGTTTTAAAAAACCCAACTATTGTCTAATGACCTTGGCTAACAGTATACACATGCTACACTCCATACCTATGGTTCCCCATCATTTATATTAAAAGTAGGGAGGTACATCTCCTCATCTTTTCTCAGGGCCAAGATTGGTCATTATAATTACTCAATTCAACTTCACTTTAGCGTTCTTTTCATTTATATTACTGTAGTCATGGTTTATTATTCTTCTGATTCTGCTCGCTTCACTTTGCAGCTGTCCCTGCAAATATTCCCACGCTTTCCCCCCCTGAATTCCTCATATTTGTCATGCCTTTTGGCCCAATTCCCATTACATTCATATACCACAATTTGGGCACCCACTTTGTTTCCTGGTGGGATTATGGATTTTTTTGGTGGCATCAATAACACAAATTTTCTAACAGCTCTTTTTTTCCCCCTCCGGGAAGAGCAAAAGCTCAAGTTTTTAGATAATCTATACTTGGCCTTGGTGGCACTGAGGGTGTCCCAGCCTTGCCTCCTAGTCCTTATCCTAAGAAGGGTCCCTCTCCTCCCTGTACCAGAGTGACCTGTCTCAGTCTCCCCTGCACCTGCATGGAGAAGCCCCAGTCCCAAAGAGAAAGGGCGGGGATGTTCAGGGGTTCCATTCTAACCACTTTAAAGGCTCTGGTAAGCATCCCCAAAACAGGTGAGGAGCTCAGAGTCTTTGAACTGAGAAGGAGGTGGGGGGTGGTGCCGGAAGATGGAAATCCTGAGCTTGGGTTTTCAGCCTTGAGAGAGAGAAGGCTGAGTCAAAGGATACATTATTGAAGAGTGATTCCTTTGCTCCTGATCTCTTCTTTCTCTATCCTCAATTCCACCTCCCATGGCAAAATAATATCCCTGTGTGGCCAGCCAGGTGGGTACAAGTCTTCAAGCTACAAGGCCCTACCTTGGGTGCTCTGGGCTCCCCAGTGCCAGAGCTGGAGGGTAAAGTAGGGCTAGGGAAGGAACATTCTGGTAAATGGTCCAGTTATGCCACCAATGTCAAACAGTGGGCGAGGGGCCAGAACAGAGGCGAAACCCCCTGAGGTTAAGAAGGGAGGTGTCTGGTATAAGGTCACTCAGTTCATTCTATCTTGAGTCTAGTTGATTGGAGGATAAAGATAGGAGAGAAACAGGCAGAGAATGGGCAACCTGGGAAGAGAGATTCAGCATGGCTGATTTGGAGAGGTGTTTTTGCTCCCTTGGGTCTGCCTTCCTCCATCCCCAACTCTCCATGCGTGCCACCAACCACCAGCCACCAACTCCTGACTGCAGGCCCAGAAAGAATAGGGCTGGGCCTGTCTGGACCTGCCTCTGGCCCGCCCTCTTCCTCAGCAGGTTGGGGGAAAATTACTTGCCTGTTACTGCTTTTTATTTTTTGAAGCCAGATCAAAGGTGGGACCCAGCTGGAAGCCCTAGTAAAATCTCAGCAATGTAGAGAGTTGGGAGTTTCGGAGGCAAGACCTAGAGCTGGGGAGGGGCTGTATCAAGCCTCTGCTGGGGACGAGGGAGGGGAGCAGGAGTGGGAGTGGGGAATGTGTGGGGAATCTGGGCCAGCTTGGGTGTCACCTTGGTTTCCCCCATGGCTCTCCTCTTTATAGCAAGGCCCTCCCTTACCATCATCCCCCTCCCTACCACACACAACTCCCCAAACCCAGAGTCCTCAGGTTGGAAAGGAAATGGGGAAATCATTTCCTAGCAGTGCAATCAAACCAAGCAGGAAACCATCTTGCTTCTTCCTTAACAACCCTCTCTCTGTCTCTGTTTCTCTATCTCTGTCCCCCTCCCTTCCTCGCTCTGTCTCTCCCTTCCTCCCTCTCTCTCTCTCTCTCTCTCCCCTCTTCCCTTCCCCCCTCCCCTTCTATTTTAGATAGATACTATCCATTCTAAGGTATAGGAGTGGCAAGGACTAGGCAATTGGGGTTAAGTGACTTGCCCAGGGTTACACAGCTAGGCAGTGTAGTCACCCAGTTCCCCCTTCCTTAACATTCCCATAGCACTGCTTGGTCACCTACTACAGTTTAAGTGGTGACTCAGTATCCTTAAAGAATTCCTAAGTTGCCCATTTGTACAACCCAGTGGAATTGCTTGTCATCTCTGGGAGGGGGGAAGGAAGAGGGGAGGGAAAGAAAATGAATCATGTAAATATGGAAAAATATTCTAAATAAATAAATAAAATAAAAATTCCTATAGTTGTCTAATCTTACTTGTTCTTCTTTGGCGAAGCCCATTCCCCCTTTACCCTGGCCTCAGTGGAGGAATGCAAAAAAAGCTGTCTCATATCTGAGTTTTTTGGATTGTTTTTTTAAATTAGTTTCCCCAAAGAGACTTAAAGACAAAGTTTAGTCATGTCCCCTGTCTAGCATGGACAATGCTAATAGTTCTTCTGCCTGTTTCCCCTCCCCACCCCACTCTATTTTCCTCCCCCAACCCTTGCCTTGCTCAGGAGAAATGATGACAGTGCCTTTCATTTCAGGGAAATATTTCCATCAGTCTTGGACATCTCAAAGGAAGAGAATGGAACCAAAGAAAAACCCACCTCCCTCTTCCATTTCTCCTTCCTTTCCCAATCCTGTCATCTCTCCTCTCTAGAGTAGGAGTTTTTCACTGGGTCCACGAACTTGGATGGGAAAAAGTTAAATTTTTATTTCAATAAAATTGGTAATATAATGAAGAAAGTTACATCTTTATTTCAACATATTTCATTTCCTTTGTAACTCTAGGTATTTTATTTCAAATGCTTAAAAAAACATTATTTTGACTCTTGAACTCAATGTCTCATAGGGATCTCAAACTTGACACAATCAAAACTGAACTGATGCAGCAGCTGAGTGGTTCAGTGGATAGAGAACCAGGCTGGAGACAGGAGGACCTAGGTTCAAATTTGGCTTCAGACACTTCCTAGCTGTGTGGACCCTGAACAAGTCACTTAACTCCAATTGCCTAACCCTTACTGCTTTCCTGCCTTGGAAGCGATATTTAATGTCACTTCCAAGGTAAAAGGTAAGGTTTGTTGTTTTTTTTTTAAACTGAACTAATTACCTTTCCTCCTTTCCACTCTCTCTCTAGAGAGATCACCTTCAAGATTCACTTCTTCCATAGTTTTCAAAATCATCTCTTCTTAACTTCCATTTTATTGGTTTTTTCCCTTTCCTTTCCTTTCCTTTCCTCTCCTCTCCTTTCCTTTTTTTTTTTTTTTATAACTCTTACCTTCTGTTATAGAATTGATACTAAGTATTGGTTCCAAGGCAGAAGAAGTAAGAGGTAGATAATTGGGGTAAGTAACTTGTCCTGGGTCACATAGATAGGAACTGTCTGAGGCCACATTTGAACCCCAAACCTCTCATCTCCAGACCTGGCTCTCTAACCATTGAACCAGATAGCTGCCCCTCTGTTAATCTCTGACAGCCCTTCAGAACCTGGTAGGACAGGACAGAACTATCCAATTTTCCTGCTCCTCATTTCTTCCTCCAAGTTTGCCTTGTCTACCTCCAAGACTCAGCTCAGATCCCATTCTGTGCAAGAGATTTTTCTTGGTGTGTCTCCCCTCTCTTCATCCCTTTACCCCACTGCTAATGCCTTCAATCTGGGATTACCTGCCATTTATCCTGAATATATCTTATATGTACAAAGTTCCTTATATGTCGACTTTTCCATTAGAATGTAAGCTCTTTAAGAACAGTGGCTGGCTTAGCGCACTGCCTACAACACAAGTGCTTTACAAATGTTTATTGTTGGGTTGATTTTCAGACTGCCAAAGGAGTCCATAATACAAAAAAAGGTTAAGAACTCCTTCTCTAGAAAGATCAGCTCCACATTTCTCTTTTTTTCATGGAGTATCGAAATAATCTTCCTAAGGCACCAGCATGATTACGTCACTCCCCTGCTCTCAGATCTTTACTGGCTCCCAATTGCTTCTATGACAAAATACAATCTACTTTGTCTGGCATTTAAAGCCCTCCACAATCTGGCCCAAACCTGACTTTTCAGATCCATTTCACAAAACTTCTCTTCACCTTCTATAGTCAGGCCAGAGTGGATGCCTTGCTGTTTGTTAAACTCAATATTCTCTCTCACACACTGATGTTGTTGTGCTCGGAACTCCCTTCCTTCTCACTCTGTCCCCTGGAATCTTTAGCTTCATTTGAGGCTCAGGTCAGGTATTATCTCTTCCTGGAAGTTCTTCCTGATCTCACTACTCTCAGTCCCTGCAGATGTCTCTCTTCTTCCTCCTATGATCTTATATTCATTTATGTATATACAAGTTCTATTTCTCAACAGACTGTAAGTTGTTTGGTTTCTATTGCTATATTTCCAGTGCCTAGCATAGGGTCTTACACATAGTAGGTACTTACTAATATTTTTCTTTTTTTTTTCTTTAAAAACCCTTACCTTCTGCCTTAGAATTGATACTAAATAAAGGTTCTAAGGCAGAAGAGCAGTAAGGACTAGGCAATGGGAGTTAAGTGACTTGCCCAGGGTCACATAGCTAAGAAGTGTCTAAGGCTAGATCTGAACCCAGGACCGCCTATCTCCAGGCCTGGTGCTCTATACACTGAGTCAGAGAGCTGACCCTTTACTAAGGTTTCTTTAATAAAGATGTGTTGGGGGCAGCTGGGTAGCTCAGTGGATTGAGAGCCAGGCCTAGAGATGGGAGGTCCTAGGTTCAAATCTTACTTCAGACACTTCCTAGCTGTGTGACCCTGGGCAAGTCACTTAACCCCCACTGCCTTAGAAAAAAAAATTTAAAAAACAAAGATGTGTCATGGAAGAGAGTTCTCTCTCTTCTTTCTTCTCCCCATTCCCCACACCCTCTGGGTTATATTAATGGGGAAAAGATATGTGCCTGTCACTTTAAGGGGGTCTTTAGATCCAAACAGGGAGGGTGTGGTAATTAAATAGCAAAATCCCTTGTCCCTGAGGTTTTTGCCAATTAATCAGAGCTTACTATGTGCCAGAAACTGTGTTAGGCCATACAAAAGCAAAAAATAAACAATCCTTGTTTTCAAAGAGCTTATATTCTTTTTGGGGAAACAGTATGTACAAAGGGGTTAGGGACTAGAGATATAGTTTCAGGGAATGAAAAGCAATGGGAAGACTTGTAGAATCTCAATGTAAAAACATCCTGGATGAAGAAACTCCCTTTCCCAATGCAGATTCCCAATGCATCTCTGTTTTAAGAGAGTTGCCTAGGGGGCAGCTACATGACTCAGTGGCTAGAGAGCCAGGCTTGAAGATGGGAGGTCCTGGGTTCAAATCAGACCTCATATACTTCCTGGCTGTGTGACCCTGGGCAAGTCACTTAACCCTCATTGCCCTAGTGCTTACAGCTCTTCTGCCTTGGAACTGATACATACCTAGTTCTCTATCCGTTGAATTACTACCTAGCTGCCCCAGGTCTCCAGTATTATCTGACTAATTCAGGTCCACCACTGTCAGATGTCCACTCATCCATAAGTCACCACTACTACTCTTTCCAACTTTTAGATACTGTTGAATATTCCTTTTTAGAGTCTAGCATTTCCTTCCTGAACCACAGATGAATCTTGAAAATGCTAAGTATTGGTTGGCTTCCTCTCTGAGGCCCGGGAGCTTTTGATAGGATGGGAGACAAAACTCCCAGAAAGTCTAAACACCTTCACAATTACAATTGGCACTTTGCTAGGTTTAAAGGCAAAATCTTCACCAGAAATATATCCTACTTGGGAGAAAGTGCTAATTGCTCAAGAAACTATCCTGTGAGAGAACAGGAATTTCTCTTAGATATTAAAATCCCTACCAGGATAGAATACTAGTGTGCTCAAAGGAATAACAAACTGGAAGAATTCCATGTGAACTGGAATAACCTCCAAGAATTGATGCAGAGCAAAAGGAGCAGAACCAGGAGAACGTTGTACACAGAGACAGATACATTATGGCACAATCAAATGTAACAGACTTCTCTATTAGCAGCAATGCAAGGATCCAGGACAATTCTGAGGGACTTATGAGAAAGAAAACTAGCCACATTCAGAGGAAGAACTGCAGGAGTGGAAACACAGAAGAAAAACAACTGCTTGAACACATGAGTTGATGCAGACATGATCTGGGATATAGACTCTAACCGACCACCCTAATGCAATTATCAATAATATGGAAATCGGTCTTGATTGATGATACGTGAAGAAACCAGTGGAAATGCTCAATGGCTATGAGGTGGGGAGGGAGTTGGGGGGGTGGAGAGGGGAGAGTAAGAACATGAATCATGGAAACATGGAAAAATTTTTTCTAAAAAATGAAATTAAAAAAATAAAGAAAATAAAATCCCAACCAGGTCAGAGTTCAGATATATGGAGAGAGAGAGACAGAAACAGAGACAGAGAGAGTAAATAGAGGAATGGAGGAAGAGAAAAAGAGCTCTAGGAGGCATTATTTCAAATTCTGGGCCTAGCTCTCTTACCTTATCTGAGCCTCAGTTTCCCCATCTGTAAAATGGGGTTAATTGTTCCCTCCAGGGAGATTAGAAGGGCTAATTTGGTAATGTCTCTGAAGTGTCTAAGAAGAGAAGGAAATCTATAAAGGAAAGGGATCATTAGAGTCTATCTCACGCCCTTTTGTTGGCTTCAATGTTATCATTAATATTTATTGTCGTTGCCAATACCATCTCCTATTTCCTGAGTACAAACTGAGTCTGAGATGCTAAATTGGTTGGCTTGGGTCCTTGGATGTACAGAAAGAAAGAGGTAACTAACATCTGTAACCTTGAAGGAAATGTGCAGTGCATCACGGGAGATACCAAAAAGAAATAGTACCCAGATGCAGCCCTCAAGAGGCTATACTCATCTAGCATAAGAAAGACTTCTTATCAAAAAATAATAATAATTCAAAGTGGAACATGCCAAGTGTGTAAGAGTGGTCTAAAGAGTCATCTGAGAGATTAGAGGAAGGAAGGATCCCCTAGAGTTAGGAATCCTAGCATTGGGAAGAAGGTATAAAAAGTATAGTGAGTTAAAACCAGTGGAAATACACATCAGCCATGGTGGAGGGGACAGTTGGGGGGGGGGGGTGAAGGGGAAAGTAAGAGCAAGGATTATGTAACCATGTTAACTTTTCTAAAAAATAAATATTAATAAATTTTTTTTTAAAAAAGTATAATGACATGGATCTGGAGAGCAAAGAAGATGTAATACCCTCCCTACAGGAATTTTCAGTCTAATGCGGTTGAGAAGAAAAAGCATATAACACTCAACCTGTCTAACTGTATGCTGCTAAAGACATTAGTATTGTGAGAGGCCAAAAGAGGGCAATGGTGCAGGGTATATATTAAAGGGTTTGGGATTAGGGAACAGTCAAGAAGTGGAACTGTTGGTCCCATGAGGGCAAAAGAGTTCTGTCCTATTTCTTTACTTGGAACTTTCTGATTGTCCAAACAACCCCTTGCAACACAGAAGGATCTTTAAAAATGTTTCTTGAAAGAGTGGTTACAGGCAATTGGTGGCTCAATGGATAGAGACCCAGGCCTGGAGATGGGAGGTCTTAGGTTCAAATCTGTCATCAAATATTTCCATTTCCTAGCTGCGCAAATCATTAAATCCCAATTGCCTAGCCCTTACCATTCTTCTGCCTTGGAAATGATACTTTACATTGATTCTAACACAGAAGGTAGAAAAGGAAGGAAGGAAGGAAGGAAGGAAGGAAGGAAGGAAGGAAGGAAGGAAGGAAGGAAGGAAGGAAGGAAGGAAGGAAGGCTGGCTAATTGACAGAAGATTAAGCAGAGGGGCAGGACTTTGTAAGAGAAGCTTGTGATAATCAGCAGCAGAAACTCTCCAGCCCACATCTCCCCAGACTGGACAGCTAGGTCAGTCTGTCATTTGTAAATGCATGAGCTCCCCCTGGTGATAAAAGATGGGAAGGGTTACGGTGTCGCCAGCTCCCTCCATCCTATGGAAGAATCATAGAATCTTAGAATTCAAAGGTCAGAGATTCATTTTCAGAGATCATTTCATTCAACTCACACCTAAATGATAATCTTCTCTCTAACATACCTGGAAAGTGCTCCTACAACTTTTGTATGAAGGTCTTTAGTGAAGGGGAAGAAGTCCTTCCAAAGCAGCCCATTCCATAGTAGGAATTGTTTGAAGGTTTAAAAAAATGCTAACTTTTGTTTGAACAAAACACATTAGCATAAACAAACCTGGAAAAAATTCTACAACATATTTTCTGAAAATTATTGAGCAAAACAATAGAAAAGAGTACATATAATCAACCATTTAGATTCTAAACCACAATTTATTATTTTTTAAATTCAATTCAGCATTTATTTAGCATCTATTACTATATGCAAAGCAGAGGCAGCTGAGGCTCAGTGGTTATAAGCACTGAGTATAGAGTCAGGAAGATCTGAGTTCAAATCTAACATCAAATACTTGCTAGTTGTGTGACCTTGGGCAAGTTACTTAACCTCTATATGCATAGGAGGCAGCTAAGTGGCTCAGTGGATAGTGCTGGGCCTGGAATTAAGAAGACCTGAGTTCAAATCCAGCTTCATCCACTTCCAGTTATAGGATCCTGGGCAAGTCACTTAACTTCTGATTGCTTGACAAAAGGATCCACTGGAGAAGAAAATCGTAAACCACTCTGGGCCACTTCTTGCCAAGAAAAATCTCATGAGAGCTATAGTCTCCTATGGATAATCGGATACAAAGGCCAAAATGAAACATTCACTGCCTTTAAGGAACTTATATTCTACCAAGAACAAAAAAATGAAAGCTATATGCTACAATTTTTTAAAGTAATCGTTTTTTAAATTTTATTTTAAAATATTTTTCCATCGTTATGTGATTCATTTTCTGTCCCTCCCCTCTTCCCTCCCCCCTCTCAGAACTGACAAACAATTCCACTGGGTAATACACATGTGCTACAAATTTAACCAGATCAGACCAACATATTCCATTGTGTCAGAACTTGCAACTTATAGTTGTTTAATATTGTCTTTCTCTAGCTCCAGTCACAGTTACAGATTTAGAGTTGGGGGAATTCTTAGAGACTCTGTAACCCAATAACCTCTTTTTTTTTTTTTTTTTTTTTAATTTTCAACTGAAACTAAGGCCCAGAACTATTCAAAGTTGGCCAGGATCACACAACTACTAAGTGTCAGAGATGGAGTTTGAACTCAGGTCTTCTAACTCTAAGTCAGGCACTTTAGTTAGGGTACATTTTATTCCTATGCTTTGTTTTCTTCTCCCTTATTAGGAACATGTTCCTCACGGTGAGCCAATATCTACTTCTCTGTAACCTCCACAGTTTGGATTTGGTTTGGCTTTCTAAGATCAACTAGAACAAGTCTAATCCCATTTCCACAGGACAAACTTCACATATCTGAAGACAGCTATTCTTTTTTTTTTTGTTCACAGGAAATGTTTCTAGTTCCCTCTACATTTCCTCCTATGGCATAATTTCCCTCACCCTTCTAGTTACCCTCCTTCTGAATGAAATCATGTGTTGGTGCCCTTCCTCCAGGACACAATATATCAGATGTGGGTTGGGTAGGACCCAGTATAGAGGATTTCTAAAATGCATCATTTTTGAGCCTGACATTCATTGATTTCAGGGGAAGGGACTTGGATGAGAAAAAATAAACAAACAAAAATTACGTATTTATTTTCACTAAACTCTAACTGAAATTTAGTATTTCCTTCAATATGACTGCAGGCAACAAACATTAATCTGAAAAGGGGTTTCTAGGCTTCATGGGACTGCCAAAGGGGTCCATCACACAACAAAGGTTTAGGACCTTTGCATCAGGGGCAATTAGATGGTTCAGTGGATAGTGACAGGCCTAGAGTCAGGAGAACCTGAGTTCAAATCTGTCTCTATCGGGGTGACCCAGGGCAAGTCACTTAATCCCAGTTTGCCTAGCCCTTGACCTTCTCTCTTAGAGTTGTCACTGAAAAAGAAAGTATGGCTTTAGAAACAAAACAAAACAAAACAAAAAGAACCTCTGCATTAGGTTTTTCCAGGCTATGCTGTCTCAAATTACCTAGAATGGTCTGGGAAGTTCACCTCCTAGTGACAGAGGCTATGGAGAGCTTGGAGGCCTTCCAGATTCCCAATACAATCCCCTCCAGGTCTAGGCACACATTTGGCTTTGAAGCAAGAACCCAAGGCCTAGAAAGAGAGGTAGCTAAAATGGAAAGACAGCCCCAGATACTCAGTGTTCCATAGCCAGAAATATTTGTCCTCATAGTATTCCTCAGGAGGAAAGCAGGGCTAGAGAATTTAGGCTGGAAATCAAAAAGAATGAGAAATGTTGAGGAAGAATGGATAGGGTTTTGGAATTAGGAAAATCTAGTTCAAATCTGGCCTTAGACATTTACTGGCCAAGTGACCCTGGGTGAGTCACTTAGCCCCTTTTACCTCAGTTTCCTTACCTGTCAAATTAATTGGAGGAGGAAATGGCAAACCACTCCAATACCTCTGCTAAGAAAAATGTCAAAAGAGGTCATGAAGAGTCAGACAGGACTGGAACCACTAAACAACTACAAAACTCTAGGGCAACTGATTGTCTAGAGCACTGAGAAGTTAGGGTCTCACCCATGATCATACTCAGTTAGTATATGACTTGAACCCAGATTTATAGTGACAAAGAACTGGAAACTAGAAATATATACAACCACCAATTGGGGAATGGATAAACAGGTTGTCTGGTTG
Source organism: Gracilinanus agilis (assembly GCF_016433145.1). Lineage (NCBI taxonomy): Eukaryota > Metazoa > Chordata > Mammalia > Didelphimorphia > Didelphidae > Gracilinanus > Gracilinanus agilis. The sequence continues at coordinate 195,773,730 of NC_058133.1, forward strand.
TAATGAAATATTATTTTTTATTTTAAAATTTTTTAATTAATTAAGGATATTTTTCCATGGTTACATGATTCATGTTCTTTCCTCCCCTCTTCCCTCCTGCCCTCCCTGAGCTGATGAGAAATTCCACTGGGTTGTACATGTATCATTGTTCAAAATCTACTTCCATATTATTAATATTTGTAGTAGTGATCTTTTAACATCAAACCCCTAACATTCCCATAGAACCACATGATCAATCATATGTTTTCTTCTGCTTTTCTACTCCCACAGTTCTTTCTCTGGATGTGGATAGCGTTCTTTCTCATAAGTCCCTCAGAAATGTCCTGGGTCATTGCATTGCTAATAGTAGAGAAGCAATATTATTGTACCAAAAGAAATGATGAACAAGATGAGTTCAGAAAAAACCTGGAAAGATTTATATGAACTGAAGCAAAAAGAAGTGAGCAGAACCAGGAGGACAGTGCACACATTAAGAGAAATATTGTAAGATGATTAACTGTGAAGGAATATTATCAACAAAACCAGGTCCCAAGATAACCTCAGGGGACTCATGATAAAAAATGCTATCCAAAGCCAAAGAAGGAACTGTTAGAATTTGATTACAGATCAAAGCATATCATCTTTCACTTTATTTCCTTCAGAAGTCTTTTCTTGTATTTGTAAGTTATGTTTTCTGGCATGGCATGGGGGAAATGGAAATATGTATTACATAAAAACACTGGTATAACCATTTACTGCCTCAGAGGGTGAGGAAAGGGAGAGAATCTGAATCACAAAATGTCAGAAAACAATTGTAAAAAGTTGCTTTTACCTGTAATTAGAAAAAAGATGTCTATAAGAGGAAGGAAGGAAGGAAGGAAGGAAGGAAGGAAGGAAGGAAGGAAGGAAGGAAGGAAGGAAGGAAGGAAGGAAGGAAGGAACTTAGGGGCAGCTAGGTGGTTCAGTAGATAATGTGCCAGATCTAGAGTGGGGAGGACCTGGATTCAAATCTGTCCTCAGGCTCTTTCTGGCTATATGACCCTGGGCAGGTCACTTAACCCCCTTTGCCTAGCCCTAGTCTTTCTGTCTTAGAGTTACTGAGACAGTTAAGACAGTTATTTAGAACTACTAAAACAGAAGGTAAGGGTTTGGGGTTTTTTTAAACCAGAAAATGCTTTAAATGGTTAAACACAATGATCAGGGTCGCTTCTAGGTCTTCTTTTCTCTAGTCTAAATATCCCCAGGCTCTTCCAACACTGGGTGTGGTTTCCAATCCCCTATAACCTGGGCAGCTAGATGGTGAAGTGAATAATGCAGTGATACTGGAGTCATGAAGACTGGAGTTCAAATCCAGCCACAGGTATTTACTAGCTATGTGACCCTGGACAAGTCACTGAACCCTGTTTGCCTCACTTCCCCTCATCTGTCAAATGAGCTGGAGCAGGAAATGGCAGACTACTTTAGTATCTCTGCCAAGAAAACCCCAACTAGGGTCATGAAACATTGGACACAACTGAAAACCAATTCAACAAGAATGTAATTCTTATATAGTATATATTTGTGAAGATTTTAGATACTTGATTTCATTTGAGCCTCACAACAACCCTGAAAGGTAAGTACTGGAGATATTTTTAATCCCTATTTTACAGATGAGGAAACCGAGGCTCAGGAAACTGAGTGACTTGCCCACAGCCAAAAAGTCAGTAAATGTTGGCGGTAAGATGATGAATGCAGGACTTTTACATTCTTCAACAGCATCCTATCCACAATGCCATAAGAATAACTATTTGCTAAATAAACTTCTTTGTATCCTCCAGTGTCATGGATACAGTAAGGCATAAGTCCAGAGGATTCAGAGCTTAAGGGGCCTAAGAGAACACCTAGTTTTAACCCTCTATTTTACAGAAAAGGCCATTGAAGCCAGATTTGTTCAAGGTCACCCAGCTAATAAGAAACTGAGGGGTGTGAACCCAGGTCTTCTGATTCTGATTCATTAGATGAAGCATCTGAGCTTCACAATAGCTAAGATACATAATAGCTACTGTTCTTCATTTTCAAAAGGACTAATAACATAACAGGATAATATCTTGCCTTTCAAGTGAATTGAATCTAAGTGAGACAGAGTTGTACAAAATCATTAGCTTCACTGTCTCCTCCAGTGTTATCCAAGTCCATACAAAAGTAAGGATTACTAGTGATAGCGCAGGATGCAGCAGATGACCGTGGTGTCTTCCATGTCTGACCAAGCTCTAATCATCCCACAGGGATTGCTTCAGTCATCTTCATGGTTATCAGATCAAGTTGTTCTCATCCACCCAATTTGCCAGGGAAAACTTCACATACTTCGGGTAGACACCTCTCTGATTCCATGATGGGTCTGAGGTCTGTCAGTTACCCTCAGCCTTGTTTAGCTTGAATCTGTTTTGCAGGAGTGTTGTAGATACTACAGCTTCTTGGAGTTACAAGTGAGAGCTGGGTGAAAAATGGACATCAAAGGTGGATGAGCAGCCCTGAAAAGGGTATAAATGCACTTAATTCTTTAATTACTGACTGATTCTGGGCAAACAACTTTTCCTTTCTGAGACTCTGTTTTCTTGCCTACAAAATAAGATTGGGACTGTCCTCACAGCTCAACCAGCAGCGATGTTTCTATGCCTCTCTTCCTACAATCCCAACAGTAGATTTTCCCATCTTTGACAATTTGACAGGTGAAGTGAGACACTGAAATTATTTTAATTTGCATTCCTTCATTTATTAATACTTTCTAAGAGTTTTTTTTTTCCGGATGATTGTTTCTAATTTGTCTTTCTTTTAAAAAAAAATCCTTACCTTCTAGCTCATCAATACTAAGTATCAGCTCCTAGGTAGAAGAGCAGTTAAGAGCTAGGCAATTGGGGTTAAGTGACTTGCCCAGAGTCATACACCAAGGAAGTATCTGAAGCCAAATTTGAACCCAGGGCCTCCATTTCCAGGCCTAGCTCTCTGCACTAAACCACCTAGCTGCCCCTTGCCTTTCTTCCTTTGAAAATTATTCATTTTCCTGGCCATCATTTGTCTATAGAGCAATGGCTCCTAATTTTTATAGATTTTTGCTTTCCCTTAAGGAAAATGAAAAAAAGGGAATATGTCATAGTGGATAAAGAGATGGGTTTTGAGGCAGGAAAACCTAGATTCAAGTCGTGCCTCTGACAGACACATAGTGGTTGTATGATCCTGTACTAGGAGTTTAACCACTATAAATCACAGAGAAGTTATCAAACTGCATTGTCAAAAGGAAGTTCCTAAGGGAGAGCTTCCTGCAAAAATTTACAGATCCAGTTTTTAAAAAAAAAAGGAAAGAACTGTTTTATTTTTCTCTAGCACAATGCTTGGAACGTAATAAGTTCCTAATAAATGCTTATACAATTCAATGGAATCTGAAGCCAATAGAAAATTTATGGAGCTGGAAAAGACTTTGGAATTCATCTAGTGTGACCTCCTCCAATTATTTTACATAATTATGTTACAAATAAGGAATCTGGGGTCCATCTAGAAAGCTGAGAATTCCTTTTATGAATAAGAAATCTGAAGATTGTCTAGACAGCTCAAGTCCCAAAGAAGTAATAAGTGGAAAAGTCAGGTTTTGAACCCAGGCCCTTTAGCTCCAAAATCCACCTTTCTGTCCACTACACTATGGAGCAGGAGGGGGAGGGGTGGCTGGAATGTCTCTCTCTGAAGGTTCTGTGGCAGTTTGTAAGGGGCCATTAGCCAGAGCCAGAAGAACAGGGTTGAGGGTTACAGAAGTTGTAAATAAATAGGAGGAGCAGTGTCAGTGGGCATCAAGGGAAAGGATGAAGGGAAGTGACAGAAAGTGGGAAGAACAGCTGGGTATTTAGAGGGAGAGGGAGCAGCACCTCATTTCTCCATTTTCCATGCTGGTAGAAGACAAGGATGAAATCCTGGATGATTGCTGAGGGTGGGGTAAAAAAAAACTTCCCAAACCCCCAACCATTCATGAACTAGTCTTATGTCTGAATTCTTTTCAGCATTTGCTCCAGAGCAGCACCAGGGGATGGTAGGCTACATTAGTTCCTTTGATTCCCCATAGGATGGAGTAGCTATTTAGCACAGAAAATGCTCAAAGGTGGGAAGACAGTAGGAAAGAATGTCCCATGAGGAGGACCTATTGAAGGAATAGGGCATATTTAACCTGGAAAATGGAAAATTCAGGGAAGATATGGTAGCTGTTTTCAAGTATTTGAAGAGCTGTCGTGTGGAAGAGAGACTACACTTGTTCTTTTTGCCCCCAAAGGATAGATGAACGTGACGAGGGACAAATTTAGGTTCCATGACAGGAAAAACTTGCTAACAGAACTGTGTAAAAGTAGAATAGGTTGCCTCAAGACATGGTGGGCCCTCCCTCCTTGGAGGTCTTCAAGCAGAAGCTGGCCTTGTTGGGTACGTTATAGTGGGGATTCCTTTCATGTATGGGGTTGGATTAGATGTCTGATGAGGTTGATTCCAGCATTTGAATTCTGTGAGTCTCTGAAAGGCAAAGAGGATTGGGTAAGAGTACCGAGATTTGGAGTCAGAGGGCATGAGTTTGAATCTCAGTTCTGCTATTTACCATTGGGTGTGACTTTGGGCAAATTACTTCCTTTCTGGGTCTTAGCTTCCTCCTCTATAAAATTAGAGGATAGGTCTCTAAATCTAAATGATCTTCTTAGGTTCTGTCCAGCTTTTTGTCCCAAAGGCCTAATTCCCATGCTAGACCACCAGAACCCAGAGAAATCAGAAATTCTAGGGAAAACGGCCTCGGTATAGGAAAGACAGAAAGACAAAAGTGGATGAATGCAAGGGATCCACAGAGGCTGAGACTCTTCTCTGGCTACCCAGCAAAGGCTGGGCAAGATATTTTTTGTTTATAATAGAATACACATTCGTCTTTATCAAGAAAGACAATTGAAGGATTGTAACCTTCTCTATAGTGGTCAATGGTTGGTCTTGCTCATTAGTTAAGATTCTCCCTGGGAAGGGCTGATTCCTTCCTTCCTCTGTATGCACTGCTGACCCCTACTTCAACACTCTCAGAAATGGGGGCTTCCTTACATAAATGCCAAAGGCCCAATCAGAGCAAAGAGTAACTCTACACAGAAGGGACAGTAAGGGAGCCCCTCCAGAAGCAGGTAAAGAGAAGCAGGTAAAGAAAAACAAAGAATAGAAGTGGGTTAAGAGGCAGAGCCCTAAAGGGAAAAGCGTGAGCAGCAAAGAGAAATTGTAGAAGAGAGGCACAAAGCCATGAAAGGATACCCTCACCTTCAAATGAATTTAGGGAGAAAGCAGAGAAGACAATGGAGACTTGGAAGGATGGGGTTGGGGAAAAAGAGAAAGCCTAGGGAACCAGAAGCGGGTTAGAAGAAAGGGCTACCCTTTGGGAACAAATACAAGAGACACAAGAGTGGAAGAGTCGACCCTGGCAGATGTTGAAAAAACAAGAGCATTGACTCACCAGACTCCAAGCCTTGGCTCCAGGAAGATGGCAGCAGGTAGGAGGAAGGACAATTGAGAAAGCAAAAAGGGTGTACTGAGGGGAGGGGGAATTCAGGTTTGATCTTTTGGCAAAGCCTTGTCTTGGGCCTCCCTGCCAGGAGGACAAGTCTGGAAAAAGCTGGGGAAAGTAAAAAATATCTTTTGGAAAGGTAGGTTCTTCCTCCTCTTTTGTTAATAAGAGGACGCTTCTTGGAAGAGAAATTACTAGATGAGTTTTGCAAGAAGTAAAGACTACATAGATTTTCTTATGTGGTTGGAGTCAGAGGGTTTGTTTAAAAAAAAAAAGCAAGATCTACACTATGTGTATTCTGAACATATGGTACAAACAGGAAAAGAAAAAGAGGTCAATTTTTAAATGTCGGTTTTGGGGGTGGGGAAAAATCGGAATCAGTGGCAGCATCCCCAGTGTTGAGGGTAGTAAATAACAGCTTGCATTTATATCGTTCTTCAAGGATTGCAAAGCACTTTACAAATACGATTTCATTTGGCTCTTACAAACAGCCCCGAAAAGAGCAATTATTATTTCTATTTTACAGATGAGGAAACTGAGGTAGACAAGGGTTAAATGACTTTCCCAAGGTTACACAGCTAAGAAGTGTTTGAGGATAAATTTGAATTCAGATCTTCCTTACCAGACCCAGCACTCTATCCACTGCTCTGTTGCCTCTGGGTCTACACTGAAACCCTTCTTAGTTCTGTAGCACCCCACCCCCGCGGTGGTGGATAGGGACACAGGCTGCCCCGTTCTTGGGGAGATAGAGATGTAGCCGCGGTACTTTAACTGGGCTCACATCCTACCCCGCCCCACCCCTCATTCCCCTCGTAGGAGGCAAGAGGACAACGGGGCGTGGCAGACCTAAGGGCGCGAGGCCAGGATGTGGCTGCACCAGGACGGACCGCATCCATCAAACTAGAGACCTCAGCAGACAGCTGTGTCCCAGGCTACTTGGCTTAGTTGTGTAGTTTATCCCTAAGGGCTTCTGATTGGCTTTAGGATAGGTCAATCCTCTTAACTTCGGGGTTAGAAGCGAGGAGAAGGGTCAAATGAAGCCAATAGGGAGACACTTCGAAGATAAGCCCCGCCCCCTCAGGCTTCCTGTCGCCGTCCGTCAACCTCATTTGGGGCGGGACTTTGCCTCGTGGATCGTTGGTTAGCTCTCCTGTCACTCATTCTCGACCTGACTTTGGATAGGTAGGCAAGTCTGTCCATCATTGAAATTTCACGAGTCAATTGGTAAATTTCAGCGTCGCTCTCAAAGACTTTAGGCAACTGGCCGTGAGGGCTGTCGGTCCTATGTGGGTCGGGTTCTCATTGGTAGGAGCCGCCGTCGCTCGGGCGGTGGCGGGCACTGGGATTGGCGGGCCCGGGGCGGGCGGTGTCAGGCTCTCGGCGGCGGCGGAGGCGGCGGAGGCCAGGGAGGAAGATGTCGTAATGAGCGGTGGGTCCCGGCCGCTGCCGGAGGGATCTTCTTGGCCTCTATGGCCTGAGGAGGCGGCTGAGGGCTTTGGGGAGGGCGGGTCGGGGCTGGGGGCTCCCCCCAGGGGCTGGGCCCGACGCCGGGGCCCGGCCGCAGGGGGGGGACGGGGGAGGGAGGATTCCCGCCCGGAGGAGGAGCGGCGCTGGCCGGCCGGGCGGAGGCACCCGGAAGGGGGCGTTCGACTCCCCGCCCCCTCGGAGCCCGCTGGGCGGGAGGGCGGCGCTTCCGGAGCGGGCACCCCCTGGTCCCCGGGGCGGGGCCGAAGCCTCCCCTTCGGGCATGGGGGCAGGCCCCCGGCCAAGCCCACCCGTGGGGGCTGCGGGAATCGGCGGATGCATCTCTCCTGGATAGACGGGGAGGGACTCCCCGAACCGTCCCCGAGCTTCAAGGCTCCCACCTGACCCCCCGAAAGCCCCCAAAGGCTCCTAGTGCAGCTGTGGGAGCGTCGGGCCCCGGATCGGCCCAGCGCCTTGGGCGTTAGCTGGGAGGGAGGGCAGAGGGGTCTGGAAGGAAGCCGGTAGGGAGGTGCCCTCCCTAGGGGGCCCTGAAAAAAGAAAAATAAAGTGGACTGTGCTCTCCCATCCCGGTCCTCGGCTTCCCTTCCTCCCTTCTCATTTTAGTTTACGAAACAAACCAACCCCAAATCCCCCCGCCCCCCACCCCCAAACCTGTGTCTTCTCCAGGCCATTGAAAACCTGCCCTCATTGCATTTCTTGGATTCGATTTCAGTGCGCTGTCATGTTGAATCGTTTTTTAATTAACTTTTTCCAGGGGGCCATAGTCGGGCGTTACTTAGTTTGTGTTTTCCTGAAGCTCATCTTTTCTTCTGAGGTCACTTCTTGCTCCAGCAGAGTTGTCTCCCGGTGTAAGAATCAGATAGTTCTGTTACAAACAATACCCCCCCATACACCTCTTTCTCTTGATGGGCTTTATTGCAGGATGAAGGGAGGTGATTGATTGTCTCAGGGAGTGCTAGTGTGCCCTGTTTAAGACGGCAGCCTAATGGTTCCCCCTAAGGGGCTGCATGTCCGTGGAGGGCCAAACGTTGAGTTGGTATTTTGGCTGATTGCAAGGCTTCTTCCAGGGCAAGAAAGTTTAGGTTGTCAAAGAGAGGCTTTGAAGGAAATGGTGGTAGAGCCCAGACCAAGGGAACAATTGCGTTTAGAAAAAAGCAAAGAAAGAAAGTCTTTTTCTGGAATAATGAAGATAACTGCAGTATCTTGTTTTGTTTTTAAATTCTTGTGCGCAATGAAGGGGGCGAATCTGTCAGACAACCTACCAATTGGGCTGATGTGAATGTTCCAGTCGCTTCTAACAGGCGTTAATACCTGTTGGAAATGGATTCTCATTGGCTGGGGCGATTGGTAAGTTTTCTAATTCTTGTTCTTCCACTTGGTTGTGCAGATGCTTATCCTCTTTGGTTTTTTGTTGTTTTTTTTGTTTTTTGATTCTTTTTTGTTTTTGTTTTTGTTTTCTTTGTTTTTCACTTGGGTTGGTTTGACCCAACTATAGATTCAGAGAGCAGGTCATTTGACTGTTAAAGGCATGCTTCTTGCCAAGGAGAGACAGTTCAGCTAGTTTATCAGTTACCTCTTCTGACTATTTGCCCAGGAGGAGAGAAGCCAAATTATATAAAGAATTGGCTCCAAGAGGAACAGTTTGGCATCTCTCCTGGCAACCCATAGACTCGATCTTTCTTTTAATCTTTTATGGAGGTTTTGGTCCTATGGAGGCCTGTCAGTAGAGACTGAAGGAATGGTGAGGTGAGGCAACCATGCAGAAACACAAGGATGAGGAGGCTAATGACAGCAAGAATGTAATAGGTGGAAAAACTATTCACGTTTATCATTTGACCTTTGTGAAGTGTTTGGTACCATTCTTGCTTGCCTGTAGCCCTCCTGATAACCAGCTTGCCATCCCGCCCTTCCTTACAGGGTCAATAATATTTGAATAGCTACTTTTTAATCTACCTGCCTGTCCTAAATAGTTCCTCCCTTTGTACAAATGACTATTGGCAAACTTGCTTTAAAGCAGTGTTTCCCAACCAGCATGTCACAACACTTTAGAGTGTCATAAAAGTGTCCTAATATGTTGCAGCAAACTTGTGAACTCGAACATCCTCAGCTTGGGCACAGCTGTGTATGTTTTTTTTCCCCTTTCTTTTTGATTCTGTCACAATCACCCTAATCAAGCATATGCTTTTCAGAGGCCTACTATCCTCCCTACTTATTCCAGGAATGCACACACCCCTACCAGATTTCCATGATTGGTATTCTTCCAACCACAAGATGTCATGGAAAGTTAAAATTGAGAACTTTTTCTCTCTTCCAACCTCCCTCCACTTCTTTTTAATTGGTGGGTGGAGAAGAACAGAATGAAAAAGGTTGGGAAGCATTGCTTTAAAGTCTCTGTAGAGTATGGTTAATAGTTTGGGGCCACAGTGCTAGAGTAGTCAGCAATCTGTGTTTGTATGATTAGGTGGTGGGCAGGACAGACTGTACACTCTGAAGCCCTCTGGGCTACCAGCTTGAAGTTAAATATGTGCTCAATAACTCAGATAATTGCTCCCGAGTTTGGAGATGAAATCTTGGGCCTCTCTTTTGGCTGGGTAATGGATTTATTCCAAACAACCTATGAATTAGGAAAGTTCAGCCTCCAGACACAAGCAGTGCTGGAAAACAAAAAGATTATGGTGTATCCTAACAGACGTGAATCTTCCTATAATGCTTCTACATCTGTTGTGGGGAAACATCAGCTCTCTTTGCCTTTATTTCTTCTTCCATAGTGCCTATACCATCATTTTTTTCTTGAAATGAAACCTGTTTTCCTATTTAAAGAAGAACTCTTTTTAACTTTATGTATTCCTTCAGGAGACCTATGGGAGCCAGCCGTTGCTTGTGAGCAATGTTTACAAACCCTAGGGTAAAGAGAAAGGTCTTTTAACATAGACTAGTGAATGAATAAGATGGAGGGGGGGATGAATGTTTCTAGTTCCTGGCCATCAGCAATGTGAATAGTGAAGGGAATGAGAAATGGTACCAAAAACTGACTCTTTCTAGGAGGTGTTCTTAGTGGTGGAGATTGTAGTAGACCTTTTCCAATTAATAGACTCCTAGGGCATAAAATGGTCTTTGCTCCCCTGAGAGACTGAAAAACAACCCTACCCTCCAGCAATGGGACTGTCTATCTTTCCCAGTTTGGGCAAAGCCAAGCTCCTGCTGCCTTTTGTCTAAAATGGCCTAATAAAGAGTTCTTTCCAAGAGACTCTCAGATTCTTCTAACATGGGTATTTAAAAAGGCCCTCATCACCATAGGCCCCTGGGCAGACTTGCCATTGGAGGATGAGCTGTGCTCAAGGCAAGGGGTTTTGAAAATGCTGAGAGTCCAGTTTATTTGCCTTTCAGTTCACACCCAAAGAGTAGCTGGAAGCAGTGTTAAGGTGCCAGAATTGTTTGAGTCATGAGAAGATCACGCAGACATAGCTATTAAAATCCTCTTTTCAGTTGATCTCACATCCTGCTCTCACTTTATTTCATTTGTTAGAATCATCTGTGTTATTTAAGCAGAGACTTAAGCCCAGGTGACTTGTTTGTTTAATGACAGTGAATAGGAGCCACTGGACTCCAAAATTTTATTTTCCACTATCCATTGGCTTCAGCTTCTAGGGCCTACATTTATTCTATCTCAGCCACAGAGTTACTTTATATGGTCCAAGGGTGCACATGCACCTAACTCTTCCTTTCCAGATGTCTCCTTTCTTTCTTCTCAACTGGTTCTTGGAATATCTTCCTTTCTACAGGCTTCTGTGTGAGTTGGAGTAGAGTATTGTTCCTACTGGATATATGATCTTTTCCTAGTTCATCAAAATGTAAAATGATAAATCAGTACTCTTCTGAGGAGTAGGTAGATCCCTTCACATAACATAAACTTATCCTTGCCATAGGTAAATGAGTGAATGATAATCACAAATAAGAGTGTTGAGGTAGTGGGACTTGGAAAGACCCTACTTAATCCTAGTCCTTTAAAAAAAAGAGCTATTCCTCTCATTCCTCACTCCTGTCCCTTAAGGCAGAATCCCAGTGGAAGCTCATCATTTGCTGAAAATAGTTTACAGTTTCCCCTACCCTGTGGGGGGAATGTTTCCATCATATCTAAAGAGCTTGAGTGCTAACCCCTTTTCCCAGCCTGGTTGCTACTGACTACTCTTCAGTATGAACAATACCCAGACATCATTCAAACCCACAAATGAGAGTCTCCCAATAGCTGGAGAGAAATGAATGGGGTAGGAACAGACAGGTGAGTTATTTGTACTGTGTAGACTACCCATCAGGACTCCTGACTCTTAATTTACCTAGAAAACAGCTTTCCTAAATATGTATTAAATGAAAGAGCATGGGGAGTAAAATAGATTTTCTACTATGTGAAAATGAGACATATGTTGTTTCTCTAGCACTTTGGTTAGGTTGCATTGAATCATTCAGCTTAGTTTGCAGACAATGCCTTGTGAGATGGACTGGTTCAGATAAGGGGGTTATTCATTCTGGGATAGGGACAGAACACAGTTTAACTGATCTGTAGCAGAAGAGAACCTCAGATTAGCACCAGGTACTCTAGCCAGCTGAGCCAACCACTTTAATTAACGGGCACATGGCTAGAGATATCTATTTCTGTCTGGTGTTTTTTGTTGTTTTTTATTTTACTCCTTCCTTTTCTTAAAGGAAACGTTTCACTCCACATGGGGAAATTTGGCTTTGGGATAAAGTATGTATCATTTACAAATCGTCATGTAAAGAGTGGTGTTCTCTTCCTTATCTTTGCAAAGACAAGATCTTTATTTATTTACATTGCTTTCCTGACCTGCTATGTTGAAGGATCCCAGCCCCAGCATTCTTATGTTTGGTAGTATAGAATCACTTCCATTTTTGCATGTGTTTATTGAATAGCTTCTCAGCTGATTATTAAATTGATTCTGTGTTGCTTCTGAGCAGTATATAGGCTATCTGGAATCTTAACAGCTCATCTGATTGTTCTTTCCATCCAAACCAGCCCTATGGATCCATTGCTCCACTGCCTCAACTGTCCAACTTTATTTAAGAACCAGCCAGAGCTTGGTTTTCCCCCATCAATCATAAATCCCTTCAGTAAGAGTCACAAAAAAAACTCTGGATTAAGAAACAGCTTTGCTGGCAGCAGGCCTGGCCAAGCTGACCAAAATATCCTGCAGAATGAATGTTGCAAGCAGTAGAAATTCCTCCAGAGGAAATGTCATACTTAGGCCTTCTTCCCATTCTTATCCTCCAGATCGTCACCAGGATGATCAGAATGCATGGGAGAAAATGACCTTATGGGGTCTAGGCATAGATTTGACTCATAAAAACAAAGAGGAAATTCGCAACTTGAATTTTTTAAATTCTCTTTTTAATTATGAATTTTGTGCAGACATGTAAAGTAAAACACGAATATTCAAAGAGCAGAAAAAAGAATTGTATGTGAAACTGAACTTTTGTCACATGAAATTTTAAAAATATATATTAAATTTAACATGTTAGTAACAAAACTGCCAGGTTTGTATCTCCTTCAGAACTTCCTTCTTTTCCCCCATTTACTTTTAATATTTCTTTAATACTCTTTTCTTTCTTTTTTTTTTAACTTCACTATCCCTATCCTACTCAGTTCTTTCTGCCTAATTCCCTCTAGTAGAAGTCCCCTCCCCTTTACCAAATACTTGTAGTTAAGTAAAACAAATAAAAACGTTGGCTATATTTGAAAGTATATGTCTCATTCTCAAATCCAAGAAGTGGAAAGAATGTGTCATCAGCCTTTCAAGACCATGACTGACTTGTATTAATCAGAGTTCTGAAGTTGTTCAGTTTCTTTCTCTTACATCACTGTGGTCACTGTAAATAGTTACCCTGTTTCTACTCACTTTACATAAACTTTCTCAGTTTTTTCTGAATTTGTAATATTGTCATTTACTATGGCATAATTACATTTATTTATGATCACCTACCTTGCTTCCTATTCTTTGCTACCATAAAAAAAAAAAGTACTGCTGTAAATATTCTCCAATATAGAGAATCTCACCTTCCATTTTTGACCTTTTAAGGATATGTTTGTATTGATTTGTCACTGGGTATCACAGTTTATTGAATTTGGAAGTACAAATTCCAAATTGCTTTTTGGCAAGTTGGAATATTCACAGTCCCTCCAAGGATGGCTACTTTACTTTCTTTTGTTATCTTTGCTGAGTTGATGAGTATGGTGCAGAATCTGAGTCATTTTAATTAGCCATTTCTCTTTGTTAGTAATGATTTGGGTCATTTTTTTCTTAGTTGATAGTATCATATTCTTCTTTTGAAAACTTCCTATTCATGTCCTTTGACCATTTATCTGCCGAGTGATCTCTCAGTTTTTATATATTTGTATTCATTTTCCATCTTGGAGAGTAGACTTTTATCAGAGAAATTTGCTACCAAGATTTTTTTTCCCCCAGTTAATCCAAGGGGTAAATTTTTTCACACTTGTAGGCTGGAAAAAGCCCTCTCACATAATGGTTTTTGTTTGTTTCCCCTCATATCTCTTTCTCTCTTTTCTTTTCTTTTTTTTTTTTAACCCTTACTTTCTATATTAAAAACTGATACTAAGTATCAATTCCAAGACATAAAAGCAATCAAGACTAGGCAATTGGGGATTAAGTGTCTTACCCAGGGTAACCTAGGTAGGAAGTATGTGAGGTCATATTTGAACCTAGGACCTTCTTTCTCCAGGCCTGGCTCTTTTCCTGAGTCACCTAGTTGCCCCTTTCCTTTTTTAGATTTGGCACCAGAGAGGGTCTCTGAAGTGGTTTAATTAAATTGAAGAATAGAGGAAGCATGCTAAATTCTAAAACTCAGGATATTGGGTCCTCTCCTGGATTCTGCTCTTGTTCTCCATTACCTAGGGCCTAAATCATCCCAGAGAATGACTATGATCATTAAGTTAAACACTAGAACTTTCAGGAATCCTAAAGAAAGAGGGAGTTTTTGATGGATTGAGAATTAAATTATTCCCTGGTATAAGGAAAAGAGACTCCAGGAGGAAATCCGTAGCTGCCAACTTGGCTGCTGCCATATTTAGAGCTTGACATGGTCCCTGGCATATTTTAGGCACTTAATAAATGCCTGTTAATTCATCCTCTGCCCTCTCAGTTCAATTCAACAAACCTATATTTAGCAGCTCCCATGTTCGAGGTGCTATTCTCAAGGGTTCCAGCCTTAAACCTGGGAAGAAAATATAGAAGACGGCCCAATATATGTATAATAATGGAGAAAAGGCAAAAGTGAATCAGTGAACAGTCTCAATTGTAGAATTCTACAAGGAGGCACATTTATCATTTCAGGATACAAGTAGCACCACTAAACAACATTACTAAATACACTTTTTGCTGGACTTGTTTTAAAACTAGATATGTCATTGGTAAGATATGTCATTAAAAGCACATTAATTATTTGTTTGGAAATAGAAAGTTCTGGGTTTATATACTAGCCTGAATGACCCTGGGGAAATCACTTAAGCTCTTAATATCCCCAAGCAACTTTATGAGACTTTAAAATGCAGGTTATTGGTAATAGTTTCCTCAGACAATGAAATTATGGGTATGTGAGCTCTCCCTCTCCTCCAAAAAATCAATGAGTAAATAAGTAAAAATAAAATGATTTATTAAAGAAGTTTTTAAAAGCCAAAGATTGTTTCAGTAATCATTAGCATTTCTTATAAAAACTAAGCTTGCATAAAGAGAAATCTAAGCCTTTCTCAGATCCAAATTGTCATATCTCCATTTTGAGATTGTATTACCTATTTAAATGCTTTGGGTCATAGTATTGCAACTTTAACTTCTTTTGTCTCTCTTAGAGCTTTGTTCCTTTTCTAATGTCTGCTGGGAATGCATCATTTTAGAGATTGTTTTGTTTTCCCTGGACCAAGGCTTATTATAGGGGCCCCAAAGCCCTGGGTGACCCAGAAAGACCCATTTGCAAACATTTATGAGGTTATTTCAACTCAACTTGTATCAGCTCATTCAAGAACAAATTAGAAAGGATATGACCGATAATGAAATGGAATAGCTTCAAGAATGAGCAATCCACAGTTGAGTCCAAAGGAAATTCTGCTTTTTCCTCTAACTGATTTCAACCCGGTCTCCAAACATTTTTAGCACTAATTCATAATGATAGCAAAGCAAGAGCTAAATAAGAAAAGTGGAACTAGAGGGAGTCAGGTCACTTTTGTTTTTTTAATTATAAAAATCCTTACCTTTTGTCTTACAACCAATACTGTGTATTGGTTCCAGGGTAGAAGAGCAGTAAGGGCAGGGCATTGGGAGTTACACAACCAGGAAGTGGGGGGCAGATCACTTGTCATTGGGGTCATAGGTATAGAGCTAAAAGGGACTTGAGACATCAGCTAGTATAACTCCTTATTTTGTAGACAGGGAAACTGAGACCCAGGGAGGCTAAGTGACTCACCTTAGGTCACACAGGTAGTAAGTGCCAGAAAGAGGATTGAATTTAAATCCTTTGAATCTAGCACCAATGCTCATTCCACTGTACCACCCTGTCTCCTGACCAAATAAGAAAATCCCAGGCAGAATCATTCCCCATTATTAACAAAGAGAGCTTGAGCCAAGGACAGCAGCCACTGCCTTCTGCCAATATGGTGGTAGTGATTGTGTGTATTATCAATAATGTAGAAGTTTAGAAGTGAAGAAGACCTTAGAAGGCTTCATTTAATCCAGCTTCCCTCCCATTGCAGGGATTCCTTCCAGAGCTTTCTTGAGAGATAGCCATCTAGCCTCTGCCTGAAGTCATAGGGTGCTCACTCCGTCACAAGGCTGCTCATTTCATTTTTGGACAGCTCTTAATGTTTAAAAGTTTCCCTTTCAACAACCTCCATGAACTGATGCAGAGTGAAATTAGCACAACCAGAAGAACATTATGCACAGTAACTGAAACACTGTGGGACGATCAAATGTGATAGACTTTGCTACTAGCAGCAATGCAGTGATCCAGGACAATCCTGAGGGATTTATGAGAAAGAATGCTATTCACATCTGGAGAAAGAACTATGGGAGTAGAAACGCAGTTGGGGGCAGCTGGGTAGCTCAGCGGATTGAGAGCCAGGCCTAGAGACAGGAGGTCCTAGGTTCAAATCCGGCCTCAGATACTTCCCAGCTGTGTCAAGTCACTTGACCCCCATTGCCCACCCTTACCACTCTTCCACCTAGGAGCCAAAACACAGAAGTTAAAGGTTTAAAAAAAGAAAGAAAGAAATGCAGAAGAAAAACATATGACATCACTTGTTTATATGGGTAAATGATTTGGGGTTTTGGTTTCAAAAGATTACTCTGACAAAAATGAATAATATAGAAATAGGTTTTGAGTGGTAATACATGTATAACCCAGTGAAACTGATTGTCAACTCTGGAAGTGGGGCAGGAAGAGGGGAGGGAGACAACATGAATCATGTAACCATGGGGGAAAAAATTAAAAAATAAAATAAATTTTCAAAGTTTCCCCTTCTACAGAGCTGAAATCTACCTCCCTATAAATTCCTGCCATTTGGAACTATGCCAAATAAATTGAATCCTTCTTTTACATAGTAATCTGTCATGTGAAAGCATAGCATATCTTTAAGTCTTCTCTTGGTTTGTTGTTCAGTCATGTCCAACTCTTCATGACCCTGTTTGGGGTTTTTTTGGCAGAGATATTGGAGTGGTTTGCCATTTTCTTCTCCAGCTCATTTGACACATGAGGAAACTGAGGCCAACAGAGTTCAGTGACTTTCCCAGAGTCACACAGCTAGTGCCTGGCCAGATCTGAACTCTGGAAGATGAATCTTCCTGACTCTAGGCACTGTGTCGCCTAGCTTACCCTCTCTCTTGGTTAATCATCCTCAATTCTTTCAACTGTTCCCTCTGTGACATGGTTTTAGGACCCCTTCAACCTAGTCACAGGCCTAAGAATGTGCTCTAGTTTGTCAGTGTTTTTTTTTTTTTTTTTAATCTGAACAATCTCTGAGGTGTGGTCTGGTCAGTAAGTAAAGCATGATTGCTAGTATCCTCCTCATGGGTATTTGTGTTAATGTAGGCTACAATTGCATTCTCAGATAGTTTTCTTGGTCATGTCCAGCTATTGGTTCATATACCTACCTCTAAGCATAGGACTTTGTGTACATCCCTGTTGAGGATCCTTCTTTGTCTGCCCACTATGCCACACTGTTGAGATGTATTTGAGCTTTGATTATGCCCTCCTACATGCCAACTATTCCTTTCCACTTTTTGTTTCCTGTAAATTTTATAATCATGTTGTCATTGTCTTCATTGTTGATACAGATTTTGAACAGGACAGGACTATGTCCTGAAACCTGGGGCATCATCATTACTTAACATCCACATAGTACTTGAAGACCTGTGAATCCACCTTCTGTACCAACCTCCACTTTCTTGTGCATAATAAAATCATGAGAACTTGTCAAGTGCCTTGCAAAAATTAAGATATACTACATCCAAAGTATTCTGATTTATCAGACTAGCAAGCTTATCAGAGGAAAAAAGATCAGTTTAGCATGACTTGTTAGTGAAACAAATCCATGCTTCAAAGGGCTTACAAACTATCAGAGAATTCGTAGTAACATTTTCTTGGGAATTGACAAAAAGGTCATCAGTCTGCACACTGAGGAAATCTACTTTTACTTCCTTTTTGAAAACATCTGTTCAAGGGGGCAGCTGGGTAGCTCAGTGGATTGAGAGCCAGGCCTAGAGACGGGAGGTCCTGGGTTCAAGTTTGAACTTAGACACTTTCCAGCTGTGTGACCCCGGACAAGTCACTTGACCCTCATTGCCTAGCCCTTACCACTCTTCTGCCTTGGAGCCAATATACAGTATTGACTCCAAGACGGAAGGGAAGGGTTTAAAAAAATTAAAAAAAAAAAAACCATCTGCACATCCCCAGCTTTCTGGCACCTCTCCTTTTCACCAATTCCTCATAGATTATTGACAGTGTTTCCATGGCCACATCTAGAAATTTTTTTTAGTCCCTTGGAATGTGATTCATTTGGACTTGGAATCTTAAACCTGCTTAAAGTAGCCTGGTCTCTTACCATCTTCTTTCCCCCCCTGGGCTTTAGTTCCCTCATAGTTATATTTGTTTTACCCTTTTGCTGATCATTCTTCTTGGTGGAGAAGATGAAAGCAAAAAAGGAGTGGGGAAGTTATTTTCTCTGTGATTGTTAACAAACTTTCTTTCCGCACAACAGTGTTTCTTCAGCAATCCATGTTTGTTACTTGAAACACTTTTCAGAAGCCTGACAGTCCTCATCAGTCCCTACAGCTCTGTTATATTTGCCTTTTGGCAGGTGCCCATATTGCATTTTGGGTACATTCCATATAAACATCTCAGTTTGTCAGGAAGCTTTGTGGGAAGCTTTTTAGTTGCCATCCCTTTCCTCCTTATCAGGATAATTTGTACTGTCAGAATTTGTAAAGGATCTATTTCCTCTTAAAATTTCCTTCTTTTCAGGGACTTTGGCATGGAGATTATATCTTTCTGACTTTTTTCTGAAATATTTCTGACCCTGCCCAGTATTCCCAATTCTGACACTTATAAAATGATATGGTCAGTTTCTTCAAAGGTTTTTTCCACATTAGTTTCACCAATCAGTTCTTCCTTGTAGGAATTAAATCAAATATAGTAGCTTGCTGAGAGAGAATTTCTTGACTTTCTCTGTTCACCATTTCATGAGATACTTTTAGGGGAGTAAGACCCCCAAAGGATACTGTTATCTGCTGTAGTCTTTTTTTTTTTTTTAAACTTTACCTGGCTATCTACTGAGCCACCACAATGTCCCAACCTGCTGTAGTCTTCACCTTTGAAGGCAACTTGTTTTGGCCACTGCCAAGTCCTGGGAAACAAATAAACAAATACCTTACCTTTTTCTCATGGTTTTATTAGGAGCAGCCAGTGTGACAGCATTATTCTCAGTAGAGATCAGGAGGGGGTCAGTAGAGAAGAGGGAGGGGCTCATATTAATATTTACCAGGTTTTAGGGTTTAATTTTTTTGTTCTGTCTTAGCATTTTGCTAGATTCCATTTAATAATAAAGGATCTCACATTCCCTGGCCACTTAAAATCTTGACATGACCCTATAAATATAAGTGGAGGAAGAGGAGACTCTTCTAGTGTCCTGATCCACAACCTGCTAGAAAAGAAACTTAAAAATTGCCTGTAAAATACACCAACTTTACCTCCTCACTCAGAACAGTATTTGTTGTCTCCAAATCATTTCCATCCCTTTTTTATCCCTTCTTGTTTTTACTGCCAGTTTCTCCATTCCATTCCTCCTCTGACTTCCTAGCCCAACCTGGCCCCATGGCTTGCCTGGCATGTGTCTTTGGCATTCTTTAACCATCTACAGTATGTTACATCTCTCTTCTTCCCATAGTAAATACCCCTGGTCAGCCCCATTTCTTTTAGGGATAGGGGCTCAATTTCTTCCTTTTCTTTCCTTTCTTTCTTTCTTTCTTTCTTTCTTTCTTTTTTTTTTTTTTTTTTTTTTTTTTTTTGTTAAACCCTTACTTTCTCTCTTGGAATTGATACTATTGATTCCAAGGCAGAAGAATGAAGGTTAAGTGACTTGCCCATGGTCACACAGCTAGCCCAGTACCTAAGGCTAGATTTAAACCTAGAACCTCCTACCCCTAGGCCTGGCTCTTTGTCCACTGACAGCCACCTAGCTGACCTCTCAGTTTACTTCTTACTGTATCCCTTTACTGTGCTGGGTATTGGGGATGCAAAAGCAAAAACAAGGAATCAATATCAACTCTTCAGGAGTTTACTTCTCCTGGGGGGAAACGTAGGCAAGTAAGTAAGAAGTGCCAAGGAATTTCAGGATTGGGGAGCCCTAACAATTGTGGTAGTCAAGAAAGGCTGTTGTAGAAGAAGGTGGACCTGGGTTGAAGTAGGGGATTCCAAGAGATGGAAATAAGTAGGCAGACAAAAAAGTGGAAAATGGAGTGTCATGTATGGAGAACAAGGAGGCAAGTTTGTCTGGAACATGAGGGAGAGGAATGGCAAATAAGTCTGGGCTAAGAAGAGTTTTAAGTGTCTGACAGAGGAATTTGCATTTTATCCTTGAAGCAATAGGGAGCCACTGAAGCTTTCTGAGCAGGGAAGTGACATGATTAGGCATATGCTTTAGGAACATCAATTTGACAGCTGTGTGGAAGATGGACTAGAGAGCGGTTGGGCTACTTACAGCAATAGTCCCAATGAGAGGCAATATGTGCCCAAGATAGTGTTTGTGGCTCAAAGGAAGAGAAAGGGGGTGGAGGAAAGAGGTGGTGGAGGTAAAATTAGCCAGACCTGGGAATGGATTGCTGATGGAGGTTAGGTGAGAACAAAGGGTTAAGAATGACAGAAATAGGGAAGTTAGCAGGAGGAAGTTTACAAGCAGTAAATAAGTATTGTTTGGGGTACTGGTGAAGTGAAGATACCTCTGAGGCATCCAGGAAAAGATGTCCATCAAGGGGTGGAGTGGAGCTCAGGAGAGGAACATGGGCTTCTCCCTCTCGGAGGTCAAGGAGTAATGCCATCTTCAGCACAGTGATTTGGTGATTAAGAGGAAATTGAAGAAATTAGGAGTTCTGGCTAGGGGAATCTTTGAAGTCAAGGGTCATGGTTTTTTTTGTTTTTTTTTTTTCCTGTCCCCTTCAGAGTCCAGCATAGCACCATTGGGCATGGCAGATACATAAAAATGTACAAATTCTGTCTAGCTAAAGGCCCCGTGCACTGCTATCTTGTTTTCTGTGCCAGGGGTGGCCTCGTGGTGTATTGGAAAGAGGGCTAAACTTAAAGCACAGGACCAGAGTGTGAAACCTGACTCTGCTGCTTATTGTCTGTGGGATCCAGGAGATGACCTCTGATCCTTCGAGTGCCTTCTGATTTTTGATTTGTGAGCCTGTGATCCTATGATCCAGCTTTGAAGTCTGTTTTAGGAAAGTGTCCATATCTGCCCTTTAGTGTGCTCCCACAGCAATGGCACGGATGGTTTTCTACTTTTATAATAGGTGTGATTTTTTAGGCTATTCTTTTACTCTTACTATTAGATCTGTTTCTTTTTGAATAAGTTCTTCTCTTCCATTGCCATATTCCAGTCTCAGTTGATCACTGGATGATATTTAGGAAACTGGTGTCAAGATGTCAGATTGCCTGTTTTGTTCCCTTTCTTTTATGAACCGTACTCTGTGCCTCATGCTCTAGACCTCTGAGGCCACTCGCCTGTATGGTGCTGTACACTAGAGACAGCTGAAGAGGCCATTGGTGTGCTCGGCCCTGCAAGAATCTTGGCAGCATGATCCTTGGGCACTTGGCCTCTGCTTGGCACCCCAGCTTGAGCTGAAGTCAGATCTAGCAGAGGAGCTGGGAGTTTGCTCAGAACTAAGCTGTCTCCAACCCAGACAGGAGCTGCGCTTCTGCCATTGTCCAGCAGAGGGAGGCAGTGTCTCTGGGTAGCAGAGCCCATCTTAAGAAAGAACACTTGGGTGTCTTCATGTTGGCCTGGAATCTCATGAATCCCCCCAGAGGCAGCTGCCCATTGAGCCAAGACCTGTGCTTTCATAGTGATGAGAGGAGCATCAGGACAGCTAGGAGGGTTGTCTGGCGTTCTCAGTCCTTGCCAGTGGGTTGTCTTTACTGTCATGATTTGAGGGTGGTCGATGTGATGAGTGAAACAAACACAAAGGCCAGAAATCTCTGGAAGCCCTCTTTCTCACTCTTCTTTCTGTTCCTTGCAGAAGATCAACAGACCAGTATGGCTGCCACTGCTGCCGTCAGCCCCAGTGAATACCTGCAGCCCGCTGCCTCCACTGCCCAGGTGAGAGGGGCCTGCATGAACCCAGACATTCTTATTATAACTAAAACAAAATCCTGCCTCAATGGGCTTATCTTGTACATAGTGTCCCAAGAAGTACCCTGTGTCATAGGATCCAGTTTCACAATATTCCTAGATAAGAACAGGAAAAAAAATAATTATCTCCATGTATTGGGTAAAGAACTTGAGACCCAGAAAGCTTAAGTGACTTCATTAAGTCCATATGGTGAGTGAGGTGTGAAACCAGGATTAAAATGTAGGTGACCACCTCAAACCAAGTCTGACTGCCTTTATAGGAGAATAGATCCTGAAAAAGTCATTCCCACCAAATTACCATTTACTGTATTGTAGGAGAGCTAGTTCTGCTTATTGGTCTTTGGAAGCTAGATCCCTTTTAAACAGCATCTGTGATGTGACATATGCAGTAGGCATTATTGGATACCAAGAAGGAAAGTGTTGATTTTTTTCCTTCATTCTCATCTATTCCATCTAGTGGTAGGCTGGCTAAACCTTTGGCCATCATTGTCCTCCCTAACAGAGCTGAAGATCTGAGGGTGTTGAGGGGCTTGTATTAGAGACAAAGGCACAAAGGAGAGGGAGATAGGGGAAACTGGGGGTGGGGGAGAGGCACTGAGTTAGTTTGTTCTGAATAATCACACTCCTATGCTGCTTCCGAAGAATTCTTTCAAAAGGATTCCTTGGGTCTGTGAAGATATTTTTGCTCTTGAAAAATCTAGAATATTAATTTTGTGCTTCTGTCCCAACCTCTTTCCTAATAGACATTCTTCACTGTTCTGATTGAAAGAAAACCAACAGGGAAGAGGGAAGAAGCCCTGACAAACTATGCCTATCCATACTAGAGAGAGCTTTGGCCAGGGATATAGCAAAGGAAGAGCACCTAAAGAGGAAGGAAAGGCAAATCACTCCACCTCTCTAGGGCTTAGTTTTCTCATTTGTAAATGAAAGGGTTGGACTAGGTGACCTAAGATTCCTTCTAGCTGTGGATCTACAAGCCTAGAGAAGAAAGAAGCAAAGATAAGAAACAGAAATGGGTAGAGGGAAGAAGGGGGCAACTGTAGGTTCTTTACTCTCACTCTTTTTCTCCTCTTGGGTCTTTGCAGGACTCTCAACCATCACCCTTAGCCCTACTTGCCGCAACATGTAGCAAAATTGGTCCGCCTGCAGTAGAAGCTGCTGTAGCCCCTCCTGCTCCCCCCCAGCCCACACCACGGAAACTTGTTCCCATCAAGCCTGCCCCACTTCCCCTTAGCCCTGGCAAGAACAGTTTTGGGATCTTATCCTCAAAAGGGAACATACTCCAAGTCCAAGGTTCACAACTGGGCACATCCTACCCAGGTGGTCAGCTAGTATTTGCTATCCAGAACCCTACAATGATCAACAAAGGAGCCCGGTCCAGTGCCAACATTCAATACCAAGCAGTTCCTCAGATTCAAGCAGGCAGTGGGCAAACCATCCAAGTCCAGCCTAACCTCACCAACCAGATCCAGATCATCCCTGGCACCAACCAAGCCATTATCACTCCCTCCCCATCAAGCCACAAACCTGTCCCAATCAAGCCTGCCCCCATCCAGAAGGCTGGCTCTGGTGGCATGGTGAAGCTTACAGGTAGTGGTGGCAATGTGACCCTCACCCTGCCTGTCAACAACCTAGTGAGCACCCCAGACTCTGGCACCCCAACTCAGCTGCTCACTGAGAGCACTCCTGCCCCGCTGGTCAAGCCGAACAAAAAGATGAGGAAAAAGAGCGTTTCCACCTCCTCACAGCCGGCTGTGGCGGTGGCTGAACAAGTAGAGACCGTGCTGATTGAGACGACAGCAGACAACATCATCCAGGCAGGGAACAACCTCCTCATTGTGCAGAGTCCTGGAGGGGGCCAGCCTGCCATGGTTCAGCAGGTGCAAGTGGTACCCCCTAAGGCAGAGCAGCAGCAAGTGGTACAGATCCCCCAACAGGCTCTTCGAGTGGTGCAGGCAGCCTCCGCTACACTCCCCACTGTCCCCCAGAAGCCCTCCCAGGACTTTCAGATCCAAACACCTGAGCCAACACCGACTCAGGTACCTTGCTGACTTAGCCCATCTCTGCCCCTTCTTGCCCTCCCCTGCAGGGAATATTGGAATTAGTTTATAATTGGGGATTGAAGATCTGGGGCACTTACAGATGAATGTATTTTGAAGTAGTCAGGGTGTAAGGTTTTGTTGTAATACCAGAAAAGTTTAGAGGAAGTTTCCTGGTCCTCGGTCAGTGAAGAAAAGTAGGGAGAAGGAAGAGGCATGAACTTATCGTGGGAGGACATAAGGTTAAATTGAGTTCAGTTCAACAAGTATTGAGTAAGTACACTGTCTTTAACACATTCCTGGGCTCTGGGAATATATGTATTGGCAATGTGAGTTAAAGGAAAATTGTACATAGTTCTTGCCTTCAAGGAGTTTACAATCTAGTTGGACATTAGGAAGACCATTGGATCACAGGATAAGGCATTGAAACAGTTGTGCTATGTTCCAGAATATAGAGGGTCCCTTCATCTGGGGAGTATAAGTATGGTCTTGCACATAGTAGATTCATACCAACCTCCTGATTCCACCTGGGTGATAGTTTACAAGTAAAGAAACAAAGATAAGTTACATGACTTGGCCAGGCACACATGAAGCCATAGAACTCATGTCAGAGCAGGAATTAAAATCCAAATTTTTGTCTCCAAGACCAGTACTCTTAACTGCTGTTAGCTGAAGGTGGCTATCTTTAAACTGTCCAAATCAGGAAGCAATAAAGCAGGGTCTCTATTTACTTATAGTGCAGAGAACAGAGAATCCAATCCCAAAGCTCACTTTATTACACTTTAAACTAGATTCAGTAATATTTTTGTAATAGAATTGGCAGGCAAGCATTAAAGTCTTATTTACTCAGGGAATTTTATTCCAATGATTGACGGTCAAGGAGATGAATGAATGGGAGATATGGGAGAATCAGCCCTAAAACATGCTGGGGATTTGAAAATTTATGTAAGTAGTTGACAGTGGAAAATCTATAAGATAATCCTTAATAGTTGACCATGTATGTCAAGATTAAAGGTTGGCCTAATGTCTAAAAACAAGAAGCAAGTATTAGTAAATAGCATACATTTATCAATCATTTACTATGTGCCAAACATTTCTAATATACTAAGAATAGAAAGAAAGGCAAAAACAGCCCCTTGTCCTCATGGAACTAAAATTCTAACACGGGAAAGACAACATATAAATATGAGGTGTATATCGGCTAACTAGAAGGAGATCTGAGAGGGAAAAGGTTCCTGCAGAACATGGGTTTTGAAGTGAGTCATAAAGGAAGCCAGGGAAATTGTAAAGACTAATCTTTTATTAATTTAGGTAAAATCCTGTACCTTGTTGAAAATTCTCATTCTGTAAAATTATCAACAGAGGGATAGGATCCCATTGATTTAACCAAATACTTAGGGGCAGCTAGATGGCTTGGAATCAAGAAGACTCATCTTCCTGAGTTCAAATGTGGCCTCAAACACTTAATAGCTGCCTGACCCTGGACATGTCATTTTACCCTGATTGCCTAGGTCTTCTGTCTTAGAATTGAAACTAAGATAAGGAAATGAGAATTTGCAGGATCATGTTTTCATTTAACAACAGAAATATAAATATGACTCCTATTCTCCAAGAGATCAAATCCAATAATAGAAGAATTTGCTAATAGTGGATCCCTGGTGCTTTGGGTTGGGTCCTCAGTTACAACTAGCAGTAATCAGCAATTTTAAGCCACTCCACCCAGAGAACTTTCACCTCATGTAAGTCAGTATTTAAACTAACTCCACTTATACCTGTGGTTGCAAATATACAACATGGTGAGCAGATCTCATTCCTAGAAATACAAAGAATGATGCTGTTTTCTTATAAAATTAGACCTGTACTTTAGAACAAAGGTTTTAAATACTTCCTTTCCTTTTCAAAATAGGAAATTTGTTTTACTTATCAGCTGAAAAGGAGAAAGACAAGATTTTAGCATATCTGTACTTGCATATTTAAGCTCAGACTTTTAAAATCTTTTGTAAAAAGATTTTATTGAGGGATTTTTAGAAAATTCTTTAAACATCAGGATTAGTGATTCTAATAGCTGATACTTTACACTAAATAGCACTTAATCTGAACTATTCCCTAACCATCTTTTGAGAGTACAGCAGCAATAGTGTAGAGTAGGTACTAGAGCTTTGGAGTAGGAAAGACCTGGTATAGACCCCACTTCTGGCCTTTCCTCGTTATATGACCTCAAAGAAGTCACTTCTCTAGGAGCCTCATTTTCCTAATCTGTAGTAACCCCCTCATACTATGTTGAGAGGCTCAAATAAGTTTTTCCTTGTAAGGTGCTGTATGTGTATCTGCCCTTACTCTACTTGGTTGATGTTTGACAATGAGACAGTAGTTCCCTATAAATTTACACCAGAAAAACCTGCCCAGTTGAGTTGTGAACGCAGCCTCCTTAACGTCATTGAATAAGCCTGGTATCCTTCCTTGGCCTCTGTTTTCTCATCTTGAATAAGAACATGTTGGACTAAAGGATCTCTAAGGCCTCTTCCAATGGAAAGAATTCTGTCTTTGTTCTTTGGTTTATGTTTTGGGGGATTTGATTAAGAACATTCAATTGTTCAAATTAACAGATGGCTTATACACCTACCACATGTAAGGCAAAGGCAATGCGCCAGGCACTATTCTCAATGAAGACAGGAGATTTTGGTTTCTGTTGACTCTTCATTGTTAGCTAGCCTGATCGCATTGGGCACCGGCTCACTGAAAAACGTGGAAGAGCTAGTTCCAGACAGACTTGGCCTAGCCCTGCCCATGCCTCTTGTTCGAAGTAGGTTCTCTACTGGTGAGCTGACCCTCTTTCTTCTCACTCCCACCCAGATTTACATCAGAATGCCTTCAGGGGAGCTGCAGACAATACTCCTACAAGAACCCCCTTCGGTGACAGTACCCGCTGCCTCCACCACCTCTAGTAGTAGCCCTGTAGCCCGGGGCCCTCACTTGGGTGGCACCAGTAAAAAGCACTCAACTGCTGCTTCTCGAAAGGAACGGCCCCTGCCAAAGATTGCTCCTGCTGGAGGCATCATCAGCCTGAATGCAGCCCAGCTGGCTGCTGCTGCCCAAGCTATGCAGACCATCAATATCAATGGTGTCCAGGTCCAGGGTGTGCCTGTCACAATCACCAACACCGGAGGTAAGAGAATTCAGTCTGACAGTTTTTCAACAACACTGCCTGACTAGGGGGTCTTTATATGCAAGACACTATTTTTGGTGCTGTGATAAGTCCTCCTTTGTTGGAGAAAGAGATGAATGATTGAAAAATCATTGATGGAATGCTTAGGATGTGCAAAGCACAAATAGAAAAGGAGCCAGTCCCTCCTCTCACAGAAGTCATTCTGCAGGGGAGACCAATATACGTGGAAAGTTTCTACTATAAGTCAAATGCAAAAGGTCCTTAGGGTGCAGTGGCAAACCTCAGGATTGAGGAGAGTGGACACATGAAAATCCTTCAGAACACTTCCATGGTAACACCCAGACCAAGGCAAATGGATGTGCTACAAGCTGAGGATCTAAGTACTAGGGAGAATTGGAGTAAAGGAATAATTAGAGTCTAATGAGGTTAATTAGCTGAATAGGACTTTGGGGATGAAAGGGAAGACTCTTTCTCATCAGACATGATTTGAGCAAGGCCTAGTACAACTAACATGGTTACCCAAAGGCCGGGAAAACGTTTGTAACTGCATTCAGTATCTAAGCAGAAGACTATTTTCAGACTGATAAAAGCCTTTTCAGTTTCTTTAGCTCTTTAAAAAGTCTAGTGAATGCATTTTAGTCTTCCTACTTCCTAAAGAGGAGGCGGAAAAAGGGGAATTCTTCCTGGTGTTCCTGACCAGTCACGGGCTGGTCATTAGCATCTCTGCCCCACTCCCAGGCCTAGGATGGTTTCCTCGGGGTTAGTCAACTTGTGCTGACTGAAATAGAAATGGGGTGGCAGGGCAATGCTCCATACGTAAGGATCCCTGTGGGCCCCATATCAACTTAGCTTTAAAACGTAGCACTACCTGCACTTCATTGTAGTTTTATTCCTGTTGTCCCATTGACATTTTAATCTGGTTCAGCCACACACGAGTATTGTAACACATCTGCCTTAGAAGTTCTTCCCAAGCTCCCTGATTGACTAGAACTTGTCTCTTACTTACATCTAGGGATGTACATCCCTGAGGCCTTTCCTGCAACAAGAGAGAGAAGGGGTGCTACAAAGGAACTCAGGGATGGAAGCTCCTGGGAAACCATACAGTGAGGGCCTTTCTGGGCCCAGATGGAGGGGAGTATAGTGAAGTGAGAGGGGCATTCCATATGCAGGTGGGAGCATTCTCAGAGCTAGGCCTCCCCAGCCGCCTCCTATTTCCTTCACCCTGAGTCCTGTCCTTCCCCTCCCTCAGGGCAGCAGCAGCTCACTGTCCAGAATGTTTCTGGGAACAACCTGACCATCAGTGGCCTGAGTCCTACACAGATTCAGTTGCAGATGGAACAGGCGCTGGCAGGAGAGGTCCAGCCTGGGGAGAAGAGGCGTCGAATGGCTTGTACTTGCCCCAACTGCAAGGATGGGGAGAAAAGGTAATTCTAAGACAAGGTCTGGAGAGAACCTGGGCCCCCCACCCTGTGTCCCAGAAGGTTGGAGGCCCACTGGCTTGTTGTGGGTAACAGGACTCCCGGACCACATTTTCTCCATTTTCTTCCATTTTGCTCTGGCCTGGCCCTCTGCCTCATCTTTGCCCCCCCCCCCCCTGCCCTGCTCTTCCGGCCCTTTCTCCTATCTCATCTTATTCCCCCCATTCCATGCTTCTCCCTTGCTCCCTCCTCACACTTTCCCTTCTTTTTTTTCTACTTTCCTCCAAACCAATCTCTAGGTCTGGAGAGCAGGGTAAAAAGAAGCATGTGTGCCATATCCCTGACTGTGGAAAGACCTTCCGAAAGACCTCATTGCTTCGTGCCCATGTTCGCCTGCATACCGGAGAGCGGCCCTTTGTCTGTAATTGGGTCTATTGTGGAAAGAGGTTTACTCGTAGCGATGAACTCCAGCGGCACGCACGGACCCATACAGGTCAGATCCCCAGCCTGGCCAATTCCCACCATTCCCATGCACCCCAGTCTTACTGTGCAGGGACCACATCAAGAGAGAGCCAAAATCTTGGGAGGAAGGGTGATTCAGTACAAAGGATCCAGGATCCACTCCTATCTCTGGCATTTGCCTTTATGACCTTGGGCAAGTCACTTACCTTCCTTGTGCCTTAGTTTCTTCAGCTATAAAATGAAAGGGTTTAGCAAGCAGCTAGGTAGTACAGTGGATAGAGCACTGGGCATCTGATTTCAAAATCTGGCCTAAAGCACTTCCTAGCTGTGTAACCTTGGGCAAGTCACCCCAGTTTGCCTAGCCTCTCTCCCTTCTATCTTAAAGTCGTTACTAGGATAGAAGGTAAGAGTTTTTAAATAATTAAATGAAATGAAGGGGGTTGTACTTGACCTCAAAGATCTCTTCCAATTTTAATAAATCTATGATCCTATGATTTACTTTGTGAGGGGGCTGGAATTTGCAGGGGAAACTCTATAATTCATCTCTCTGTGCAGAGCTAACTTCTAGGAGAGTGCATGTACATGAAGTAGTCTTTTGGATAAATAGAGGCCTGACCATTGGTAGGAGAGGGCACCAAAGGTGTCAAAGAAATGCACATTCACAAAATAACCTGGCCAGAATTGAGTACCAACTGAATATCTTAAGGGCTGATGAGATTAGAAAGAGGCAGAGTCAAAACTGGAAACATTTTCCTTCTGTTTTGAAGGAAAGGATATAGACTGGTAGGAAGCAGTTAGGAGGGCCCCATGCTAGACAGAGAGAATCATCCAGAAGCATGGACTCCAAAATGAACAAATCCTACACAAGGGATTTGGGAATAGATTAATTTGTGACACAAAAAATTTGTGTTGGGGACAAATAAGGTGAATTGAAGTGGCCTCAATGGCTGGATTGAACAGTTGGATTTGATATGATAAACAGTATTCCCTGAGCAGAGTCTCTAAAGCCAGTTTAACATCAGGGCCTGAAGTGGGAGCTGCATCTTCATTTGGGTGTTTGGGTCCTCTTCAACCATCTTACAACTTGCCTTTGGGAGATGAGCTCTATTGAGGAGCAGAATGATTTCCACCCGCACCTCTGGGTCTGGAGGGTAGAGTGCTGGGATGACAGGCCTCTCTTCTCTCCAGGTGACAAGCGTTTCGAGTGTGCCCAGTGTCAGAAGCGCTTCATGAGGAGTGACCACCTAACCAAGCATTACAAGACCCATCTGGTCACAAAGAATTTGTAAAGTCAACAGCAAGCCATTGGAGGCCCTGCAGATTCAACTCCAGTTCAGCCTGGGCCCCCTAGTCAGAGACACCATGGCTGATTCCTTGCCCCTTTATTCCCTGACTGCAGCCCTGGAGAGAGGGGCTTCAGTAACCATGTTTCCTCCTTCCTAAGCCATTTGGCTGCCACAACAGCCCCTCTTTCCTCCCCCATAAACTCCTGGCCCAGATCCCGGACATTGGCCATGTACAATGAGACGTTCTAAACCAGGACGAATGGGAACCTTTATTTCCAAAGGAAAAACATGAATTTCACTCCGTCGAGGAGCCAAGTGAGAATCCCCTTCTTTTCTCCTCTCCCATCCCATAGCACTGATGTGGCCCAGGGCAGGGGAGCCAAAAAGGAGACACATCCCCCTTTGCTGCTGTCCTTCCTGTGGGGTCTGGCATACCCTACTCCCACCTGAGGGCAGCATGGCAGCAACATAAAGAACACTTGGGACATGGTCCCAGAGCCCCTATTTGAGGGCCACCCACAGAGAAAGTGGGAAGGACACCTGCCTCCCCCCCCCAAAAAAAAAAACAAAAAACAAAATACTTTCTTCCAGCACATTCCAACTTTATATTTTAAATATATATATAACCACAGACTCCTCCTGATCTTCCCTGTTTTTCTATGAAGAACGTTGCCTTATACTCTACTTCAGATAATGAACACTGTGTATTGTGTGCGCTTTTAAATAATTTTATTTAATTGCTCCCTTCTTCCTTTCCTTATTTTTCCTCTTCCCCCATTCCTCTTTTTCAGTTTGGGGTTGGTGGGGGTGGGTTTAGGGGGTTGTTTTTGTTTTTGTTTTGGACAATGATGAACAGAAAAACATTTTTTCTCTCCATAGACTTTTCACTTCTAAATAACGTAAAATTTCAATTTGAATCCAGAATCTGATTTTTTTAAAGAACCCTCACATACATACAAACATACTGTCCCTCCCCCTTCCACTTTTTTCTCATCCCATACCCCCACTCAGATCCTGTTTGTGTATAGTGTATATTGTATAATAGACAATATTGTGTCTACTACATGTTTAAAAACATATTGCTTGTTATTTTTGAGGCTTTTAAATTAAAACAAAAATCCACTTTATTTTTAGTTGTAACTGCTTGAGGTATGTTTTTTGAATTAAGTGACAGATTTGTTATCCTTTATTAACAATGTACTTTGTTGGTCAGCACAGAGCTGGCAAAGAATTTTTTCTTGCTAATAAATTTAGTTGCCTAAGGCAAAGTCAGCAGCTTGGCAATGAGGCTTCCTTTTGTCTTTGTCTTGATGGAGCCATGAGCTTCAGGAACTGGGAGAAGAGTGCCAGGGGAAAATAGGGCCCAGCCTCCTCATCTTTCTTACCCTCAGCAAGAATTCCCATCTGAACTTGTAGAAAGTTGGGTATTTCTATTCATGTGTCCAATTAACAGCAAAGTTGACTACTGTTGGAGATCCGTTTGGGTAGATGCTTCCATTTTTTCCTCTGTAAGCCAACTTTCCCCAGAGAAAAAATTGATACTAGAGAACCAGACCCTTCACAAGCATTGTCATCAGCGCGGTAATGGCAGGAGTGCAAGTCTCCTCTTGGGTGTTTTATTTTTAAGAATCACTTGTATGAGAGTATGGAAGGTTATGAAAATAAGGAGCAAGTCTACCTGCATTTCCTTCCCTAGATACACAGAGGAGAGGGGCATTGGGCAGAGGCCAGAGAAACCCCTGTCAATGAACTTGGCTCCCTAATGGAACAGAGAGGCCCTTAAGGAGCTAGATCAAGGGTCAAGGTATAAGATGTTTTCCTTGTGGATAAAGACTCTAATTTGCCCAAAGAAGGACACAAACCCTAAAGATGTGCCATAATAGGGATGGGTCACCCTGAGCTATCTACACTCTTGCTCTATTCCCTTTATCACCAGTATTTGCTAGTCTTCAACCTAAGAGCATGGAGGCCCAGTGGTATATGTTCATAGCTGTTGAACCCAGCTAGAGTCAGCAGACTGGTTCAAATCCCAGCCTCAGCTCCCACTAGCTATCTAAACAAAGATAAGCCACTTAATTCTCTGAGACTCAGTTTCCTTATGTGTAAAAGTTATCACTACCTGCCTTGCAGGATTTTTTGTAAGGAAAGTACATCATATAAAGGAGACTGCTCTCTTTGTGACACTTAATTGTACCCTGAATTCATGTCCTAAGAGAATGTCCTCATGAGCTAGAGCCAATACCCATACCTACACCATTTTGTACAGCAGAAAAGAGGCTCCAAGCTCATCAGCAGTGAGGTCTATGACCCCAGCTGAGACTGGTTACATGCTCTTCATCTCAATGCTTCCTTCATAATTGGCAGGGAGAGCCACACTGTAGCCACCCGGAGCTCAGGTTGTCCAAACTTGGACAAAAAGGCATTTCCATTTGGCAGAGAAAACTGTTAGGGACTCAAACATTGGTAGACGGGGGGCATCTGTCTTGTGTCTACCTTATTTTTCAAGACGGTAAGTTGCAGAATTGTTGTCTTGTCTGTTAAGAAAAGGGAGTTTCCTCACTGGGAACTCTCTTCTTTGATGAAAGCAAAGGTCCAAATACCATTTCCCACCCTCCCCAATCCCCCAGCCCAAATGTGCTATACTATTTTGTTTAAAACACTGCCAAACTGTAGTGTCAAGGAACAAAGTAGTCTCTTTTTCGGCCTCAGCAGAAGGCCCCCGTTCCCAAGACTTTCCCCTAGGCGGCAGGGTTTTTCCCTTTCCCCTTCATTCCCCATAAGACAAGCATTCTTATCAAGAGGGAAAGGTGAAAGCCCTGCATGTCCTCTACCTGCAGTCTGAAGAGTGGAAACTTTGAGCCACACAGAACAGTCATGGCCAAAAGGCCATGTTTTACATGTTAATGATTCTATTCGGCATGGGGGTGGCCTCGAGAAGACAATTCCCCTCTCTAGCTAGACCTCAGTTTCCCCGCCTGCAAACTTGGTCTAGGTTTCTAAAGCTCTTTCAAGCTCTAAAATTCCATGGTCTAGAAAGGATGGAAGGATGTGGTAGGTTTAATCCAATCTTTATTTGAAATGTTCCGGCTTATGTACAAAGAAAGTCTATGAAGTCTTTTGGTCATGAATTTTGATTTCCAAGATAATATCTCCAAGATGAATGCAGAAGTTCCCACCTGCTCTGCAGACGGAGCCCTCCTCTCTGGCAGGAGAGACCAACACAACACCTGGATAGAGCTGATCCTTCAAGGCTCCCATTCACTACCCCAAATCAACACTACTCGCTACCTGGCTTCCAGAGTGTATGTGGATATGTAAGAGCATGGTGTTGGGAAAGAGCCAGAGTGTTGTCCTAAATGGGGAGGGGGGACAGCCCAGTCTATGGCCTCCTAGTCCTCAGCTCTGGTTTCCCTTCCCAAAGCCATCAGTGTCGAAGGCAATGATGGGACAAGGCAATAATTCCCTCACTTTTTTCCTCTTCTCTGCCCAACTGACCCTGGACCGCACAGCTCACATGAGATCCTAGATACTAGGATTTCAGTCCTATGGCTGCCCTCAGTAGGACAGGATTATGCTCAGAAAAACACAAGCCTTAGGGGAAGGATTATCCATTCCCACCAGTCTTCTGAAGACAGATCCTGATGGTGCAGTGCTTGCCTTGAGGGTGCTTTTTAAAAATATATAGGTATGTATCTGCCAGCAGATTGCAGGACCTGGCCCACCCCCGACCTCACCCCACTCACTCCATCTTTACAATCATCTTCTTGACTGCCCTCCTTGAGGTCCCACACTTGCTGTTGATGACGGCATTAAAGTTACAACCACGGCCACACACCTTGGTGACATATTCTGGGGAAGACAGAAAAGGAAGCTGTTCAGATCTAGCTCCGAGCCAGGAGAAGGTGGAGGGGGTGGGCAAGAGTGCACTCCCAGGCTGACACAGCCATTCTGATCTAAGTTTGCAAGGGGAAGATAGCATTCAGTCTCCCAGACTCTCATCGCTGCCTATATTAAACCAAAATGCCTTGCTCTTCGGCCATGCCAATAGCTGGAACTGTAAGGAGGTCGAGGATCAGAGAGAGCTGGCATAGAAATGGAGAATTATGTCTTTTCCCCATTCCCTAAGACATGGCCCAGTTCTCTGCTTCATCACTACTAGAACCACAGCTGGAGAAAAGAATCAGGATGGGAAGGAAGAGAGAGATTGACAGATGGGAATGCTTTTCAACTCTTCGATCCCATCCATCCCCATTCTCATGGCCCTGCATGTACCATCAGGGTCAGGGTCCTATCCTTAAAAGATTTACATCTTCCTTCAGTTTTCGTTCTGGATATTCCCATCAGTTATTTCTTCTCAGCTTTCTCGACAACCCTTCCTGCTTCATACTGGATACCACCCTGAACTTGAACTCTCCCCACAATGTCCCTCAGCTTTCTATTTATTCTCTAGTTTAATAAACTCCAAAAGCAGAATTGCATCGATTGCCAAGGGACGGATAGTAAAAGAGTCACCATTTTCAAAAAAACAAGAATGTTAGGGCTTTAGGGCTCGGTAGAAAATAACTTCTCAAACTAAAAACCTAGATCTTCAGGCCAGTCTCCAAGGCCACTACTTTGTGGCCCCCTGCCAGAGAGAAGCCAACAGCACATACTACTCCACCCCTCCTCCTGCCTCAGTCACAAAACACTACCCTTGAGGGAATTTGCCCAAGTACCTTTGATGGCATTGACCACAGCAACGGGCAACCGAATGGGTTTCTCCATGGTAGTGTTATTATGGGCAATTCGTTGACCAGTGGCAGAGGAGCGGGCCAGCGTCTCCCGAGAGAAGAAGTAATCCAACATCCTCCTAGTCATCAGCTTGGGTTTGTCTGTTGACACCTGAGACAGGTCATCCAGCTGGTGGTGAGTAATGTAGACCCCTGAGTTGGGGATT
Organism: Gracilinanus agilis; assembly: GCF_016433145.1. NCBI lineage: Eukaryota > Metazoa > Chordata > Mammalia > Didelphimorphia > Didelphidae > Gracilinanus > Gracilinanus agilis. Next base: position 195,808,960 of record NC_058133.1, read on the forward strand.
AGCTCTAGCTTGGGTCTCCCATTCTCCTGTGGAAGGGGGAAAGGCACTGACTGTTAGCCTGCACTCTAGCAGCCATCCTATTCAGCCTGATGTCACCGGAGGGTCTCTTCAGGACCCAGCACCCACAAGGTGTCTGGTCCTAGATGTTAAATGACTAACTTCTTCCAGGGCTCAGGATTCATTTCTCAGGCCCTGGGGAACCCAAACCAGCAGATAGAACTTCTAATTATAAATTTCATCCCAGATTCCCTTCTCATCATTTCAGATGTCTTGCAGGCAGGTTTGGAAGGAAAAACCTCCTCATCCTAAACCCTCTAGTCTGTAGGCACTTGACTACTCAGCCCATTCGTGAAAGCTGCAGGTTTCTTAGGAAACCCAGACTTATCCCCTACCACTGAGTTCTACGTAACACCCACCTCCACAGGTGATGCCCATACAGGGGTTCCATCAGGCAATGTATCCTGAACATTCTCCTCCCACAGACAGGTGGCCTCGCTCAGTGTAGCAGGACTGCCCACCCCATCCTCAGAGGTCAACCATGCTGGAAAGCCACTGGGGAGACCTGCTCGAAGCCTACGGACTGGTGGAGACCGTGGGGCCTCAGCAGGAGTTCCCTTGGGTTCCACGGGTGGTGATGTGGGAAGCTGTGCAGGAAGGCCATTCACCTGGAGAAGGAAGGGGGAGCAACTCTAAGCAAGGGAAGTAGCAGCATCTCAGCTTCCTGTTGTATCCCTTACAATGAAGGTTGGCAACCTCCCCCAAAGGCGCTGAAAATGTTCCCACCAGTGCCAGGCCACTGGTGTCCCTGTCCCCTGTTAAAGGACAAACAAGGCAGATTACCCTTCTGGGAACATGCCCCCCACTTCCCTGAGGGTATCCCACCCCAGGCTAATTCTAGCTGGTCCCTCTGCTTCCAAAAGAATTGCCAGATCATATCCAAACGGCTGGATTCTCCTTCCTTTCCTCTGCCCTCCTCATCCTCCGTATGTGGGCAACCAAAGTCAGAAAGAGTTTGTGGGGAAGGTGTGAACTGTTCCCTCCTAAAGAGTAAGACCATCCCATCAACTTGAAAACCAAAATGGACCACATAGTCTATGTTCAATGAACAGGCAGAAATGATATGCATTTTAACACTTAGCTCTATTATTTTGTATATTTGAGTGTGGCCTTCAGGAATCTAGGCATCTAGATAAATATTTTTGACAGAAGCCTATCCTAGCATCCACCCAATGCCCAAGCTCCATCTGTGTCTCTCTCCCCAGGAGCTACCAGCTCATCAAGGACCCACCTGTAGTGCCATGTTGCTCTCTAGTAGCCCCACGAGGCCCTTGAGAAACTGGATGTTCCCTTCATTGACATCTGAGAAGAGAGAGGCCACACCCATGGGGATGGCTAAATGAAGACAGATGTGTTTCCAGGAGAAGGCTACAGCTGGATGTTGATAGGACTATAAGGACCTATTAGACTCCGGACTCAACCTCCCCACTCCCCAAGCATGAGTGCCAATAAGCCCACTCCCTTTCCCAAACTCCTCTTTCTGATGTTCCTTTTGTTATAAATCCTGGACCCACTGGAAGTGTCCTCCTGGGGAGCCCACTGCTAAGTAATGGGTCCTAGGGAAAAGGAGAGATGATGGTTCATCAGGACAGAGCCACCAGAGGACTTTTGAGGCAAAGATGACAAAGGGATCATATATAACAAAGTAAGGAGGGAGGACAGAAAAAAGTGGCAACTCTTGGTGAAGGGCTCCTTGGGGAGGGCAGAGCCTGAATCTGGGAAAGTGGAATAAGGAACGAGGGCTCAAACAAAAGGAGTGAGTGGAAAATGCAGAATTGGTAGAAGAAAATGAGTTTATAGAGAAGTTTGATGCCTGAGTAGGAAAGGGGAAATGGTTGAAATGGAAACAAAAGCAAAGCTGGCCAGAGATCACCAAGTCATCCAAAGGCAACTGAGGAGGGGCCAAATCCCCCTGGGAACCCTGGGGGAACCAGCCAGCCCAGCCTGAGGGATCCCCATCCAGCCACCTCCTGTCCATATCCCAGAGAGGACAGCTCCCGTTACCAAGGCTACTGGTCCCAGAGCTGAGGCTGGTGTTGGGAGAGGATGCTTTGAGCCCTGCACCACCTCGGGTGCTAGACAGCAGATCATTCTGCTCCTCTAGACTCCGCAGTTGACCCTTGAGCTGCTGATTTTCCAGCTCCAACTCTCGGATCCTCCTCTCTTGCCGTAGGGCTGCTTCTTCCCTAGAGACCAATAGCCTCCGAAGCTCTGCCATCTGTAATTCCAACTCCTTGACCAGTTCTGCATACAACCCGGTTACCTTGCCTCCTCCTGCAGCCCAAGGGCAGGCTCCTTCTGAGGCTAGGGGCTCTGTGCTTAAGGCCAGGGGCTCTGTGCTCAAACGGCTTAGAACAGGTGTGGGGTGGCACAGCCGGGCAATAGTGGGGCGAGCAGCCCTCAGGGGTTCCTGTGTCCTTGGAAATCGAGTAGTGTCCTGGAGACCCCCAGGTCGAATGTCCAGGCTGCTGGTGCCACCACTTGGGAAGAAAGGAGCAGCTGGTAGATCTGGGACACTTAGTCCCCGTGGGAAGGGAGGACCAAGGTTTGGCCCATTGGTAGGCCATGGTCGCTTCCTGTTCTTGGCTTCTTCTTCTGGTGCTAGCAGTGGTGGGGGAGGCCTCCCCAGAGTCAGAATTCCCCGTGCTTGGACACTAGAAACAAAATACAAACCTAAGCCACTGGTAGCTGTTTCCAAAGCCCCAACCCAGGGAGAAAAGTATGGGAGAAAGTAGTGTATGATAGGGAAGACCTCCCTTGGATATTTCCACCTCCCGATTTCATCCAAATAAGGTACTAAAATGATTCTAGTTCTAGTTCCTAAGGCAACTCCTCCAGGATATTAGGGACTTGGATTTCTGGAGACAGGTAGGATGTCCATATCCCGGAATCAACCCCTCAGAAAATATATCAAGCGTAATCTCTCAGGGTCCAACTAAGAAGCGTGGCCCCAGTACAAGACAAATAGAGCCTGGAAGCTCCAGAAGACAAGGATTCAGGCCTTCACCAGGCCAGTGCCCAACACAAAGTAATGCTTAATAAAAGCAGTTTACATATAGTACCTCTTTCAAAGTCAATAAACATTTTTTGAATAGATATCCCAGTGTGTAAACCCTAGTGCTGGCTACAAAAGGAAAATCAGAAGAGGGAGGTGTGATCCCTGACCTCAGGGACCCTTCAGTCTAAAAGGGGTGAGTGGGGTACCTAAGAAAGAGCAAGACAGATTTACAAAGCAATCTTCTAAGAGCTACATTTGTATAGGGTCACCACTATAGAAGGGGATGAGATTAAGAAAGGAGGAATAAAGGATCCATGCATCAAGGACAGGGCTAAGCCTAGTGATAGTCTTCACTGGGTCCCATCTAGGCCTAGGCCAGGTCTTAGAGTCAGACTCCTGGGTCTTCAGGCTTTTAAATTCCATCACCAGGAACCAGGCTTCTCTGCTGACATACCAAATAAGAATCTTCCCTGCCACTATCCTGATGCCATTGACCTTGGAATGGAAGTAAATGGTTTACCCAAGATTTAGACTCAATCTACCAATCTCCCCCCTTTCTCCAAACCTCCACAGTACTCAGGGTTTCAAAATTTATTCCTTTTCTCATTCTCTGATAACCATCTTTGGTGTATTGTATTTTATCATTAGCCTTACCCCTCAACTCTTTTGCCTTTATTTCTAACCATCCCACCGGGCTCTTGACCTCTAAGGGCAGTTACACTTTTCTTTCTGTCTCTCTCAAATATAGTCCAATCCTCATGATCCTCTCCCCTAGTGCGCTACAGCCCAGGGCTGATCAATGTGGCCACAAGAACAGAAAGTATGTCACCTTGAGGTGTGACATCAACATATTGCTTATATCAGTACCAGTGGATTTTACAGGTGGGGATATATACACAGCAAGAAAGTTGGTACAGTAAACTCTCACCACACTGACAAAAAGCTGTTTCACAGAAAATCCCAAATAGCATATAATCCATTATTTCCAGCGGAATGAACACTAACTCTGATGTCAGAGAACCCAGGTTTACATCCCAATGCTGACATTGCCTATGTGACCTTGAGCAATCCTCCCTGGGCCTCAGTTTCCTCATCCGAAAAATGAAGGAGGAATTAGACTGTATGGCTTCTGTGGTCCCTTCCAGCTCTAGGACCCTTTGAGGCCTTCTAGTGAATATATACATGCATATATATATATACACATATATATGTACACACATATTACACATACATACATACATATGTAATTGGCAGAATTTCTCTCCCTGATGGTGTTGGCTCTGAAAATGTATCACCCAGAGTGCACAATGATGGCTGAGAGAAATCTGCATAAAATGGACTCTGGAGATTGACTATTCACTGTCTCAAAATATCAGCAAGAGGTCCCTTACCTGGCACACTCCAGGGACACTTGTCTTGGTGGCTCTTGGACCTCCAGTTCCTGATGCTGCTGAAAACTGGGACTGCACAGGGGACCCCCTCCCAGGGCAGCTTCAGGCAAGTCAAAGGTGGGATGAGCATCAGCTGGCTCTCCATTACCCAGTCCTGAGTCCACAGCCTGGAAGTGGCCTTGTAAAGCCACCCTCTCCCCGGCCCCCTCAGCCATCTGCTGGCACAGACCTGGGGACCAGCCCCCGAGGCACCTGAGAAGGAGAGAAACGATGAATCTTAGCCCAGGTAGGAGGTCAAGACAGGGAAGTCTGCCGCACCACACACGGAACAGAACCCATTCTGAGGAGCGTGATCTCAGTCAGCGAGGGGCAAGCACAAGCACCTACCTGGCTTACGGATGCCCCTGTGCCCGGAGGCTCCCCGCAGCCCCTACCGCCTCCTCCTCGAACCCCGGCTCAGTCCTCGGTCCTACAACTAACTTCATCCCCGGCGCCCTCCTGGCGCCAGCACTCCCTTCCCCCAGCCCGGCTCACCCCATTACCCTGCCCCTGTCCCGGCTCTCCCCTTCCCAGACCCCTGAGCTGCGCTCTGCGGTTCCCTCTTCCCCTCCCCTTCCATGGGACGCCTAATCATCCCGGCTGCCCGGAAGATTGCTACCGCCCCCCACCACCACCGTGCCGTGTCCCCCAAAGTCCTCGGTCTGCTTCCCCCTCCCTTCTCCTCCCCTCCCCTCCCCAGCCCCAGACTCTGGCAGCCCCTGTACCTTTAACAACACCTCCATGTGCGTATTGACGGCAGTGACTACATTTCCTGGTCTCTTTGTTCCCGCCCCCTTCGGCGCTCCCCATTGGTGCCGAGGCTCTGTTTTTCCCGTTCCAATTGGCCCCGTTCCCGGAAGACTCAAGCCAATGACCTTTCCGTGTTGTTCCCCCGCTCCCCCGACCCTGGGCTCTCATTGGATTCCAGGGTGGGGGGCGGGGCCGGCGGGAGGTTAGACAAGTGACAAAACCCTCGGATTAGGGAAAAAGCGAAGGTTCGGAAGCTGAGTCAGATCTTGTCGCAGAGGTGGGAGAAGGAATTAAAAAAAACAAAAAGAGAGGGGAGTGGGGAAAGTGGGGGAGGGGCGAGGGCCGGCGGTTCTCGCGTACATGCGAAGAGGCGTCACATGGCCTTGCGGTCGCCATGACGACCCGACTTGGTAGCAAGGCGGGCCTCGCGCTGCGGGCGTCGTGACGTGTGAAACAGGCTGCGGGCTTGCGGGCAAGATCTCTTACCTCTGCTGCAGGTGTGCGGTCTGAGCGGTCATGGACCTGGGACACATGAGGAAGAATTATCTCAGGGACCAGGAGGTGCTGGCTCCGAGGAGTCGGGTGTGGGGGTTGGGGGTGGGAAAAATGGCTGGGGTCTCCTGAGTGGGACCGTTGTGTGAAAGGGGGCGGCTGAAGGAGTTCGGGGACACAGAGACAGACCCTGGCCCCATTCTCCACCTGCCCAGGCGTTCGAGGAGGAGCACCTGGCCTCACTGGACCCCATAAAACAGTTCGCAGCTTGGTTCGAAGAAGCCTCCCGGTGCCCAGAAGTGGGTGAAGCCAACGCCATGTGCCTGGCCACATGCACCAGGTTGGTACTGACACCTCCCACCCTTACACCGTACCCCCACCATGCTCATTATAGGTGAGAAAACTGAAGCCTGGATACCTGACTACATGCCAAGGTCACCCCCACTCCACCCCAGGGGGTATATTGTTCTGTTTGGCTTATTTGTCGTAGTGGTGACCTTGGGCAAGTCACAACCTCCAACTCCATCATGTTTTTCGTCTGTTAAAAAGGGATATTAACAACACCTCCTACACTGGGTTTTGTGGGGATCGAAGGAGATAATGATATATGTGAAGCACTTTGCAAACTTTACTATGTCGATTATTTTTAACCTTCTCATGCCTGTGACTGTTATTTAACTTCATATTTTTATATCTTCCCATAATAAGTTGTATAAATTCCTTGGAGGCACACACATTCCTTTCACAGTTCTATGCTCTATAAATAATTGACAGATTTTGATCCCTGGTCTTTGCCCTTGGAAAGTTTATAGTTTGATTAGAGAGACAGGATTCACAAGGGCAGAACAAACAAGTCAGTGACTATATTGTATATCAGATGACATGTCTAAGAGCTGAGAAAACATGGTATTTCAACACAGTCAGTACTACCTGAAGTTAATCAAGTGCCTTTTCTTTGATTCCCTTTAGAGGAGGGAATTAAGGGCATGAGGGTTGTGTGCTGACCACTGTTCCTAATCCTGTGTCCTCTAGGGATGGAAAGCCTTCTGCTCGAATGTTGCTGTTGAAGGGCTTTGGCAAGGATGGCTTCAATTTCTTCACTAACTTTGAAAGCCGAAAAGGAAAAGAGCTGGTGAGGGTTTCTTGTAAAGAAAAAAGTCAAAGGCACTTTGTTTCTCCATGCCAACATAACAGGCATTTAACATCTCCCTTCTTGTGCCCATCCATAAAAATCAGGAAAGAGGACCAGACATGAAACTTTGGTCCATTCTTCCTCCCCTTTACCCCTGTACAGTCCCTCAGTTAGCCTCTCCACACTTCATTCATTGAAGTCTAGATTCCCAGAGGCTACTTTGTTGAACCCTTGTGATCAGCAAATGAGAAATGTGGGATAAATCACAGGTACCTGCTTTTCCCAGAGAGTTTTATTCTCCTATCTCCCTCCCACCTCATAAAACTAGGTTGGATTCTGCCTCATTGGGAAGAAGCTCTATTTTTTACCTTGTCCTGATGCTTTTTTCTGTTTTCTTATCCCCAGGATTCTAACCCTTTTGCTTCCCTTGTCTTTTACTGGGAGCCTCTCTCTAGACAGGTGAGTAATATCCGAAATAAGGCTAGGGGAGTTGGTGAACAAAGGTGGTAAAAATGTGGTTATGTTGGATAGAGGTTTCCCTGGAAACTTCCCTTTGTCCTTAGGGTCTTAGAAATAGAGGTAAGACTAGATTGTGGTTCAGAGGTAGATGGGGAAAATGGAAATGATTGGGCTATGTTCTAGAGAAGTTTGTCTGAAAGGCTCTATCCTCTTCACCTGTGGCTATTTGTGCAGGTTCGTATAGAAGGGAAGGTGAAGAGACTGCCAGAGGAGGAAGCTGAGCGATATTTCCACTCCCGTCCTAAAAGCAGTCAAATTGGTGCAGTTGTCAGTCGTCAGAGCTCTGTTATCCCCAATCGGGAAGTGAGTGACATATGGAAAGAAGGGAGAAGGGAGCACTGTAACAAATAAAATTAATATAGAGGGTCAGAATTTAAAATATCATGGTTTCAGACATTTTGTTGAAAGCCATTTAGAAAAATGAAGCCATGCTATGGGGCGGGGGAGCGAAGGGGGGGGGAGGGAGGGGAATAAGGGGAAAGTAAAAACATGAATCATGTAACCATGGAAAATTTTTCTAAAAAATAAAATATTTTTAAAAAAAGAAAGAAAAAATGGAGCCACATGCCTATTAAGATTTAGTTCAAACGCCATGCCACATACCTCTGACCACCAAGCTGCTTCAGCAGGAAAAAGAGTGTACCAATCAAGTCCTGAGTTTTTATACCTCTCTCTACGTATGCACTTCCTGTTCACCTCATTACACAAGAGGAATCATTGGAAATGTAGTTTTGAAAGAGTCCTAAATGTCCACAGGAAGTTTAGATCAGGGACCTCAAAATTAGTTCAAGGACTCCCAAATTTCCAATATCACAGCACCTGGCTTCTTGCTCTGTGATCTTTATTCTTTCCGAGTAATTTATATATACTCAATCAGGCAGAGGGACCAACATTCCTCCATGCTGGGCTAGGATTTTCCAGGGGGCCTGGAACTTATTATATTTCTCTTCCTCTTGAGCAGTACCTGAGGAAGAAGAATGAGGAGGTACATAAGCTCTACCTGGAGCAGGAAGTACCCAAGCCTGAATATTGGTGAGTGATACAACTTCCTTTGGATCATAGGTTTCTAGCTGGAAGGTACCTTAGAGACCATGTGGTTCAACCCTAGAGAAGTGAAGTGATTTGCCCAAAACCACACAGTTAAGTTGCAAAGCTAAGATTTGAGCATAGATCTTCTGACTCTAAATTTAGCATGCTATGAAAATGGGAAGTTATCAACCCTTTAATTCTGGCCTGCAAGAAAGCAGTGTCTAGCCCTCCCGCAGCATCTCAGGGACCAGCAGTAGCCTCAAGCCTGAGATAAAGCTTGACCCAACCATTTTTCACAGTGGCTCTCTTTCTCCTCTCCCTCTCCCTTTAGGGGTGGCTATGTCCTTTACCCAGAAGTGATAGAATTCTGGCAAGGTCAAACCAACCGTCTGCATGATCGAATTGTCTTCCGGAGGCTGCAGCCTGAAGAGGCCCAAATAGGACCTATGACCCACCGTGGGGTTGATGACTGGTTCTATGAGAGACTCTCACCATGATTGTCTGATGGCTGGTGATTGGATCCTCTCAGCTCACAGCTGGAAACTGGAACAGAGTGGTGAGAAATACAAGGAAAGTTCCCATCAGGCTCTAAGCAGAGCCCCCTTACTATACATTCAGAGCCTTGCCAGCTTGGTCACCTAAGCACTTTGTTATTAAGTCAACTTTAATTTATTCATGGTTAGTAACAGGTAATGAAGAGTACCCAAAAAACAATCCAAAATTGGATAATCCAAAAATCATTTCTGTTTGAGCTTGAGTGTTTACAGGAGGATATGCACATATGTTTTTGGGCAACAAAGTTACCAGTAACTAACTTCAAATATGTGAAGCTTTGTCATTCATGATGAAGAGAAATTATATTTACTCAGTTTATCCCTAAAAAAACAGATGTAGAGCCAGTGGCTAGACATCATAGAGAAGTTAGTATCTTCCGTAAGAATATCCTGGAGGGGGGGGGGCAGCTGGGTAGCTCAATGGATTGAGAGCCAGGCCTAGAGACGGGAGGTCCTAGGTTCAAATCGGGCAGCTGTGGTACCCTGGGCAAGTCACTTGACCCCCATTGCCCACCCTTACCACTCTTTCACCTAGGAGCCATACACAGAAGTTAAGGGTTTAAAAAAATGTAAAAAAAGAATCTCCTAGCAGGGATTCCAGAATGGTGTAAACCAGTGATGGGCAAACTTTTTTAAAGAGGGGGCCAAAGGAAAGGAAATGCTCATCTGTCAGTCTGTTTTTAAGGCAACTCTTTCGAAGTTTCATTGTCTTGTATCCCACTCATTGTATTCATCAGATTAGGAATAATGTCACATTTCAGGGCTCTCCCCACCCCCACCCCCCATCTGGCCTGAAGGCTGTAATTTGCCCATCACTGGTGTAAACAATCAGACTACATGAGCTCTACTTTTTTCCTATTCTAAAATTGACTTGAATCAATAGTAATTATAAAATTGCACGATTATGAAATCATTTTGCCAGATCCTGGTGGGGTTAGGTCTAGTAGGCTGGGAGGAATCCAGGATGGTCTTCAGTCTTTACTGTGAGGCAGCTACATGGGAGAAAAAGTTGCTTGCTGCTTGTACTCATTGATGTTGCCTTGTCTACTTTGTGAACATGTGTATGGTTTCCTGGATAGCCAAACCTGCCTGTGTCTCCCTACCCCAGTTGTAAGCTTCAGAGTTTGAATCAGCAGGCCACAGCTCATACTCACAGGAGCCTGTTGTTGTAAGAGCCCCTGAGCTAAGAATAGTTTAAAGTTTTTCTGTTTTTAAAAATTCCTTAGCTCCCAAGCCCTTGGGGCCAGATTTGATCCTCAGGCCACAGTTTGTACCTTGCTGCTCGAGAGGAGCCCATAGTTTCCTTGAGTCTGCACGGCTGCACAAGCTGGGGGTAGGAGCCTAATCTGTCTCCCCTTACCCTTCCTTTCAATGCCCATAATACTGTGCCATATTGAGTGGATTCCAGGCAGAACAGTATGTGAGTGTGTGTCGGTGTGTCTCAATGTGCAATATGGTCTGGTGGTCAGGCCCTGTGTTATCCCTTCTCAGCCTGCCCTAGTCCCTGGATGCCACTCTGGCCTCTGCTTATGTTCCAGCCTCTTGTACCAGTTCTGTAATAAAGTCTTCAGCTGTGCTGTTTAATGGTCACCTCTCTTGCTATCCAAGCTCTGTGCCCTCCTGATAGTGGGTGGGGACGCATGAGTCATTCTCCTCCCCTCTCTCCTCTGCTTCCTGCTGGAGTTAAGGAGGGTCAAGGCTAAGGGAACCTCCATCCCTGTCCAGTAGAGGGAGCTGGCTACCCAGGATTGGTCTCTATCAGGTGGATTCCAGTTCTGGCTGGTCCCCCTCCAGTAGTGTTGGGTCCTGGCCCAGTGAAACTGCTACCCAGATAACCCCTGGCCTCTCCCAGTTCCAGCACATATTTGCACTCTCAGTTCCTCCTCCTCCCCTTCTTTCCCTTGCTTCTTCATCTCCTCCTTCCAGACTGTCACCCTATCCCTGAGGGAGAGCTCACTGCAGGGGGCACCCAGGGAGGGCAAGACTGCTGAATAGTACCTCCCAGCAGAGATGGGGCCTTTCTTCTGGGGGGGGGGGCAGTCAGTGACTGCAGAGGAGAAGGAAGGGTAGGAGTGGTAGAGGGCTGTGACTATCAGTAGGAGCTCAAGCTAGTGGTGGGACTGGGATGACCCCAGAATCTCTACCCTCCCTGTTACATCAGTAACTAATCTCAGTGAAATAGGCTCCAGGTTGGAGGCCAGTAGAGGGTAGGCCCGGTTTCTCTCCTCAGGAGTTATCTCCTCTGCTTTCTAAGCTGGCTTTTCCCCAGCACCTCAGAGGAAACAGAAAACGAAGCTTCTGTCACCTGTTCCCACACAGGACCTATTCAATCAGGAGAGGATAACTTACCTGCAAGAATTCTATCTTCCTCCCCACCACCACCCAAAAAACCACCAATAGTGAGTGATTTAAATGTATGGGGTTTTGTCACCCACTAGAAAAAATGAGGTGAGGAGTTTCCCTTGTTAGAATAAAGAGAATGTGATGAGGGACTTCAGGTGTGAATTCAGATAAAGTGTTTGGCAAGCCTTGGAAGGAAGCAACATGAGTGACCATTGTTATAGAACCCCAAGGTACACAAAGTCTGGGAGAAGAAAAGGAATGTCAAAGCTAGTCTAGCCCTTCCCCCTACCTCCCTCACTCCCAAGTTCCCCACTGGCCAGGGTGAGGCACCATGACAAAGGTCTCCTTGTACCATAAGCCCCAGTTTGTTTTGAAAATAAATTTCCTGGGAAACAGTTTCTGAGCAGCTGTTCCCTAGGGGAGGGTGGCCCAGTAGGCATTGAGGTTTGAATATAAGCTGCAGGGTGGCATTGTTTGGTCAACCTTCCTGCTGTTCTCACTCTCCAAGTTCAAGGGATATGGCTCATTCTTTTTTATCCTTGATTTCTTTCCATTTACACAGGCAAAGCCTGGACCCGAGGACCTAGTGAGAAAGATTGGAACATATCTCTAGGCAGGGTTCCCTTATAGCCCCTGGAGATGTTGAAAGTGAGAAGTGAAATTTATTATTGAAGGGAACCATCTTCCAAGATTTAGCCTTTTTCAATTTGTTGACCTCAGATTTGTTATGAATGGTAGACAGATAACTTTAGCTTCCATTACAGTGGCCCAACTATGCCCCCATAGGATATGGCTACAGTGAAAGTGGAGTTTGTCAGTAAACTGGAGGATATTAAAACTAGTCCCCTCACAGCCTGATACTTCCTAGGAGGTAGTTTTAGAGCAAATAAGAGGAGCTACCAATTTACAAAGCAGACAGAAAGTTTCTTTAGAAATCCTGAATATATACACATACACACACTCCAGGCCATGGTTCATGGGGGCTTTAAAAAAAAGGCAATCACAGGAGTGAAAAGCCCATAAGAAACCATGAAGGGTGAATGAGAGATGCTTCTGTGGTGAGGACAGAACAGCATTTAGGGCTATTCTCTGAGCCAGAGCTGCACATGCTTGTTTTTTTATATTCCGATTGACCCAGATCTGTAAATAGGAGATGTGGAGCAGGTAAATTATGGGACAGATTGTGGCAGCTTTCTGGAGTTCTTCTATTCAGTTTTTATTCTTTTCATTTTTTTAAACCCTTACTTTCTGTCTTAGGAATAACTCTTAAGACCGAAGGACAAGGGTTAAGCAAATAGGATTAAGTGACTTGCCCAGGTTTTTTTACACAATTAGAAAGTGTCTGAGGCCAGATTTGAACCCAGGTCTTCTTGTAGCCAGGCTTGCTCTATCCACTGTGCCACCTAGCTGCCCCACTTTTTTTCATCCAGGGCTGATAAATGGTGGCCCCTAACTTTGGGTCAAGCAGGTGGAAGAGACCATACCTCTGCCCAGCCTTCAGCTCCAGTGACTGCCATCATAAAGACTTTCCATTTTCAAGTTTCAAGGCATGTTTATTACCAAAAAGAAATTTATGACCAAACTATAAAAACAAAAAATTCAAGGCCCAAGATGTCATTCGGGGGCTACATATTCTGGTAGGGAGAGTTGATGGGTGGGAGCATCTTCGTTTCCCTGAGCAGGAATCTTTTGGAGCTGTGTAGCTCCCCCTTTGTCACTGTTTCTCAACATACCTAGAAGACAGTATCTCTGGCAGGAACTTATATTTACCAATCTGTCTCTTTGGGGTCTTAAATGGAAAGTTAAGAGACCCTCTTCTGGCTACATTTTAAGGCAAAGTTCCAGAAAGTGCAAAAGGAGGTGAAGTAAAGGGTTGAAATTCTACTGCCTTGAATGCTGGAGAAGAGACTACATCTTCACTCCATGTAGAAAAAATTCCCACAGGAAAAAGGCTTTGGGTGAAAGTGGAGGAGGGAGCAGCAATTCAAACTTGACCCTGATCCTTGTTTCTGTGGAATAGGAATGGCACTTCACGGCACTTCACCTTCACCCATCCCTCCCTCCCGGCAGGCACTGCCTAAAACTATAATGAGGATTGACCCTCTCTTTCTTTCCAGAGACAATCCTTGAACTGAGGAGGACCCTACATGTGGGGGTGAGGACAGGCCCAGTCCTCCCGGGCCAACCTTTGCCTAGTATAGAGTTGTGCGTCTATAAATAATAGAGACATTTCCTTGCCCACAGGCATGGAGGCCAACAGAGGACACCCTGCAAAGCCTGGGCTGTAGGCAGAGAGGCTGGAGTGTCAGTTTTCCTTTTCAGAATCCAGCTGATGGTAGGAAAGAGGGAGGTACCTAGCATCCCCCTTCTCACTCTTCACTGTCCTTTCCCATCTCCATCATCAAAGAGGCTAGGGTTTTCTGCCAGAGTGGCTCGAACCTTCTTCTTCTCCTTAAATCGGCCAGAATTGGAAACCTTGACATGTTTGCCCTTGGTGTTCTTGTCCACAATTTTCTCTAGCCGGGCATTAAAGTCACTGTTAGGACTTTCTCCGTCAGGTCGGGTGGGCTCAGTACCTCCGTCTAGGTGGGCATAAGTGTCTGGGCTCTCATACAACACCTTGGGAGTTGACTTTTTTTTGCGCAAAAAGGTCAGCTTCCACCAGCCAACGTCTGCCATGATTCCCCGGGGCAGAATGCTCAAAGGAGACCTGTTGGTGCCAATGTTAAGGGAAACATACAGACATCAGTCAAAAGATAAGATGGGGTGGCAAAATCCAAGTCTCTTCCCTTTGCCCCCTTGCCTAACTCAGAATCCCAGTCTATTTTATCATGGGCCTAAAAAATGCCATCCTGAGTATAATGGGAATCTAGAGAAGTAAGCATTTGAGTGAAAATGCTGAACATTTTCAGAATGCTTTTACTTGTCTTTCAAACTCATAGTGCCATTGCCATGGTGATTTCAACCAGCAGAATTGCTTTGAGGTCACATTGGCCAGCTGAAAAAAACAGGCCCAGGCAAACAGGAAAAAATAAACAGGGAAACACTTAGAAAAGTAGTTGGAGGCGGGCAGCAAGGTAGCAGAGTGAATAGATCTCCAAGTCTGGAGTCAGAAGTACCAATGTTCAAATGTGACCAGATACTTCCCAGTCATGTGACTTCTAACCCCCATTGGCTAGCCCTTAGCCCTATCTGCCTTAGAATTGATACTAAGAGAGGCAGCCAAGTGGCTCAGTGGATTGCAAGCAAGGTCCTAAGTTCAAATGTGGCCTCACAGGCTTCCTAACTCTGTGATCCTGGGCAAGTCGCTTAACTCCCATTGCCTTTCCTTTACCATTCTTCTGCCTTGGAACCAGGACACAGTATCAATTTTTTTTTTTAAACCCTAGTACTTTCGGTGTATTGTCTCATAGGTGGAAGATTGGTAAGGGTGGGCAATGGGGGTCAAGTGACCTGCCCAGGGTCACACAGCTGGGAAGTGGCTGAGGCTGGGTTTGAACCTAGGACCTATCAATTTTTTTTTTAAACCCTTACCTTCCTTCTTGGAGTCAATACTGTCTATTGGCTCCAAGACAGAAGAGTGATAAGGGTAGACAGTGGGGGTCAAGTGACTTGCCCAGGGTCACATAGCTGGGAAGTGTCTGAGGCCAGACTTGAACCCAGGACCTCCCGTCTCTAGGCCTGGCTCTCAATCCACTGAGCTACCCAGCTGCCCCTCCCCCCAGTATCAATTCTAGGGTAGAAGGTAAGGGTTTTTTAAAAAGAAAAAGAGTGGGGGCAGCTGGGTAGCTCAGTGGATTGAGAGCCAGGCCTAGAGACGGGAGGTCCTAGGTTCAAATCTGGCCTCAGACACTTCCCAGCTGTGTGACCCTGGGCAAGTCACTTGACCCCCATTGCCTACCCTTACCACTCTTCTGCCTTGGAGCCAATACACAGTACTGACTCCAAGAAGGAAGGTAAGGGTTTAAAAAAAAAAAAAAAGAAAAAGAAAAAGAGTTAAGAAACACAAAGAGAATCAGCTCATATAGGAGTTAGGAACACAGTCATCTAGTCTAGGGGCTCTTACCCCTTATGTATAACACAGACTGCTTGGAACAATGTCTGGTGAAGCCTATGGATTCCTCAGGACAGTGTTTTTAAATACATAGGATTACCAAGGAAACCAATTGTTTTGAAATATTGTCAATAACAAGTTCATGATCCCCAGGTTAAGAATCTGATGGAGTCCAACACTCATTTTCTAGAGGAGGAAACAGATGCAGAAGAGTGACTTGCCCAGCATCCCAGCAGGCAGTGGCAGGACTGGGTCCTTTCCAACACAGCTGATGGCCTAACCTGCTGGACACAGGCCCCCAGAGCATCAGGCTTCGTACCAACAGCTACATGGACAGATGCTAATGTCATAGATCATTTGGGGGGTATAAATTTGTTTCATTTG
The DNA here is from genome assembly GCF_016433145.1 of Gracilinanus agilis. Taxonomy (NCBI): domain Eukaryota; kingdom Metazoa; phylum Chordata; class Mammalia; order Didelphimorphia; family Didelphidae; genus Gracilinanus; species Gracilinanus agilis. The sequence continues at coordinate 195,824,702 of NC_058133.1, forward strand.
AAATCCTAAATAAGGGACACAGTTCTGTGGCTACATTGCAGGCAAGACATAGGGACCAATAAAGTGGCAGGAAGCCTTTTGCACAGGTGTCTGTAAAGTGGCTTTGGAGGCTTGGTGGTAGTCTCCAACCAGTCCCTGCCCACCACAGACACCTCTTTCACTTCTCTCTTCCCTCTTATCCTCTGAAGTTTTAGGCCTTTCAGTGGTGACCTCCTCAGCCAAGGGAGGCAGAGACTAGTCTCAGTGATGGCCCCACCACCAAGATTTCTGACCTCTGAGCTGGGAGTCAGGAGACCCTGGCTTTAGCCCCGTTCTACAACCGACTTTGGGCAAGAGTTCTATCATTGTGCCTCAGCTTCTTCCTCTTTCAAATAAGACTCTAACAGAATGATCCCTATTTCCCAATCCAAGTTAAGACTAGATCATTCTCTTAAAGTCTTTCAATAAATATTTTTCTTTTTTCTTTTTTTTATTTTTTAAACCCTTCCTTTTGTTTTAGTTGCAGTTTTGTTGTTTGTTTTTTTTTTAACTTTTACCTTATGTCTTAGAATTGATACTGTGTATTGGTTCCAAGGTAGAAGATTGGTCAGGGCTAGGCAACTGGGGTTAAGAGACTTGCCCAGGGTCACACAACTAGGAAGTACCTGAGGGCAGATTGGAACCCAGGACCTCCTGATTCTAAGCCTGGATCTTAATCTTCTGAGCCACCTACCTGCCCCCTTAGTATGGATTCCAAGACACAAGGACAACAAGGGCTAGGAAGTTGGGGTTAAATGAAAGTGACTTGCCTTGTTTACACAGCTAGGAAGTATCTGAGGCCAGATATGAACCCAGATCCTCTTGTCTCCAGGCCTGGCTTTCTATTTGCTGTGCTACCTAATTGCCCCCAGTAAACTTTTCTGAATTGTATGAAATGTTCCATGGTAGACACTGGGGAAAATATAAAGACATTTATCTTTAAATCTCCCCCCATACAATGCAGTGTTAGGGCTGGAGTGAAGACTGAATGAACAATAGTCATTCAAGTGTTTGAATTGACCACTGTAATGGAATCGAATCCTTTAGCAGAAATGTTCAGCATATAAGCAGTTGTGATTGAAAAAAAAAACAGAGTTTTCCATTAATTTTAATAAGGCATTAGATAAAATTGTTGGGAGCTTTTGAAAAGATAGTCAAGGAGCTATTGTGGTTTGGTTTGGTTTTTTTAAGTCTGTCTGCCCATCCTTTTTCAGAGGATACAGTTAGATCAGGGCAAGGGGATGTGATGGAGAGAATACTAGGCTCTTATTCAGGAAAGATTTGGGTTCTAGCTGTGTGACCTTGTGTTAATCTCTCTGAGCCTAAGTGCCCTAGAAATGTAAGTTGTATTTGAAAGGACAATGAAAAGTAAATATGGGGAGTGATGATTATTAGATTTTTCCACAAGGACTTTGAAGGGAATTGGGAAACTTGGGTTTGTTAAAGGAAGGATTGGCTAGGTTAAGGTTGTCCTGGATGGAGAAGATGATGTGGGGCTGGAGTACAGGGCAGGGGAAGGTGAAATGGGGAAAAGGAAAAGGAGACAAAATAAATTGAAAAACAGCCAAGGCAGGAATAGGCAATGAACCAAGAGATAGTGCAGCATGAATCCCAAAGAATCCAAAGGGAGAAATTGGGACTCTGATATGGAAAACCAGAAAGGGACTGAGGAAGAGCTGAGAGGAAAGCCATATGGTGAGATCAGAAAGGTATATACCAAACTGAATAAAGCTAATGGGTCATCTCCCCTTAAGACCAGGAGACCCAAGTGTGGGAGATGGAATGAGTCCATTGAAACCCTCCAGCCAGCCATGTTGCCCACCCTCTCCCCACAGCAGATCCAACAGGTTCCCTTCTGCCTATTTGTCCAAGGTGGGTGTTCCCCACTCTGCCTCCTCCCTTCTCCATCTGTAGACTATGAAGCCAACATCAGGCACCAGGAGGTAATTTGAGGAGGTCTCAAAGAGCTTAGGGGAGTGGGGGAAGGAAGAAACCAGTTAATTCTTCTTGGGAGTGGCCAAATTAATGCTTTCCAATGACAGTTGCCCACCTAGGGAGGAGGGCATACTGAGGGGACAGTCTAGAAAGTATACTTTGGCAAATTGCCCCCAAATCTGGGCATAGTACAGCCTTGTACGGGACTAGGTGTTCCAGAACGACTCCTGGAAGGAGCCTGAAAGGCAGGAAGGGCAGAGCCACTGTGATCTGTGGATGGGATACTGCACACCTTTTTTCTTCCCCAGTCATTGTGGAAGTAGGGGCAAATTTCAGTCTCCCAGTTTTGTCAAACAGACCCAGACTAGGGTAGGAAGATCCAGCTCACTGCATCGACTTGTGCCACAAAACAATCCCTGCCCCCATTTCTCTTGGAGGGAGCAGCACCCTCTGTGAAAACCATGACACGGTTGGTACTTTGAGCTCAATGCAAAGCTCATATTCATTCGGTTTTGTCCCTGGCAAGAAAGGAGGCAAGGAAAAAAAATTCTCCCTATATTAGTCTGTCTGCAGAAAGGAAGCAAAATCATCTCAGAAACTTCCCTGGGCACTTGGGTTTAAATGTTGCCTGTCCTACAGTATCACCTGTTGTCATGCCTCCTAGAGATGCCCCCATCTACCATGGGAGTAGCATCTGAGCGCCACGATATAAGCCCAAAATGAGAGGGAAAAAAAAGAAAAAGGATACATTTATGGGGCAACCCTATGCTTTACAAAAGCAATTCACAAGATTCCTTTAAGTAGTCGACTTTAGTGGGGTGGATGGGATTCCACCAATGTCCTCCTCCTGCCATGGAGGTGGCCCAGGATCCGGAAGCCTGTGCCAGGCCATAAGCTTTGACAAACTGTATGACAACCATCCAAGAAGCTGTTCCGCTAAGCCCATCTGCAGTGTGACTGACTGGAGGGTGATCAACTTTTTGACCACAGTAACTCCAGAAAATCTTCAAATAAAGAGGAGAAGGTCAGCCATCTGCATTTCTGGAAGGAAGCACTCCAGGACAAAAACCCGTTTCCTTACAGCATTACCACCGTGAGCTGCATAAGGCACTTGGACTGGAATTCTGGCTACAAAAATGTGACAGCTGTATCCAGGGCACCTTCACAAAGGGCACATCTAACACAGCTGCACCAGGCGAGGGGCCCAAGTACATATGTCTCCAGGACCCGGATGCCCCAAGTCTGTGTTTCTAAGATATTATGCAACGCTGAGGGGCCCTTCCTGAAATGCTGAGAGCAAAGTGAAGGGCTTGGCTTCAGCCCTGGGGCCCTGGAATCCATCTCAGAGTAGAAATTACCCCTATCCAGCTTGCCCAGCTGCTTGCACAATCCCAAGGGCTCAGACACAGCCTCCAGGGGAATAGAAGCTCCAAGGGAACCCACCCCCAGAGATAAAGAGCAAGGTGAAGCAGTAGCCTAAGTCCTCCCCAACCTGCTAGCACTCCCTCCAGCGGGCCAAGAAGGCCACAAATCACGTACCCAATAGCCCTGGCTTCATGGAAGAAATGACTCGGGAAAGGACCCCACCAAGAGGCTCCAACAGGACCGATCCAGCTTCTGTCCCACCCAGCTGAGTGGCTCGATCTTTATCCCATCCACACCCCCTCAAGCCTAGGCACCAGCTCTTCTTACGTATCGCTGGCCAGAAGTAATAAGTTAACCATTGACTAATATGAGGCCTCCGAGGGAAGGTGAGGGGGTGGGGCTGGGGCCAGGACGTAGCACCCTGCGGGATTTGAAGGGCACCCGCGCATTCTTCCTCCACCACCAATCTGCAGCTTCCCCAAGGAGCTCTTCGCCACCATGGACAGTCTGAACAGAGACGTTCTCCGCAGGGGAATGGCGAGCCCATTCACTCCCCTCTTAGACACCCAAGCCCAGCAAGAGTTAAAAGAGAAACACTTCCCAGTGAAACTCCCAGGGGAAGGGGCAGGGGCGGAGGGGAACCTGCCAGGGACCTGGAACGACTCCAAGCACCCAGGAGACTGAGCCCTGTGTCTGTCCGCCTGCCCAAGGGGAACGGAGATGCCCGAGTCCCTTTTCCACCCATTGAAACTCAACTGGGCAGTCTGGAGTCGGGGCTGGGAGATGCTCACGTCCCTAGTTTCCCCTGATCCGCCCACCAACTCTGCCTGTACCTGTTAATCCAGACTTCTCTGGTGGAGACCTTTCCCAGGGAGGGGGTGAGGACAGGAGAGTGAGAATAGGGGAGGCAGGAGTGTCTCTGAGGTTGTCAGGCAAGGCTTGGAGCCCAGAACGCAGGAGAGCTGAGTGGAGAGGTGGGCTGGGGCAGGAGCGACCACAGGGGCAGCAGATGCATGTCAGGTGCTGCAGAAACAGGTGCAAGAGCCAGGTACCTGCTTCGGCTGCTTCTTCCTAGCCAAGATGAACTGAAACTCAGCTCCTCCCGACTAAGTAAACAGGAGTCCAGGCTGGGTGCAAACCACTGAATATTCATCACCCAGGAAATCCAATCCCGGTGCTACCTGCACCCACTGGAAGCAGGGGCAAATGGGGATGAGGTGGCGATCTATAGAGGGGAGGAAGGGGAGCCCTTTTAACAGGAGAAAAGTCCCAACCCCCTCAGCCTAATTGCGTTCCCCCCCCCAGTGACATACCGTCGCCTCCTCCCCTACCTCCCCCTGCCCCCCACAAAAGGGGCTGGACAAAGTTGGCTCAACCCAACTTCCCACCCATCCCACCTCAGGTAACCCAGGCCCTGGCCAGAGCAAGGCTGTGAAGGGGTTAAGTTTGTTTCTCCCCTTTGCATGTGGTGTATTCCTGCTCCCTTTGAACTCACGAAGTCGAAACTAGTCCCTGGTAAAACTGGTTAGGGGACCGGTTCCCAGGCTGTCCCCAGCTCCCCTGTTCCCATTCTTGCGGGTGCCCTGATAGCCAGAGACGCCACTCCCTCCAGCAACTTTGCCTGCCCGCTGCCCGCTCTCCTCCATCTTGGTTTTCCCCATCTGTAAAATGGAAAGGGTGCATGGTGCCCCTTCTCCATGCCAATCCTTCCCCCAGCCTCAACTTCTGATATCTTACCCAACCCTACCCGGGTCGAATTCCACTTTGCACCCTCTTATGCATTTATGTGGTTATGAGTGCATGTGACTCATCACCATAAAGACTGTAAGCTCCCTGACGGCAGGAACATATCTAATGATAGGTGTGCTCCCCAGCACCTAGCACGCTATCTTGCACGTAGTAGGCACTTAATAAATTCTTCTTGGCTTGGATCCAACCTTTCTAATCCTCTTCCTACCCCTACCCCTGCCCCACTGCAAGGGATTAGTGATATCTCTCTCCCTTTCCCTCTTCCTCTCCCTGTCTCTCCGTCTCTCCGACTCCGTCTCGTCTCGGTCTGTCTGTCTGTCTCTTTCTCTCTCTCCTTTATCCCCCTCCCCATATTTTCCTGTAAATCTATGAATTGCGCCTCACCACATTCTATCTTGGGTCCAGCATTTGTGTCTTGATCTCGTTTTAACGATATCATCATCTTGATGAATGTCAGCCTCTCTTCTCCTCCACCCCCTCAGATTGCAGCGTTTGATGACAGGGACTCTTTTTTTTTTTTTTTTTTTTTTTGGTATCTTTTGGCCCGTGCTTAATCAATCTTCAACTGAATGGAATTATATCAATACCAAAGCCCTTCTGCCCCCAGCCTGGCACCTGCTACTAATTCCCAACTCCAGCATTTATTTTCCTTCTCTCTTTATCTCATCTCCAGATTTACCCTGGTCCTGTTTTATTAGCACGGACTTTAAGTCGGGAGGCCACCCAGTAAACCCCTTGGGACATAATGATAATCCTTAACATCTGTAACCAGGGCTTATTCTTATTTTCTCAAATTATCTGCCCTGGGGTGCATGCAGTTCTGTGTTGGCTTCCTTTATCTTTAGTGTTTTGTCTTTAAGCCTGAGACCTTTGGGGGTGGGAGGTGGCCACAGCAGTCTGAATTGGGATCAGTGGAGGCAAGGCTGACTCCATATCAGGAGGAATAGCAGCCTGAATGTGGTTTCTGAGGACAGATGAAGCCCAGTGGCCACCAGCTTCCCAAACTCTGTTCAGCTGATAAGACCTGGAGACAGATCCACCTCTGGGAACTTCTCTAGGTTTCTCCTGTGTTTCCAGTTGACTAATCTGGGACATAAAGCTAGACCCAGAACATCATTGCTCCCCTTTCCATAACTTGCATTTTTATTTATTTATTTATATTTCCATATTGTTAATTTTTGTAAGTGACTAATCTTATAAAACAAAACCCCAAATAAACAATGGAAAAATCACATGCTTTGATCTGCATCTGACTCCAATGGAAAAATCACATGCTTTGATCTGCATCTGACTCCAGCAGTTCTTTCTCTGGAGGTGGAAAGCATTCCTTGTCAGAAGTCTCTCAGAATTGTCCTGGATCAGGGGCAGCTGGGTGGTTCAGTGGATTGAGAGTCAGGCCTAGAGAAGGGAGATCCTGAGTTCAAATTTGATCTCAGACACTTCCTAGCTATGTGACCCTGGGCAAGTCACTTAACCCCTATTGCCTATCCCTTACCACTCTTCTGCATTGGAACCAATACACAGTATTGTTTCTAAGACAGAAGGTAAGGGTTTAAAAAAAAAAAAAAAAAGAATTGTCCTGGATCATTGTGTTTCATTTTTAGGAAAAGGTTCTGGGATTTAGTCTGACCAATCAATAAGCTCCAGTGGCTCCCTTTCATTTCTAGGATCAAATAAGTAATTCCCTGTTGGGTTTTCAAAGTTCTTCACATCCTGGCCCTCTTCTGCCTCCTTACACCCCATTCCCCTCACCTACTCTGTGGTCCAATGACACTGGTCTCTTTACTATTCCTCCCATGAAACACTCCATCACCCAATTCCCAGCATTTTCACTTTCTGTTCCTCATGCCTGAAATTCTTTTCTCTCCTTATCTCCATCTCCTGGCTTCCTTGGCTTCCTTTGAGTTCCAGCTAAGATCCTTATTGTTGTTCAGTTCTTTCAGCCATATTTGACTCTTCTCAACCCAAAGATACTGGATTAGTTTGCTATTTCCTTCTCTAGCTCTTTTTTTTTTTTTTTTGCTAGATATGGTACCTTTATGAAAATTGGCCATGTTAAGGTATAAAAATTTTGCAAAACTTCAGAAAAACAGAACTATTCAACACATCCTTTACTGTCCACAATGCAATTAAAATTCACTAAAGGGAAACTAGTGGAAATGCGCATCGGCCATGGGTGGGGGG